>NC_082694.2:35582681-35927408 GCF_949987515.2 Delphinus delphis
AATATTGTACATTATAATACATGTATATTATAGCATACACTTTATATACTAATTTGAAATAATAGTATACTAGGTAATGTTTACAGGTGCACCCCCAAATGTTCCTTGTTTTGGTTTATCATCTACTATTTATCTTAATCCTTTTAGAAACTTTCAAAATCTGCTTCATGGGTGCTGCTGAATTTGGTACTGAAGATGTGTTCTTGACAAAAGAAAAAGTTTGGTTCTCTCAGAATGAACAGGATTTTAGATTTATATAGGTTGACATACGATTACCTGTTGGTAGCTTTATTATGGAATGCTTTTACTTTATGATCTTTAAGTTGTAAGCTTTTGGTTTGGGAGTGAGGAGAATAAGAAATATGTCAATCAATGATTAAATTTTAAGCTTTTTCTTTTACTACTTTCTATGTTATTTGGCTGATTTGGGAGAAATGATGGCCCTGCGTTATCTTTATGGTAGAAATTAAGGTTAATGACTGACTCACTTGAATTACAAATGCTACAAACAAAAACAAAATGCAACTGAAGTGGAATGTGAGCGGTGGAAAAAGTAGATGGAAAGGATCAGAGCTTTCTTTTTTTTCTGGAGATTTGAGGAAAGATTTTGATTTTCCTGAGCTAGGTGGTAAAGCAGGCAGTGATTATTTCAGCACACTGCTTAAGAAGTACTTAACATTATTCTCATATCAGAAGCATTTTTCGTAATCCATTAGCTTCTAGCAGATTTTTTTTTTTTTTAGTGTCAAGAAAATAATTTTGGCCGTTTCATCAAGGAGTGTGTTAAGAATAAAGTAGGTGTGCCTATCATGAATATACCAGTTAACTACGGTAGGAAGAACTATATGTAGTAGTCTCTTTGGATCGGCTAGATCCATCGGTTAATGCAGAAAAAATTTGTTTAAAAAAAAAAACTTACCTTGTTTTTAACTTTTTAAAATATCATGGCTTAAGTTTTAGTCAGTCTCTTAAACTTTGTTTTCTGTTATGGTAGACTCAAGGAACATCTGACTTTTTTTTTTTTTTTTGTCAGCACTCTGCTTTGAATAAATCTGTCTTTTAACTTAAGGGTTTAAAGGTAAAAACAAGTTAATCAGTTCTGTTATTTGTCTGAAAGAGTGTAATTTCATTAATAAGTATATCATTACTGCCTTTTACATAATTTTTAGTTAGAATTTTTTTATAAGAAAAGAAGCAGAAATCAACTAAAAATAGATTTTCTTTTTGTAGGTTGCCTTGATGACTTTTTCGTAGTGTTGGTAATGATTTGAGAAATTCAAAGAAGTTTAAAGAAGAGGTATTCTCACTATTCAGAATATGATTATTTAATGTCCGTAGAGAATCAATGTATGTAATTCTTTGGGTAATGTAAGTTACCAGTAGCTATATAGACTTTCCATCTTAAGAGTTTTGTGTGAATGGATGATCTTGAAGGATCATTGAAAGAAACTGAAATTTTGCATTTAAAATTTTCTTCTTCCTTTTCATCATAATTAGGTTAAAGTATAAGATGTTGACGGTTTCTTACATATTCAAGGGTTTTTTTGGTTTTTTTTTTTTTGTCTTAAAGATGGAAGAGCTTCAGAATCAAGTGTTCTCTTGCCGACTGTTTAGTTGACTTTTAAAGAGAATTTTGCTTTCTGAGCAATTTCTTTAATATTTCAGTTTTTATTCTAGAAGCAATCTTAGTGATTTATCTAAGTGATTATGATTAACAAATGCTAAGCATCTTGCTGGATTCATATCCTATCAGCAGTCCTTTGGCCGTGTGTGTTTTCTCTCCTTGGCAACTTTTGATTGTACATATATGATGGTTTTACTATTTGTAGTTGTAATAGTTAAGTTTCATTTTTGATAGTTAAGAATAGCTTCCTTTTGCTAATGTTACCCACTCTTGTCTCTTTCCTAATATATAAAAACAGGGTTAAATAAAATGCTTTTTAAGATTTTGAGATTTTTAAAGATTTGCTAAAAAATACTTTGAGTGTTTTAAGATGAAGAGAAACCGAAAATGTCCCCCCCACTTTTGTTTTTTAATCTTACAGGGAGAGGGGAACAGTCAGACTATTCCACTGTTTTCTTGTAGAAGGTGGGGCTGAGAAGAGATTGCTTCTTTGATATCTGGAATAGAATTTAGGGAAAAAAACCAAAGTCTTGGCTTTTCTTTGGAACCACCCTTTGATGTTTCAGATTATAAAAGGATAATGGTGTAATGATATTTTGGGGAAAAAAATAGTCCTGAGGCCTTAGGAAACAAGAGAACAAGTGTTTGTTGGTTTGTTTACTGACTTAAACATGTGAAGAAATAGGGTACAAAGGAGAGGTAGGAAATGAAATATTCCTTGGTACTTTTGTGACTGATGGCTCAGTTGGTCAGAACACCCCACTTTATTAAATCCAAGATTGTTGATAGGTTCCAGTTGTTTACTCTGTTCCATGTTTATAGATTCCCAATTCTGACAGGTAGTGTTACCTTTGCTCACAAAGGTGACCACTCTTTGGAAACATTGTTTTTAATAATAATAGCTACTATTTAACAAGTGCTTACTCTTTGTGCCAGCTACTTGGCTAGGGTCTTTACCCAGGATATTTTATGCAGTCTGCATCTCAAACTAGTGATCTTTACAAAGGAAATTGAGTGAATTATATAATTGAAGTTTTCTAGGAACAGTGATGGATTTAACTTGTCTGAATGTATTTTCTTTGAATAACAATAGTACTTAAGTGGAATTGTTCTTTGTCCTTCCTACTCTGCCCATAGATATTTTCCAGTAACTTGATTTAGGGCATTTATTCCTTTTTTTTTTTTTTTTTTTTTTTTTCCCCCGGTACGCGGGCCTCTCACTGCTGTGGCCTCTCCCGTTGCGGAGCACAGGCTCCGGACGCGCAGGCTCAGCGGCCATGGCTCACGGGCCCAGCTGCTCCGCGGCATGTGGGATCTTCCCGGACCGGGCCACGAACCCGTGTTCCCTGCATCGGCAGGCAGACTCTCAACCACTGCGCCACCACAGAAGCCCTGAGCCTGTTTCTTTATAACGTGATTAGTACCGCCTCCGTTCTGAGTCTCAAGAGTAAACTGTACAGTGCTATGCAGGAGTTGACACGTGTATTCCAGTAAGGGATGTTAGAATATATGTAAGAATATATGTAATATATATATATGCAGGTGGTTTCAATCTTAATGTTTTTCTAACACATTTAATCATTACACATTGATCTCTGACCTTGTCTATTTGAAAAATGTTTTCAATACAGATACTTAAAATCTTCCAATGAATGTACACACACACACACACACACACACGCACACACAATCTGATTTCCCTGGGAAAAAAAGCTTGGTAAAGAAAATAGCCAACCCTTTCTTTCTCTTTTATCAGTTAGACTGTGCTAGGAGTTGAGGGGTTTTTATTTTTTAATTATAAAACACGGACTTTGCTCCCAGGTGATTACCAGTTAAGATGACTCAGGCTCAAACAAGCATAATCAATTTAACAGTATTAGCAGAAATTAAATCTTGTGATATTTTTAAAGAATAAGATGGCATAATAGTGCAAAAGATTTGAAGAAGGGGCCTAGGATTTCTATTATTAACACAAAGTTTTAGTTATATTGCTTTAGCTGGAGAGGAACAGAGCACTGAGGAGGACTTTCCAGAAGCCCTGACACTAGTCTTGGGATAAGGTCAACAAATAACAATTTGAGTTCCCACCACTACTCAGAAATTTTATGTATGTCCATTATTTCCCCTAATAGTATGAAGAAATAGTGTCCTAATTTTACAGCAATCAGAGCCAGAGAAGAGTTAAATGGCTTGCCCAGGGGCATTCAGAGGAAGCAGTAGAATTGGAATTTTAACTCAAGGGCCTGTGATTTTACAGTCCAAGTATGCTGTTTCCAGTTTAGTGTGTGTGGTTAACTTCTAGGAATTTAAAATTAAGCCAGTTAATTAGACGACTAGCATTTTTGTGGTCAATTATGTCTAAAATTCGTGATTGGAGAGGCCTTTTTAAAAATGTTAAGAAGGGCTTGTGAGGTATGTATTGTGAATGGCCCTTTGACTTTCTTCACATCTTGTGTTGGGTTGATATTTAAAGCTTCTCTAGGCGTGAAGTTAATTATCTTATCCATTCTCAGTTTTTCTACCCTCATGACTATTCTTGAATACTTATACTTGGGGCCTTAAAGTCATGGATGTCTTTCTGTGAGAAAAGCAAGTAAAGCAGAGATTGCCTGTCTCTTCCTGGAGAGGCAGGCACATTTGCTGCAGACCGTGTTACTGTTTCATGTGTTGCTAGACTTCGGGAGTTGTGATCATAGTACTTATAACTGTTAGCTGGTAATTTTTACACTTTTACTTTAGATTATACTGGTAAACTCCTGTGATACTTTGTCACCCATCATCTGTACTGAAACTTTGGATAAATAGCTTCAAAGTTTTTGTCTGTAGCTCTTGAGATTTTTCATTAGGTTGCATCCTGATTTGGAGGGAGGAAGGAAAAATAATAATAATTGCCACTTATTGTGCCCCTGTACCAGACACTGTGCTAAATGCTTTAGAGGCAATATTTATAATCTTGATCAGAGCCTAATTGGGTGGTAGAGAGTGCTAATTGAATCTTTTTACAGATGAGGAAATAGAGCCTCATAGTGATAGATTAAGTACCCTTACCTCAAGATCTTGTAGCTAGTATGTGATGAAGCCTGAATTCAAATACAGTTCTTTCCAGGTCTAAAACCCATGCAGGCTTTGAAAGGTAAGGAGGTATGGACACTTACAGCCCCTCCTTGGTGCGTTTTTCACTAAATATTTGCTGTTATCTACGTGGTAAGACCATTTACTCTCTTGTCCTCTTGTATGGCTTACTACTTCTTCAGAACAACCAAAGTTTCCCTCATTTTCAGAATTCCAGCTTTGGATTTTTGGAACACTGTTTTAAACAGAGATAAAGTGGAACATGGAAAATTAATCTATTGTCTCTAAATATTTTTTTTAATGTAGTTTTAGGGGTCAGTTATGGGGAGAGTTTTTTAAAAATTGCTTGGCTGTTTTCTTAAATATGGAGGAAAGACTGTTGCCCTCTCAGATTCTTGGTAATTATTTATTTGACTAACAGGCTGCTTTTGTCCATAGCTGAAGGTTTATTTAGTTTTTTTTATTAATTTAATCACAAAAGTAATATGTACTCTGTAAAATTCAAATGATATAGAAGCATATGAAGTAACTAAAAGTTCTTACCTCTTTTATCCAGCCTGATGGGCAATTTTGTTGCTGTTGCCGCCACACCACATGGCATGTGGGATCTTAGTTCCCTGCCCAGAACCCACGGACCCTGCAGTGAAAGTGCAGAATCTTAACCACTGGACCACCAGGGAAGTCCCCTGATGGTCAATTTTGAATTGTGTTCTGTGGAGCATACTTAAAGTGAGTGAAGAAGAAAAGTAGATGTCAAGCACAATTATTGCAGCTCAAGTTTTATTAATCATTCCATACCCCAAAGACTAATAGATTAGTGTATAGTTTAAAAGTGAATTCAAGTTTATTTGGCCACTATATCATAATATCATAACCATGATTTTGTTTTAAATTTGTTATGTGAGCTTAGTTTTAGGGTGTTTTCAAGTATGATTTTATAAAAAGATAAAAACTAAATGATTCCTATCATGCAGGTGAACTTGTTCTAGGTGAAAGAGAACAAATTTAGGTTCCATTGAACTTTTTAATATAACAGGCCTTTTCTAAGGTATACTTATAGCTGACACTATGAAATTTGTATTTTGGGGGTACTGTTTGGATAAAAACAATTATATAGTTCTCCACTGTTTACTTTTGTCTTCCTTGGTGTGTTTCCAAAGGGTAGTTGAAACTTGTGTTAATGTCAGTCAACTATCTCTTACATTCATTGACAGGTGAATTATGTCTGGTAATCCAAATTTTGTTTCATAAAAGAAGAAAAAAATGTTTATTCTTATTTAATCCAAAAAGTTGACTTCATATCTTTGTGGCTATATTGGGAATGTGCCAGTGCTGTCTGCTTACAACCTTGACCTACTCTACCTACTTAGATGTCATTTGTGTTCGGACAGGTATGCTGAAAGAACTTGTAAGGTTGTTCAGTCATTGAATAAATCATTGATTAAAAGTTTTTCCTCCCCTCAAATGACTTTTTTTTTTCTGGTTAGAAAAGTAATACAGTCTGACTGCAGACTTTTTAAAAAATATAAAGAAAAGATTGAGTGTAATCGTACAATTTAGACGTGTCCATTTTTCCCCAAATCTTTTGTGTGTACAAATTTTTTTTAACAAAAATGGGTTATACTAGACAAACATAGTCTGTAATCTTTTTACATAACAGTATCATGTAGTAGTCTCTTTTGAGATTATAGAATTCCGAGTAGTATTTTAGATTCAGCAACAAGCAGATTCATCTCCTACTTCATATTTTATAGATGTAGTTTGGTAACTTCATTAAAAAGGAAAACATTTTACCTAAATAGAATTTTGAGTCAAAATGGGTTTTGGTAACTTTTTAAAAATATTGTTTCATGCTCTCTCAATAGTGATGTTTTTTAAGGTATAGAAAATGTTAATGCTTACATGCAAAAATGGCATGAGTATCACGATTATGTTCAGATCATAAATAATGGAAATAGAGGATCTAGAGTATTGCTGAAGTAGACCAGGAGTAGACTTAAGGAGAAACTGATAGCAAAAATAATTTTTCACTTGCTACCATATTTGACATTCCACCATCCAATTATTAAAAGGTTGAATCTGCCCCTTTCCATCGAGCCTTAATCTATGTCAGTCTTAACTGTCTTACTTTCTCACTGAATTATTTCCACTTTAATATTCTCAAAACATACTTGTGCCTCAAAAGCAAAGTTTTTATTTTACAGAATCCAGCATGATTTATGATTGTTGATTTAACTCGAGAAAACACAAAATATGTCTCTCATGTTTAAAAAATATCAGGGGCTAGCTTTTCAACGAGACTGTACCTATTTCACTAATGTCCTCATAGTTTGTTTTTCTAAAACCTTTTTATTTTGAAATAAATATAGATTTACAGAAGAATTGCAAAAGTAGTACAGGGAATTCCTGTATACCCTTCACCCAGCTTCCCCTAATATTAACATCTTATATACCATGGTACATTTATCAAAATTAAGATATTAACACTGGTAAACTATGAACTAAACTATAGACTTTTATTCCAATTTCTCCAGTTTTTCCACTAATGTCATTTTTCTGTTCCAGAACCTAATCCAAGATACCATATTGTATTTAATTGTTATGTCATGTTAGCCTCCTTCAGTCTGTGAGTTTCTCAGTCTTATTTTTCATGACCATGACAGTTTTGAAGAGTTTAGATACTTTGTAAATTTCCCTCGGTATGCATTTGTCTGATGTTTTCTCATGATTAGACTGGGGTTATGGATTTGGAGAGAAATACCATAGAGGTGAAGCACTCTACTCATTACATCATATCAGAAGGTACATAACATCAATATGACTTATTGCTGGTGATGTTCACGTTGATCACTTAGTAAAGGTGGCATCTGTCAGGTTTCTCCAGTGTAAAATTACTATTTTTCCCTTTCTACACACTGTTAGAAACCAGTCGTTAAGAACCCACACTCAGGGGAAGGGAACTAAGCTCCACTTCCTGGAGGGAGGAGTGTTCAAAGAATTTGTGGGCATATGTTAAAACCACTGCAGTAATAAATATTTGGGGGGGACAAATTTTGAGGCCGTGCAAATATCCTAAGTCTCCTTGAAGTTTCACCCACTAATTTTAGCATTCATCAGTGGATCTTGCCTGTAGCAGTTAATCTACCAGTGATTTTCTATTTCTCTCATCCCTTCTACATGCATTAGTTGGAATCCTCATGTAAGGAAGTGTTGTCTCTCCTCTCGTATTTATTTAGTTAATGATTTATACACTTATGGACTCATGGATATTTATTTTATTCTTTGGGTTATAATCCAGTACATGATTGTTTACTTTGTGGCTCAGATTGTTGCCTTGGCCATTGAGGTTGGTGTCTGTCCTTTTAATATGCCATGTCCCTGTAAATTTTTTTCTCTAGCATTTTGCCCAAAATGTTACTCAAGTATGGCTATAGATATTCTTTAGGTGTTTCTCACAATGAAAGAGACCTGATTAAAAACGCAAAATTAAAATGTTCTCTGATCTCTTAGCACAGTGCTTTGTAAAAGGCACGGTGTTATATTTTGGATGAATAAGTCAGTTTACCTTCACACAGATAGGTATGTTAAACATAAGAGTGGGGAAAAACAGACTCCAGACTACTTACGGGGAGAAAATATGAAGTGTCGTTGTCATAGTAAATTAGTCATGAAAAGGACCTGAGGAAATTCTGATTGGGAACAGTGGATAGGATTTACTAGAACTATCTGATTTAGGTGAGTGGTGATTACAGTTGTACATAAAGATTTCTCAACTGATATAATTCAGTTTTTTCACTTAAGTCAAAATGGTATTGCAGACTGAAAACTTAATCCAAATTCTTGAGAATAAAAGAAAAGTACATTTAAAGTCTTACTATTTGCTAAATTATTCTTGACTCTTTGTACCAGAATTCTGATATTGAGCTTTCTAACTTTAGATTTGTATATTTCCTATCAACACTTCTACTGTGTTCTGTTTTATAAATATAGTCACAGAAATGTCTTTAAGTGATCTCAAATATGAATTCTCTTGTACATCCTGTGTATTAATAGTTTAGAAATAAGGTACTATAGGAGTAGGTAATTTAAAACGTTCCAGTGCAGGTAACATGCTGTTGATCACAGTCTCCTGGTGTGTGAACTCAATAAGGCAAGAAGTTTGTTAGTTGATTTTGTTTGCCATTCTCCTCCACGTCTCTTGTGGTGTTAGTGAAGCTGATGGTTTGGGAGAGAACAAAATAGCCTTCTTTGACAAGATTCATTTTGGAACAGAGTGCTCAACTCTTCATGTTATTTACAATGGCTCTGAGCCTTAAATTATCAGGAACTCATAAATAACGTTTCAAAATAACGCCGCTTGTAAAATTTAAAAAGAATGATAATTGAAAAGTAAGTTTAAAAAAATTGACTACTAATTTCTTGAAATCATAATGTAACTTGTAGCACAGTTAGGAAGCTTTCATGTTTTTTACAGCCTTATGGTTATTCTGAAAGAGAGAAATTGATCTTTAAGGTAATGAATGATACCACAGGCAGCATATGTGGGCCCAGTGCTGTCTTTTACTGTAAAGGGGTCCAGTACCACTGATTCAGAGGATGTTTATTGAGTGTTTACTGGATGCCTGGCACTGTCCTGAGGGAAACTGGTTAATTCAGGGCATTTGTTGTATCAAAATTTTTGTTAAAAACTAAGTAATTGTAGTAGTATTGGTGGTGTGATTTTCTTTCTTGCTGACTGAAATGTAAATTCATTGCTAATGTTCAGTGTTCAGCATTCTTAAGAATTCATTTGGTCTAATTAAAGAGAAAGCTATCAGTAGTACTGAAGTGAGTCAGCACAGCAACTGCATTGACTAAAAGTTGTTTGGTATTAGGTACCAATAATTTATTAAGAGTAAATTTTTATAATCATTATCCCCACTACCCCCTTTTTTCCTTAGGATCTCAACTGGAAAGGATGTTAGTTGTTAAGTTCATCCTATGTTTCAATCAGCTCTTCCTAATGACTTATTTAAAAGCTTACTTCCTTCTGTGACCTTTATTTTGCTGCTGACTAGGGCACTTTGGATTTTCAAAAAAATTCTTTCCTTTAGGTATAATTAGGAACAATAAGTGTACTATGGTAATTCGGTAAAACCAGAAAGCTATGTTTTAAGTAATACATATCACTGTATAAACCTAGGTAACAGTTGATTAATATTCACAGAGATAATCACTTCTAAACATCTTGCTTACATGTAAATCTGATAATTGTAATCTACACTTCATTTGCAAGTGATACTTGGGGTTCACTTTAAGTACATAGCATTTTTTTTTAACTAAATCACAAGGAAGAAAATTAAGAATCATGTATATCTTCTGAAAAAAAAATCTGTGAATTCTGGATTTGTTGTCATTTTGACATTGCTTTAAAAGAACATACAGAGGGCTTCCCTGGTGGCGCAGTGGTTGAGAGTCCGCCTGCCGATGCAGGGGACACAGGGTTGGTGCCCCGGTCCGGGAAGATCCCACATGACGCGGAGCGGCTGGGCCCGTGAGCCATGGCCACTGAGCCTGCGTGTCTGGAGTCTGTGCTCCACCACGGGAGAGGCCACAGCAGTGAGAGGCCCGCGTACCCAAAAAAAAAAAAAAAAAGAACATACAGAATTGGTCAGAGTTGGGAACAATCTATGAGAGATTCCTTTGGAGACCGTTGGCTGACTGTCTGTTGTCTTCAGGTTCATGAAAAAATTCCTGGGAATGTTTTGTTTTGTTTTTTAACATCTTTATTGGAGTATAATTGCTTTACAATGGTGTGTTAGTTTCTGCTGTATAACAAACTGAATCAGCTATACATATACATATATCCCCATATCTCCTCCCTCTTGCATCTCCCTCCCACCCTCCCTATCCCACCCCTCTAGGTGGACACAAAGCACCGAGCTGATCTCCCTGTGCTATGCGGCTGCTTCCCACTAGCTATCTATTTTACATTTGGTAGTGTATATATGTCCGTGCCTGGGAATGGTTTTTTGTTAGGTTTGGCAGCGGTAAAGGTGCATAAACGTAGCCTAGCTTTCAGTGTTTTCCAAAGAATGCTTTAATACAAGCTTAGAATGTTGGGAAAGTTGTGCATTTACACAGCCTTTGATTTTACTGCATCTCCAGTTTAAGATATTTATAATACAGACTTTCAGAAGTTAAATGATCCATTTTAAAGGGAGAGAATTCCAGGTGGATGCTAGGGAAGGATCATAAAAGCCCTTCGTTGGAGGATTCTTATGAAATAATGACTTTAGATTGGAATTTGAAGGAGAGATACATTTCATTGGCAAGAACAATGAAAAGTTAACTCCTGGTATTCTAATATTGCAGAAGAGTGGGATTTTTCTAGCATAGGTCTTCGGCCCTCCAAGAATGCATATCACTTATGTTTCCTTTCATTCATTGCTTGGCAGTGGAAGTTCAGCTGATATTAGAGATCATGGGTGGCATTGCCTATCTTATTTTTACATAATTCTGTCATGTTCAGTGATTCATCAAAAGGGCTCCTGCTGTTTGTTGCAGTTTGGTCTTCTGTTAGGCCGTTCATGGGCTTTTCAGGAGCTGTAGTCTTCCTCGGTGAGCTGTTATTCTTGGCTGTATTTTTGTTGCTGTAGAACTTAAAATACAATATGCTTTTTATTAATGTGATTTTCTTTTTCTCTTTGCAGTGATTATTTATTCAAGTTACTTCTGATTGGCGACTCTGGAGTTGGAAAGTCTTGCCTCCTTCTTAGGTTTGCAGTAAGTTGAAATCAAAATGCTTTTAAAGAAATTAATGCTGTTTATGTTTTCTAGGGAGACAAAAGTTTAAACAGTTTTATTCAGAATATTAACTCTTCCAGAATTTATATATTATATATAAAGCCTCCAAGTGTACATCCCCAGTGATATCTAGACTCTTAAATAGAAGAAATGCTGTTGCTCTTCAAAGAAATTCAAGCAAAGTATAGTTATAAAGTCAGAGTGTCTAATACTCTTCTTGGAGATCAGTGTTTCATTCCAACATAAGTAGTGAGGTAAGGGGAAAATAATAGGTCTGTGTTGAAAGTGACTTGATGGAAAACAAATCTTCAAGTAAAACTTCAGTAGAATAAAAAGAAAAAGCAGGGCCTGGTACAAAATTCTTTTGAAAATGGCATAGTGTTCTATATGCTGAAATTTACAAACTGATAAGTAACTTTCAACCTAATAAATAAAATCTACAGTCTTATTCATAGTCTTATCAGCTGCCTTTAAATTTAGCATGTTTTCCTTCTCACTGTCTAGATCATTGGTTCTTAAGAGTATGGACCAGTAGGGATTATCAAGACCGTCTTGGGGTCCAGGAGATCAAAACTACTTTCCTAATAACACTAAACCATTAGTATTTACTAAATAAATAATTACTTAGTACTAAGGCAAAAGACATTTGCCTTTTTTCACTCTATTGATCTTTGCTCTGATGATGCAAAAGCAGTGGTGGGTAAAACTGCCGGTGCCTTATTAGCACCATGTTGAAGTAGTGCTAAGCCCCAAATTATACTCACAGTCCTGGTGTTTACCTCTGTTCACTCACAGTGGGGAAAAACACCATTTTCATTTCAGAGTGTCTTTGATGAAACAGTAAAAATGATTAATTTTTTTCATATTTTTTTAAATTGAGGTATAGTTGATATACAATATTACATGTTTCAGGTGTACAACATAGTGATTCACAATTTTTAAAGGTTATATTCCATTTATAGTTACTATAAAATATTGGCTCTATTCCCTGTGTTGTACAGTATGTCCTTGTAGCTTTTTATTTTATATATAGTAGGTTGTACCTCTAAATCCCCTACCCCTATCTTGCTCCTCCCTCTTTTCCTCTCCCCAGTGGTAACCACCAGTTTGTTCTCTATGAACAAACTGTGAGTCTGTTTCTTTTTTGTTACAGTCATTAGTTTATTTTTTTAGATTCCACATATAAGTGATATCATACAGTACTTGTCTTTGTCTGACTTATTTCAGTTACGATAATACCCTCCAAGTCCATCCATGTTGTTGCAAATGGCAAAATTTTATTGTTTTTTATGCCTGAGTAGTATTCCATTGTATGTATATGTATACACATTTATTCATTCAATCTGTTGATGGACACTTAGGTTGCTTCTAAAAATGATTAATTAATAAAATCTTGATCCTCGAGTATTCTTTTTTTAAATATTCTGTGTGAAGAAATGAGGAGTTTGCATAAAGTAGTTTTACTGAAGACTGGAATATGTTGGTTGTCTCAAGGGAAAGAAAAGCACTTGTATAGTTGTTTCCATTTTGAGCTAAACTAGCTGCTTTTTTCATTGAACATTTTTTTTTTTTTTTTTACTTGAAAGAACAACTAACAAACTATAATTATGTAGAATTGAGTATTGGGTACACATTTTATCAGATGAACAGACATTATCACTTCAAGGAAAATATCTAACAGCATTTGCTGTCTGTAATAAATTCAAGCTTTTCAAAGGAAAATTAGAATTTTAGAAAACTTAAAATTTACCACTGCAAGCTTGACAGCATCTCAAATACTTAATATGACTTTTCTGATGATATAAGTGATATTAATGAATCCCATATATATATATATATATATGTATAAAACTTCACTATATATAATAGTTAAAAAATGAGACCATGGAAGTACCAGAATAAAACCTAGGTGGCTCTTTAATCTTGTGTGAAAGTATTTTCTAACACAGAAAAAAAATCAGGAAAGAAAAGATTGTTAAATTTGATTGCATTAAGATTAATGCTGAGCACATAAAAATGTTGGAAAACAAATGGTACTAGGAAAAAATATATATGAGGAAGGGGTGATATTCTCAATATATAAAGCACACTTACACATTAATAATAAAAGGATGTTTGCCCTGATGGAAATATGAGCAAATACATGAGCGGGCAGTTCACAAAAGGAGAAATACAAATTGCCAATAAATATGAAAAAAAAAGGTTCAATTTTATTTGTATTTAAAGGACTTTAAAATTAGATATCACTTAACTTTTATTAAATTGGCAAATATTAAAAATTAATTAAAATTAAGAATAATTCCTAGTATTAAATCAGCAATTCAAAAAAAATCAGCAATTCTAGGTAGGTGGGAAGAAGCTGGCCTCTCTTGAGGAAAATGGCTATAGCCTGAGGTATTTTTGCTTCAAAGAAAATTCTTTGCAGGATGCCTATTGACCTAAGTCATAGGTTTTCATACTACCTACACAGTAGAATCACCTAGGATGCATTTTGAAAATACTGATTCTCACACCCCTGAAGTAGAGACAAGCTGCAAAAGGTGTGATAAATGTATAAGCTTTGGGAGTACAGAGGGAAGAATCTCTTAACTATTGGCTGAATAGTTGGGGAATGTTTGGACAGTCAGTATTGCCTGAGCTCAGAATTGAAAAATGAATAAAAATTGTCATGTGACCCAGGGACTGGGGAGTAGGGGGATAAAGCTTGGGAGTGGGGAGAAGGAGATACTGAGAATTTGGACAGTAGGAAGGGCATGTGCAATGGTTCAGAGGCGCGCAAGTGAGGGTCATTTAGGGGTTTATAAGAATTCTAACAGCATTTATAAGTATTTCTAACAAAGTAAGTGGCATGTACGAGTGCTGAATGAATGTTTATTGCATTCATTTTGTTCTCTATCCACTTTCTATAGTACCTGATGCTTATTAGACAAGTAAAAAATTTGAATTTAATGATGAGCATTTTGTCAAATTGCAGTCAATGCTTCAAGAGTATCCTTTTATCCAGTGATTCTATGTATGCATTAATGTGAATATATGTGGAGGATAAGTCAGCATAGCTACCTCCAGCCACTTGGAACTCTTCTTTGATCACATTTTATTCTTTAGTGATCTTTGTTTCAGTCTCATGTACACATCAGGTTCAGCATTATCAAGACTTCCCTACACTGGCTTCATTTAATCCTTTTTCCCCTTCTCTTTGTTGGGAGTGCCACAAATGCAGATCCCAGATGTGTCATTTTCCCCTTATATACTTCAATATGTATTTCTAAGAACTGGACATTTTCCTATTAAATACATTTGTGGACTTAACAAAATAAATTTCCCTAGTTGTCTAAGAAGTGTGGTGTTATAGTTGGTTTGATTCACGATTCAAAACATAGTTCACACAGACTCATAGACATAAGACAGTTGTTGCCAAGGGGAGGGGAGGATGGGGTGGGATGGAGTGGGAGTTTGGGGTTAGCAAACGGAAACTATTATATATAGAATGGAGAAACAACAAGGTCCTACTGTATAGCACAGGGAACTATATTCAGTTTCCTGTGATAAACCATAATGGAGAAGAATAAAAAAAAGAATTTGTATATACGTATAATTGAATCACTTTGCTGAACAGCAGAAATTAACACATTGTAAATCAGCTATACTTCAATTTTAAAAAAAAGGTGTAATCTAAAAAGTTTAAAAGTTTATTGTTCACATAAAAACTTGTACACAAATGTTCACAGCAGCATTGTTCATAATAGCCAAAATGTAGAAACCACCCAAATGTCCATGAACTGATGAATGGATAAACAAAATGTGGTATATCCATACAGGGTACCATTTTTCAGCCATGAAAAGGAATGAAGCCATTAATTTTGGAATTAAATAGTGCTGATGGTTGCACGACCTTCTGAATATACTAAAAACCACTGAATTGTACATTTTAAAAGGGTGAATTTCATGTATGTGAGTTATATCTGTTTAAAAAAACTAAGAAATAAAATTGACTTGTAAAAAATTTCAGGAGAGTGACATGATCATAGCTTTGTGGTGAATAAGTGGATGGGGAGGAGCAAGAGTTCCACTGATTAGAAAATTAGAAAAATCTTTCATAATCATTGAAAATATAAAACCTTTCTCTGTGTGATGTATGTAAAGAATTTGCCAAGAGATGTTTGGAAAAATTAATAGCTATTGAAAAAAAATGTTTTAAGAAGAAACCATTAAAAAAAAAAAAAAAGAAGAAGAAACCATTGTTAAATAGCACTTTGTCTTCAGAACATGAACAGAGTGCAGGAGAGGATGGAGTGGCTGTTCTCAACATGTTATGCCTTATAAACTTTGTTTATCAGCTTTGTAGATAAAAATTAACTTTATATTTTATTTACTCTATTGAACATTCATTTTAATTGTTAGCTTTCTTTCCCTTCAGGATGATACATATACAGAAAGCTATATCAGCACAATTGGTGTGGATTTCAAAATAAGAACTATAGAGTTAGATGGGAAAACAATCAAACTTCAAATAGTAAGTAATTTTTGGACTAGAAATTTTTGTGGAAATTATTTTGGTAAATTTAGAGTGTATTTGTTACTAATATGTTAACAAAATTAAAGTATCTTAAGAATCATTCATCTAATGACAGTGGTAGAATAAGAATTGTTTAGATTAAAAATGATATAAGATTACCTTCCTCATTGAATTTTCTATTCATAAAGCAGAGAAATACATGTTTTTAAGTCAAACTTGGTCCTAGTTCTTTTTCTTGTGCTTTTATCAGTGTGGTCTAAGGGGTCTAAGTTGAGGTTTACCTTGTCTTATAGCAGAAGTATATTGAGCAATTTTCGTGTTTTTTATTGTGCTGAATACTGTGGAACATTCGAAGAAACCTAGGAGAGGTTCTTCATATGTGGTTTAGTTGAAGAGTATTTATTAGATAGTATGTACCAACTTTGTAGAAAAGTAGAATTTTATTGGAAGGGAACTTAGCTTTTCTTACATATTTTACAGCTCAGAAGATGGATGCTAAGAGATTCAGTGACTTGCCTACAGTTACTAGCAGAACCAAGTAACCCATAGCTCTCTGTTTTCAATATTTTGTGTCCCTGTGCCGTCCTCACTCCCTTATCCATCCTTATATCCTCAACCCTGAATTAGAAGTAGACAGTTGTAGTAGAAACTTAATATGGGTCTGGCTACTACCAGTGTGGACATACCTATGGTCTTAAAAAAAAACCTCTGGGTATCTTTTAGAGTTGGCTATTAGTATGAGGTAACATAGAAAACAAGTGACTGTTCTTTATATAGAATTGATAACACCCTGAACTGGAAGGAGTTCTGAATTTGGAGTCAGAAAACTTGGATTTGTTGTCTTCATTCTGCTATTTATTAGAGTCATGGGTTTAACTTCAGTCTTTTTCCTGAGACTCAGTTTCTTACCTCTAAAATGAGTGTGATAATGCTTGATTTAGTAACTAATAAGGTAGTTTTGAGAACCAAATCTATAGCTCTGTGTATGTGTGTATGATAATGTATGTGAAAGCCCTTTGTAAACTTTTAGGCAATATACAATTGTTACTGATGATACGACACACCCAGACGAGTGGATATTTGATAGGTTATTTTTTTTCTTTGTTCTCTCATGTGACTCTGATAAGGAAAAGAAAGGTACATTACAAAAGAATTGTGGATTTTGATACAAGTGACCAACACCCTTGATGTCCCAAATTAGGACTTGCAAGGATGTAGTTATCAGAGATACCTTGAAATACTTTCAACCAATGAACAGAGTATCTTCCATATTGATTTTTCCCCATTATATGTAGAGTGCCAGCTTGGCACCATAAAGAATATTTCAGAAAGAAGCACCCAAGCCTGTAACTACTGATGTGAAATGATTGTGTTATGTGTGATCATTGGTCTTCATAACATTTGGGTATGTATTTGTGAAACACTTATATATTGCTACTTCCTCTGGCTGGAAGGGATCTTATAGGTCACTCAGTCTTCTTTCATCTTCAGTAGGAATTTCCTTTCCCTATCTGGTGCCTTTTTTGAACATTTCTGAGAAGCTCACCATTTTTCAAAGCAGCTAGTTCCATTTATAAATAACCTCTTATTATTAATTCTTTATTTTGAGCCAAAGCCAGTTTCCTTTAACTTTTGTCTCTTACTACTCAGCCTTTTGTAGCTGCCTGATAGAGATTAATTTCTTTTCTATTGGCAGCCTGCCATTTAGATTGATCTTACCACACCTTCTACCTCTGAAGTCGGTCATTCCCTTCTGGAAGCATGTTTTCAGAACCTTTTACAATTCGGGTTTGGGTTGCTCTTACATTTTATCGTGTCATTTATTAAAATATGATTCCTAAAATCAAATACAAAGATATAATCCAGCCTGTGTGACTACATGGGGTAAATTCTCTATTGATTCGGACTCTGAATTTCTTTTTTTCCTCTCACACTTCAGGGACTCATGCCATTTTCTCACCATTGGACATTCAAGGACATAAAAAGACAAAAAAAGAAAACCTGCGTTTTCTTTTTATGTCCATTCAAGGACATAAAAAGAAAACCTGCGTTTACTACATTTGCTGCCTCAATAACCATTTTACCTACTAGTTTGGATCTTAAAGTTTTTGATTGTTTTTTTTGGTTTGATTTTAAGTCTTATATTTTGTGACTAGGGCATTAAAAATCTAAATGCAGGATTTTACTTTTAACCCTGTTACATTTCATCTTGCCTGGTTTGAATTACCCTTCCAAGTTTTCTGGATCTTTCAAAATTATTGCGTTTATCTATATTTTAATTATCTTTTCTGCTTTTCCTGTTCAAGTGTGCCATCTGAGTCTTTATCAGAGTTGGTGATTACAGAACATTCAGCAGTGCGGGGCACATACAGAGTGTAGTCCCATACCATGAAAGGCCTCTTTCTGTGATGGTTTATTCAATTTCGAAGCTTTATGGAAATGCATACGTTACACAGACATTCAGGTAGATTCAAGGTTGCAGGGATGAATGAAACACAGCCCCATAGGAGGAGATCCCATTTCAGTGGGAGAGACAAACATGGGAAAATCAGTTACCCTGTGATTATGAGGGGTAATGAGGATTATGTACATAAAGGGTGATCAATTACAGAGGAAGGTACTGTTAGGATATAGAGTCAGCAGAGTTTTCAAGTGGCAAGGAGACCTCAGAAGTTTTGCTCTTTGGATGCCATTGCTTAGTCAGCTACAATTCTTTGTTAACATTTATGCAGAAACATTTTCTTCCTGTTGCTGTGCTATCTTTGTGAAAGGGGTTGGTGGGCAGAGAAGAGAAGGGAACTAACATTTTATTGAGCAGCATCTATAATCAGGCGTTGTGCTAGGCATTTTACAAGCATTAGTTCATTTAAACTTTGCAATTCTACAAAGTGAGCGGTATCTGGGATTTATAGACGAAGAAACTGTTAGGTGACTCTCCCTAGAGTTAAGTATCCAGGAAGCTAAAGATGTTTTGAAGTCACGTTGGCTTGGCTCCAGAGGTCATGCTTCTCCAAGGATATCCTGAAAGACTTGAGGCTCCTTACTGATACAGTAGATCTAGTCTCCTGACTCTCATAGGCTAGTACTTTGGACGAAAAAGGTAATGAAACTATGGTGGCTTTTGTTTGTTTTAAGTTAACAGTTGTTAACATACTACCTTATTTGCTTCATTATTACTTCTCCCCGCCCTCCCCTCTCAGTATGTTAAATTATAGATATGATACTTTACTCCAGAAATACTAATTATGCATCTCTATTTTACTATGTAGCCACCATTATTACATCTAACAAAACTGACACTAATGCCTTAATGTTATCTAATATCCAGTTTGTATTTAAATTTCCCCAAAATTAAAGCTTATTTTTAACAGCTCTAGGTTGGCTGGGTCTTAGAAAAGGAAGTGATTTCACTGAGTGCTCCTGAACTTTTTTTTTTTTTTTGGCCATCTAGGACTAGTGGGGATCAATGTCAAGTTCACAGATATATTCCAAAACTTTACAATTCCTTCCCACTAAAGGCTGTTGCATCTTAATCTCCACTCGTCTTAGGCTTTAAGTCCACTTTTTGTTTTTGTTTCCTTAATGGTAATCATTAAGTAACTCATTCTGTTATTTCCCCGTCAATCAAGCTGTTATCTTTTACCGGTATTTTTTAGTGGGGCAGGTATCTTTTCTAAACAATTTTTTTTAAGAAAAGGACATTGTCTAGGAGCAATTTAAACAAAATTCTCATTGCCCTGGTTAAAATTGTGGCTTTAAAAATCTGTTTCTTGATTTTTTTTTTTTTTTTGGCTGCATTGGGTCTTCATTGCTGCGCGCGGGCTCTCTCTAGTTGTTGCGAGCGGAGGCTACTCTTCGTTGAGGTGCGGTGGCTTCTCTTACTGCGGAGCACAGGCTCTAGGCGCACGGGCTCAGTAGTTGTGGCACACGGGCTCAGTAGTTGTGGCGCACAGGCTTAGTTGCTCTGTGGCATATGGGATCTTCCTGGACCAGGACTCGAATCTGTGTCCCCTGCATTGGCAGGTGGATTCTTAACCACTGTGCCACCAGGGAGTCCCTTGGTATTTTTAATAGTTTTTTTTTAACCCAGAACTTTAATGTAGCAATGTTATTTGTTTCCAGTGTTGGAGCCTGAATGAAGTGTGGTAAAGTGCTCTTAAAATGAATTTTATAAAAGTATTTGGAATCATGTTACCTACATTGTTTTCCCTGGGATTAAAATAATTGTTCCAGAGATGGCTAAAGTGCTGTCTTGACGGGTGGTTATCTGCATTAGGTCCTGTCAGCGCTTTCCATGATGATAAATTGTGCTAGCAAGTAATTCTGTCTTATGTGTGAGAGTTGTACTGTGTTACAGGGGTGTTAGTAGACCAGTAGCTTTCCTAAAACCAAGTCAGCCTGTCTTTGCATTCATACTAGCCTGGCACAATGCTAAAGGCTGTAGAGAATATGAAAAGTATGACAGTTTCTGATCTCAAAGAGCTTATAATTATAGTATTGGTAGCATTACTGCAAGCTAAATTAGATACTACCTTCTCTTCTGAACCTTCGGGTATTTGGCAGTTACCCTGCAATTTAGTAGTGTGAGCACAGAGAGCTAATGTTTCTATATCAAATCCTGGTAATCCACAACTATGTAAACTAAACTGTTCTCCCTCCTCCCTCCTTTTCCCCAACTCTGTTTTAATGGAATTGTTTGGATTTCTTGATTGTTTTATAACAGTGGGACACAGCAGGCCAAGAAAGATTTAGAACAATCACCTCCAGTTATTACAGAGGAGCCCATGGCATCATAGTTGTGTATGATGTTACAGATCAGGTAAGCTCCAGGAAAAATTGTGTTATACTGACAAAGTAGTAAGCTACTATTTGATAAATAGCAGACTATTTTACTTTACATATAAGCCATTAGTATCATTTATATGGCAGAAAACTTTGTCCACCCCTAAGGAAGTGAATGACATAAAAAACGTTTTAAACCAATGTTATCTTTTAAGGACAGGTACATTGTTATTTTTCTCCCCTACATCATTTGAACACCTAATGAATGGGTCAACCAAAATTTCCTAATATTTTCCTTTAGTAAATAGGAAATTTAGTAATTGGTTTTACATTTTCTCTCAAGGGACCCAAGTTCTATTTATTATCAACTAAATAACTGATCATTTTGTCAAGAGTGTGTAGGGACTGGGATTGTTTGGCTTATACTGTGTTTTTGGTGCCAAGTGTTAACAGGAATTTGCCTGGTAATTAGACCTGTCGGAATTGCCAAAAGTAAGATTAGAGGCTTCTGCCTGTGGAGTATGTGGTTCAGAAATAGGATGAGCTTTGAGGAAGATTTTAAGAGGAGAGTGAGTAGCTAAAGGTGAGCTGTTGAAAGAAGGTAGGGGGATGTGGAGGTAGTGTGAAGAATGTGATCTGAGGGCCATAATTGTTCTTTTGATCAGAAAGTTAGAAAATTTCAGGGTCCTTTTATTTTGCCCATCAAAGAAAAGAATGAAAGATGAACTTTGAAAATTAGAATATATAATGCTTGTAGGAGATGTTAAATCTCACCTCAACTATGAAATCATAGCTAATTAGGAGACAGCTAGAATTACAGACTAGATTCAGCACCATTAGGAGTATTGGGTGAGTGATATCAACATGAGGAAAAAAATGTTGCTAGTTTTAAAAATCTCAAGTAATGACTTGTAATATTTAAAAATGGAAAATTTCCTCCCTTAAATATGACTATGGAAAAAACAAGCATCTTTACTTTGGACCCGTTTATTTAATGATTTTTGACATCTCTGGTAGTTCACATTTAGTAGGCTTATTCATAAACCAAAATTTTGTCACGTTTCAAAAACCAGGTTTTGTAGTGCATATAAATGGCATACTCCAAAACAATTCGATTTGCCTGAGCTGTAGTTTAATGCTGAGCTGTATTTCCCTCTCAGATAAGGCATTTTCATCCTCAAGCCTTAAAATTCTGTTTTCTTATTCATGTACGTATGTATCATTTTAATATGTCAGTTCACTTCTTTCCCAGCATTAAGAGTTCTTTTTTTGTAGCTAGATTGTCTCACTAGCTCGTCTTAGGTCAGGAGAGATGCGTCTGTTTATCACTTGCTTCATTAGAACAGTTGTGTCCAGAACTATATTATTCTTTAAAATGTTTATCTTTTTAGGAGTCCTTCAATAATGTTAAACAGTGGCTGCAGGAAATAGACCGTTATGCCAGTGAAAACGTCAACAAGTTGTTGGTAGGGAACAAATGTGATCTGACCACAAAGAAAGTAGTAGACTACACAACAGCAAAGGTATGTTTAAAGTTTGAGTTTCAAACTGAATTGGAAGGTGCTGAATTTGAATTATATATGGGTATGGAGTCACACAAGGGCCGCAACCGCCTTAGCTTTTAAAAATACATGCGCCAGAATACTTGGACAGTAATAATTTGTGCAGTGTCTACTTGGATTCAGTAAACTTAGTCCTTCATCAATCCCCATTTCAGATGATGAAATGCACTAAGTGAAAAAGATTTTTCAATTAATTGTGCCTTATATATTCTCTTAGGAATTTGCTGATTCCCTTGGAATTCCATTTTTGGAAACCAGTGCTAAGAATGCAACGAATGTAGAACAGTCTTTCATGACAATGGCAGCTGAGATTAAGAAGCGAATGGGTCCTGGAGCAACAGCTGGTGGTGCAGAGAAGTCCAATGTTAAAATTCAGAGCACTCCGGTCAAGCAGTCAGGTGGAGGTTGCTGCTAAAATTTGCCTCCATCCTTTTCTCACAGCAATGAATTTGCAATCTGAACCCAAGTGAAAAAAACAAAATTGCCTGAATTGTACTGTATGTAGCTGCACTACAACAGATTCTTACCGTCTCCACAAAGGTCAGAGATTGTAAATGGTCAATACTGACTTTTTTTTTATTCCCTTGACTCAAGACAGCTAACTTCATTTTCAGAACTGTTTTAAACCTTTGTGTGCTGGTTTATAAAATAATGTGTGTAATCCTTGTTGCTTTCCTGATACCAGACTGTTTCCCGTGGTTGGTTAGAATATATTTTGTTTTGATGTTTATATTGGCATGTTTAGATGTCAGGTTTAGTCTTCTGAAGATGAAGTTCAGCCATTTTGTATCAAACAGCACAACCAGTGTCTGTCACTTTCCATGCATAAAGTTTAGTGAGATGTTATATGTAAGATCTGATTTGCTAGTTCTTCCTCGTAGAGTTATAAACAGAAAGATTACACTATCTGATTAATAGTTTCTTCATACTCTGCATATAATTTGTGGCTGCAGAATATTGTAATTTGTTGCACACTATGTAACAAAACAACTGAAGATATGTTTAATAAATATTGTACTTATTGGAAGTAATATCAAATATATGGTGATAAGTATTGTTTTAATTCTTATGGCTAAAGGGAAATAGAGCCTTGCATTATACTCAAAACAGCCATTTGTGTGTGCAACCAGGGCATTGTAGACCTATCTTAGAGCAGCATCCAATATGCTTTCCAGATAATATAACTAATAAATGACCTAGGGAGGCTTCCGTGCTGCATAGGGATTTAACCAAGTTTAGTGGTTCAGGGAGATGTATGCTATCTAGCCCGTTATCTCTGATCCTTCTCTAAAACCATTTGAAATGGCTTCATTGAGCAACATTTTAATTCTGTGGTAGAGGTGGAAAGCAGCACACCTTTCCTAAGTGGCAGATGATTAGACTAACGTGTGCTAATATTGTTTCTTCCATGCTTGGAGTCAGATGTCAGCTCTCTTATCCTCCACAGCTGTGTAGGTTGGAGGAGAGTTAAAGCATTGAAGTAGAACGCAGGAAATTTACTCTTTGCCCTAATTTTAGAAATCATTATCTCTTAAAATTAGCTGAGAACAGGAATGCTGGGTGGGAATGATAAATGAGAGAAATATATTTATTTCAGTCGAATTTTGCACACGTGAAAATTTTGTTAACCAGGACCTTAAAGATCCTAGGGTTGGTTTTTATTGTGGGGAACAAAAATCTTTTGCTAGTAACACTGGCATTTTAAGGTGATAGAAGTCAAAGAAAGATTGTTTCCTTGGGGTTGAACTAGCAGCCAAAACATTCTTTACTTAGGGGCTTGGGATGTGGCTGTTGGCAACGCATTTCATGGTGGGGTCTTTAATTCAATGGTAAAATTTAAGCTAAAACAAGCCAAAAATTATAGGTTTCTTTATTTTCACTAAACAGGCAATTGAAATACACGGTACAAAAATAAGTGGTAAGATTATTGTAAAATGAAATGGACAGAATAAATATTCAATTTAATTTTCCATCTATGAGAATTTCACAATAAAATCACAGTTTACTTTGTATTATAGATGTGCTTGTTGGATCTATTCATCCTCACATAAGGCAACTGAAAAATTCCTCAAGTTACCAGTAGGTATTTGGGTGAAGATTTTTTTTTAATGCTTCAGAAGGTTTGTTTTTTTGCCTTATCAATACAGTATACAGGGGGAAAGAATTCAGAAACTGTTTTAAAGTAGATGATACAAATGTCAGAAGTGTGATGCAGTTCAGTTTTATACAGCAAGTTGTTCAAACTGGTAGCTTATTCTTGGTGAGTTAGCAAAAAACATTACATGAATTTGAGATGTAAGCATATTTACATACTTATTTAGTTTGGAAAATTCTAGTGTTCTTTTTCCTCCATGGCAGTCCAGACTGGGGCTTACTGTAAGATATTTCAGCATGCTTCACTACTTGGCTATTTTAAATTTGCCAATAAATGCAGTTTGGGGGGGGAGAAATTCCCATTCCTACCCCCATTTTCAGGCACAAATATTTCAAGCTACTATGGGCTTTTAATAATCCGTTCAACTCAGTAAAGGGAATTATTGCTTGCCGTATTTTAAATAGTATAAGTGGCTGCCATGAATTAGCTTACATAAGTGAAGAGTATTCTAAACCTAAGCAGTCACAGTCTCTGGGAATCCTTACAGAATGATGATAGCCATTCTGGTATGAGCAGTAACTTCCTGTTCTTTGACCTTGGACCAAAATTTCCTTTGGCATGTATGTCGCCATTGCAGCATATTTTTCATTGGCCCTTCTTTATGTTCCCATTTAAGCTTCAAAACAGCCCTGTATTGACACTGTCTCCTATTTGCAGATGAGCTTAGCCATGGAGCTTCAACAAGAACCCAGGTTTTGAAACTGCCAATCCAGCTCCTAGTACTGCCACTTCCCTGTGGACTTAAGTTCTACTAATTTAAGGGGACTACTAGGAAATTATAATACAGGTAAACTTGGGATTTTGGAACTACATGATATGTCACTGTAAGGCACTGCTGTCCTTAAGGTAATATGTACCACAGTGCACTGGCTAGCCAGGCCACTTGAATCTAACCTGGCTGTATTTGCTCATGGAATGCTGCTGGCAGCGTCTTCCTAGTCAGAAACAATTCCAGCTTGAGTTGTAAGGGAGGTCTTAAACAAACTTCTTACAGCACTGCCGAAGACATCATTAACAGCTGTGCTGATACTCTTCAGTGGCATTCACAACTAGGTCCAGAGTAGGCACCCTTCAGTCACACCTTACTTCAAAGGAGGTGAACAAAAATATCTTAGATCATCTCTAGGTAAAAGCAGTACTTTGTTGGGAAACAGGGTACTCCGAAATAAAATATTCTGTGAAAATTCCTGTCAGCTGAAGCTGATTTAATTATTAGGTTGAATGGTAGAATGGCATGTTCAGCATTCAACTGCTATAAAATACCATCAGCCAGTTAGTTTCTCTAGGGTTGTCATCTTCAATTTTTTTGCTGACTAGTAAGACTTATTTTCATGCCGATCAAATGTTAGTAAATAAATGGTTTTAACTCCCAAGGGCTGTCTTGTAACACACTCATTGGAAAGGCATGTACCAATTTATAGCCACAGAGAGAAGGTGAAATATATCAATTTAAGAACAGAGGCCATTAGATAGGCCTTTTTAACCAATTCTAGGCTTTTAAAATACTTTACATATATAATGATCTGCTAGGAAGGTGTTTTGTCTTTTTAAAATCTCACTATGTGTGGAACCAAGATTAAAATAGAGATGGCAGAATCATAATACACAGTTTAGTTCTGATCATGCCCTTAAGCATTATGACAAATCATACCAGAGTAACAGAGGCACTTGAAATACTGCATTTTATATAGCTACTATTGAATTATATAGTTTTACTTCATAGTTAATCTTTAAATATTAGAACTTATAGCTCATTTTCCAGCATAAAGTCTGAGAAATTTTGAAGCAGAAAAGTCACTTTCATAGGATTTTAGTTCACACCTAGGTGGACGAGATGGTGTTAAGATTATGTGGCTCAGCCCCCAAAACTAAAGTCCACAACTTCTCTTAAAGAGGCTAATTTTGTATTAAATGTTTTATTCTGAGGGGACATCAGAAGTCTGCTCTACGAGAATAACTTCTAATGTTACCTTCTGGGTTCAGGTGACTTGTTCATTGCTTTATAAACTTAAAAGATCTTCCTTTCTTAAGCACCCTCCTCAAATGAGAATCTGCAGTTTGAAAAAAAGATCTGTAAGTGTTTATCTCACATATTTAAGTGTGAAGAACCTTTCCTCAAGTCTTAGCCCACGGTAACACTAAAAGTAAACGGGGAAAGTGCTTTCCTCCTTCTATGTTCATTCACAGCCCAATAAAACTTTTTTTTAAGTGCTTTTTTATTTTTGCAGAATCTGTGGTTACCAGCAGTAGCTGATCATTTTGCTTTAAAAAGCCATAGAATTGGCTTTAAATGGCTGATCCATAGATTTTTTTTTTTTCTTTCTCTACAAGATACTTACTTACATGTCAACTCCCAAAGCAACGAAGAATTACTTTTTTCCCCTCACTATCGACAGCCTTAGCTTCTGTAGTTAACCAGGCTGTGTGATCCTATCCATGCCCTTCTCTGACCCTGGACTACTCTTACAAGGGAGAGCAGGAGTGGAGGAAGGCTCCTCCTGGAGGTACCCTTAAAGCGGATAATTAGTCCATAGTCCTGCTGAAGCTCAATGGCAGTTCCCCAAGTCCCTAACACATTCTCCTTTAAGATGTTAGTTAGGCAGGCAGATGGAGCCCTGAGCACTTAGGATGATAAAAGATATCCTAACAGCAGCCCAAAATAACTGACAGAGGTTCTATTTGTTCAGAACCTTCTATTAATTGGAAGAGTTAAAAGTCTCTTCAAAGAGGAGGGATTTATAAGCCTATGCTTCATTTTATGAAAAGACCCAAGTTCCTGGCCCACCAGTCTCTTGGATCCTCTTGTATGCCTGAGAATACCAAGTATCCGGTACCTGCTTTCTCATACCTTCTTTAAATGATCTCAGCAGGTGGACTAGTTTAGGAGCGCTCTCTCCTCTTTTTAAATGGACAGAGGAAAGACCTGTAAGCCTTATTTGCATTATTTTATCAACAACTGCAAAGCTACATGCTCTTTGTAGAGAAGCACCAAAGGAAAACCTTAATTTGGAAGGATTCATTTTAAATAAAAATAGTTAACTCAACAGCCCTTCAGGGAAGAGAAAGGCATTTTAAAGCTAGTACATGAAAGTTTCCCCCTTGATTTCAGTACTGAATGGCTCTCAACAAGGACTTCTGAAAGTTTCCCAATAGCCAGATTTGGGCTAACAGATTACATCTCTTCCTGAGAAGATGCCTGAAAGAGAAAGAGAAGCATCTGTTACAGGCAGAATGCTGCAGAGGAAGAAATGACAGGGCAGTCACTTGCATTCATTTTAGAATTAAAATGACTACTGCTCAGATTTGAGGCAAATAAAGGGACTCCCCTGCTCTTGATATACCTGGATTTATCCTTTACCTTCTTTTTGTCTACAGTGAATTCTCACCCAGAAAATCTATGAGTTAAATGCCAGATTTTGGCTGTAGGACAGGAAGTTTCAGAGAAAGTATGCTCCAGTTGTGGAATCATCATGTTGGGCAGCGGCCACCCCACAGCCAGCAGTGATCCCTCTGTTCTCTTGGCCTCCCTTCCCTATGACTCCTGCTTGACTTTTCCAGAGATACGAAGTTGTACTGTTAAGTCTCCAAGGCATGGAACTCCCATCTTATCCCCCTAGCCTTTTTTGGAAGGGAGCCTTTTCAGGAAAAGGAGGTATGGAGAGGGGTCAGCAATTCTGGATCCTGTGGGTACTTGGTGCTGTTAAGAGTTGCTTAGAGATGGGGCACCAAATGCGTTGGGTGAGAAGAGTCTGCAGAACAGAGGCAGCTTGTACTGGACAAGTGTACATGTGCAGACATAAAAAAGTGGGTACAGGTACATTTTGCAGTTGTTCTCGTGGGGGGTGGGGGCAGTGTCGGGTCTGCATAGACACCGGAAGCTAGAGCACCCTAGTCCTCAGCAGGTGCAGGGCTGAAACTGAGTAATGGGAAGCACCACAGTGAGCTTTCATCATCACTGGAAGACACCCCCCCCAGCATCTCCCTTTTTCAGTTTCAGGGGCTTCTCCCAGCCTCTTATTTGTTTCATCAGCTCTTAGCTGGACAAGCTTCTAAGAAACAGCCAACTGTTACAGCAGGAGCTCTGTACCCTAATTGGGCACAAGGACAGATGTTCTCTTGGGTTGCTCTACTTACCAGGCTAATCCCCTTCACACTGGCGTTCCTGTGTGCCATTGGTGTGTTCTCGGGGATGAGGGTGCAGCCAGCCAGGGTGTCCAGAGAGGCTAAGATAGTGTCATACAGGTGATCTGCATGGCTCTCCAGCTCGCTGGGCTGCCTGGAGATCCTCCCGAGGATGTCCTTTAACACTAACAAATGAGGTTTAAAGCAGTCAGGCCAAAGAGGCAATGCAAGTGTGTTTTCAAAAGAACATACAAGGGTGTAGCACTTCATACAAGACAGGAACATGGCAATCGTTTCACAGTGTCCACTTTTTTTTTTTGACAGTGACTCTCCAGGGACTGTATTGCACTGGAGGATCTATGCTGTTAACTTCTGATTAAAGCTGAGAGAATTATTTCACTGGCTCCACTCTGGAGTTAACGTAATCCACAAAAAGGCACAGAGACATAGGTGTCTGGTGACAGGAATTATCTGACTTTTAGAGATAAGACCCAGGGCACACACCCAGATCCTGTGGGGCAGAAGTCTGAAATGAACCAAAACATGCCAAGATTAGGACTCTGGGTCCTGCTACCAGGTCCTATCAGCTTGTTGGCTGTGGGACTGTCCTTTAGCACATATATGGGTGATCTGGTAATGTAATATGGGAATGCTTGTGAACCCTTTTTTGTGGGTCCTAAATGAACAGACTTCAAAAGAAAATTACCTGAAAGCAGGCTAAGACAAGATGGTTAGTGAGGCCAAGATTCCATCCCCTACAGGTCAAGTGTTCATCTGAGGAAGGGATGGGCTAGGTTCACAGTGCATCACCCACAGCAGGCTTGTTTCTTTCTCTTAAAAACTTTACTTCCTTTGTTAAACACAAAGGCTGCTTTTGCTTCCTGCGCCTTTATCAGCTGTGTTCACACTCTCCCTAGTTTCCTGCCACAGCTGCAACATCTGCTAACAGAGGAAGGGAAAGGGGAAGCTGCATATCTCCAAAGGATACTGACAGAGGGGTGGAAGAAGGAACAGGGGCTGGCTGTGTTGAGATCAGCCCCTGGGGAAGCCACGTCAGTGCAGCATCATCGGGGCAAAGTGCCGACCTGACAACTTTTATGAGAGCCAGCAAGGCAGGCTGAGGAATGCAGCCAGGGCACGCGGCACAGCTCACCTGGAAAGGCAAATGGGCTGGGTTCTCCCCTCCCACACTCACCAGACCTTTGCCCAGTCCTCCTGTGAGTGGTCAATGGAATTCAGGGGACCTTTATTTTTTGAACTTTTATTTTACAATGTTAGAACATTTGGTTGGCTCCAAATAAAAGGAAAGCTGGGAACAGTAACAAAATTATCTTTCTCAGTTGAGACTTTGATGTTTTAATTGAATGCATGCATACAGGGGCCTGGTTCAGCTTGATGCCAATGGGTTCTAGTTATCTGATCCAGTAATAACGAGAAATTAGGGTGTGAGACAGGACCATCAACTCATGCATCAAAGTAACTGGGTCAAAATGTTGTGAAAACCTGCCAGATAGCCATTGGGGAGGCCTTTGGCTGGAGGCCGAGATGGGCAGGTTTTGAAGGAATTAATTTGACGACCTGTCCCTAAAGTTATACTTGTGGCTGAGGAAGAAGGCAGGCTCTGAAGAAGCTTGAGGGGGGCGGGGGCGGGGGACGGGATGGGAGGTGTCCGTGCTCAGGCTCCACTGTCTCTGACAGCATGCTCTGGAAAGAAGAGTTGTGCACCTAGCTGGAGAGACCCTGTGAATGTCTAGGGAAAGTTGTGATTTTCACAAAACAGCCAAGTTTCTGACTATTCTAAGCAGAGGGTCGGGAGGGGCAGGGTGTCACTCTGAAACCGTAGAATACCCAAAAGCCTCTTTTTTTTTTTTGGCTGTGCTCTGCAGCTTGTGGGATCTTAGTTCCCCAATCAGGGATCAAACCCAGGCCCACAGCAACGAAAGGGCCGAGTCTTAACCACTGGACCACCAGGGAATTCCCTAAAAGCCTCTTATTTGGGCAGTAAAATACTTCTAGACTCCTTTGGAGAGGAGGGCAAAGTGGGTTGTTATTACAGATTCAGCACTGAGAAGTATTACTGAATCACTTTTTAAATGAAGGTCCAAGAACCTGAAGCTTGTAAGAAGCCCACTGTTACATGTGGCCTCCAGGAAGTGTCCTGGTATTGAGCTCTTCTGTGCTGCTGAGTCTGGAGGTGCAGGAGCCTGAGCCGGGGGGTCAGCACACAGGGGCTGGAGCCAGGCTGCCACTCCTTGTGTGGCCCAAGGCAGATGCACAGCTCTGTGAAATAAGAGTAATAATAGTATCCATCTCACAGGGCTGTGATGGAATGAAAAAACTGGTATGTCAACTGCTTCAGCACACAGTATTCAAGAAAATACTGGTGTAATTACAAGTGGCAAAGGAGCCCGGCATACTGAATTTCTGCCCCAATAAAAACCAAAAAACCCTAAAAACCCTAGTGCAAGAGAACATCAGAAGAGCCAAGACAGAGGCCTCCCGCAGGCAGGGGATCACCAAGGGCTCACATAATTCACACTGGATAAGCCACGCCCTGCCGAAAACCCTTCAGTGGCTGCTCGTCCCATCCAAACCCCTCTGCCCATTCACAGTTTTCAATCTCGGTTTTTTCTTCCCAGGGGACTTTTGGCAATGTCTGGAGACGTTCAGGGTTGTCACAACTGGGGAGGTGCTGCTGGCGTCTAATGGGTAGAGGCCAGGGACGCTGCTGAACACCCTGCAACGACAGGACGGCCCCCTCACAGCAAAGCATCGCATGGCCCAGAGCGTCAGCGGTGCTCAGGCTGAGAAACTCCGGTCTCCACCACCTCCCTACCGCCCACCACCCACCACTTCTGGTCAGGAAAGCGCCACCTCTTCCCATCTCAAGCCAGTGGGTCCTGCCCACTTCTGCTTATGCTGTTTGCTTCCAGCGTAAACCCCATTTCACTCCAAAACTGAGGCAAGACATAGACAGGCTCTTTCAACACTTGGTGGTTCAGTCTTACAGGAAAATAGCGGCTGCTCTTGGCGGGGGCGGGGGGGGGGCGGTGGCCGGCCCATCAGTTCACTGCTTTAACCTAGCGTTCTCCTAGCTCATCCTATCATACCTGCCCCCGGCAAGGTCAAGGCCAATCGTAAACCCCTGCCCCCTGAGATGTACTCTCGAAGTCTGTGATTTTCACACCTTTCTAACCTGGGACCCCATCCTGCAAAAGGGGCTCGAGCTTAGTTTGTGCACTGCTGTCCACTTATCCCCTCTCATCAGTTCACTTCTTCCTTCAGTCTCTTCCTGTAGAATAGACTGACTGCTCTCAGATCCTGGAACAAACCCCTCCCCAAACAGATAATCTGAGAGGGGTCCAGCCTGCACTGCGAAAGGATGGGAACCCTAGGGGCTCCCCGCTGTGAGCACCCTAGCCGAAAGCCAAGGACAGGACTAAAGCCAGCATTCCCATCCAGGACACCACCAAGGAAAGATAAAAGCAGAAACTAGAGAGCACGGTTCTTGCAGGCTCAGTGCCTAACTTCTTAGCACCTGCAGGGCCGTGACTGCCTCATCAAGTGTTTGCGGGGCCGTGATGATTCGACGGGCTGGCAGATGGCTGTGGGAGTCGAAGGCAACGGGTACGGATGGGCGGGACTCTGGCACTAGGCTCCTTCCCAGTGACAGTGTGGGTCCCGGACTTACACTGAGAGGTATTAAGCCCTGGCTTAATTCAAAACCTCAAGCATCTCACCTGGGGTATTATCCAACAGGCACTGAAGTAGAATCTCCCCTTTCTGTAAGACGCTCTCCGTCAGGGACTGGTGTTCATCTATATCTTTCTTAAATTGCTTAAAGCATATCAAAAAAAAAAAAGTTTCATTACTACCATTTCGTAGAAGTTATTAAAAATGATCCCTTGTTCAGAAGCTGGATTCCCCTTTTAACCCACCCAGTCTTCAGAATCCAAGTAAACAGTTTAACTTCACCTTCTCTGAGCCCAAGGCAAACACAGAGTCAATCCTTTTTTCTGTTTACAGTTTGACAAAAGAAAAGCTTTCTTTTCCCTGGCAGAGCCTGGCTCACGGAACAGCCTGGAGTCAGGGTTTCCTGCTTGTGCCACACCTCACAGGGTTCTCTTTAAACTCACAGGCCTGTGAGAGTCTCAAAACACGGACCTGGTAAGTAAGAGCCACAAGGGCAACGCCTTTCACATGACCACAGGGAGCTGCTGCCTCGCCCCACGTCCTCCCCTCAAGGTCCTGCTTTCTGTGGACCTCAGGACATGGGAAGGCGTCAGGGAAGCTGACAGTCTCCTAAGCAGCTGATTTCTTTTCCCCTCGCAGTATCAAGCCTTGTAGCCGTTTCTGGTTTTTCCTTTAGCTGCTAAGACGTAAAGTCAAATCCGTGACCACCTTCAGTACAGGGTGCAGAAACTGGCAGTTTAATTTTGAAGTTACAATTTTACTTTTGGATTTACTGTATTCCTGTCTTCAGTTTTCCTTTGCCCTATTACCTATACTTACTATTTTATTCTTTAGCACTCTCTGCAGTTTATATGCTGCCAGGAACCCACCTGTGTTATTGTGTTATTAAGACAAAGTAAGTACGACAGAGTCACGAGTGAAAATACATGAACACAAGCGCGCGTGCTTATATTAGGTCAAGGTAGCTCATACGTGTGCCTGAGCCAAGCCCCATTCTGTGCAGGGAGGGATTGACAGTGTGGTCCCACTCTGTGACACAGCTGTGTGGATGACACAAGTGGGCTAGGCTTCGCTGACCTGCAGGGGTAACTCCCAGCTCAGACCTCAGCTCTACCCACAGAGCAAGATAGTTGCTTACGACCACCCTGGAAGTGGAGGTGCAGGAGGACAGAATGCGGGATAAAACGGAGGGCATGGAGCTGTTCTACGTGACACCTGCTCTGACGGGAGCGGGGCTGGGGCACTCCAGAAAGGCCACCCAGGTAGATCCAACTAGGGCAATTTCCAGGCACTGTCCTCTCCTCACAGTGGTGCTGCCCCTGGGCCTCCCGGGGGTGGGCCCTGCCCAGCTCTGCACATACTCTGCGGGTGTCCCACACAGAGGACCCTTGCACTCGGCCTTCCTCTCCTTCCTCCAGCGTACTCCGGGAAAGGAACTCTGGCAGCCTCTCTCCAGACAGCAGGAAACAGCATTCCCACTAGGGTAGGGCAGTTGGCCCACCCAGGCAAGCCCCCTCCCCTAAACCTTAGTAGGCTCCAAGTTGTAAAACAAAGGCCCTCCCTCCTGCCTGGGTGTGGTGGGAGCTCTGAGTGGGGTGGCACGGCCCTGGCTCAGGCACAAGCAAATCACATGCTCTCCTACTCAAAGAACTGTCCCAGAAAACCCTTCCTAGACTAGCATCAGGTTCAGACCACAAATACCACCTCTGCTCCTTCAGAAGAGGTGAGAAAGGCTTGGCCAACCAGACATGCCAGAAGTCAGTGGGTACTTCAGTCACAGTTAATGTTTATACTTAGGGTAACTGATTATCATCCAATTCAGAACACTTTTGAGAATGAAGAGGGACCTACTGATAATTACGCCAGAACAGCACAAACTGTCACCCAAAATACACCTGTTCTAAAGTCAAGTTAACCGGAACCCACAAAGAGATTTTTAAAATAACAAAATCTAAAAAGAGGCAAACTCCACCCCCAAAAAATACCTTGAGAAGCAAACTGGATCCTATTTTTGTTTAAATACCATCAAAATGCCTTGTGTATATTCTGGAGTCAGTACAATTGCAGCTCAGATCCTTAAATCCAGTCAGTGTTGTCCAAAAGAGCTTTCTGTGATGCTGGAAAGGTTCTGAATGCTCTGTTCAATCAATACGGTAGCCACCAGACAGATGTGATGACTGAACACTGGGAACGTGGCCAGATAACTGAAAAATCTGATCTTTAATTTTACTTAATTTCAATAGCCACGTGTGACTCATGACTTCCGAAAAGTGCAGATCTATGCCTATCAATCCCTGAGATATTTGGGAAATCATATCACAAATAACCCTGAAGTATTTTTGATTGAGGATAAATAAAATGCACTTTCTTCAAATTCTATTTGGTCTGGGAAATAACTCATACATGTTACAGTTTTTCAGCTCTAAGAATTTGAAAAGAACCTCTGATTAGATTTCAGGTGAAAGTCAATGGACCACAACACACATAGTGTCAGTTATTTGAACTTCTACTTTCTAATCAAGTAATTTAGCCACCACTCTCGTGAGTGAACAGTCAGATGCCAGGACCACACATTACCCGGTAAAGCTGCAGAGAAGACTTGAGGCCTGTAAGGCTGGACCTGGATGCAGTCAGGTGGTCAGCAGCGTCTGCTACATTATACAGCCAGCGGATCAGCTCTTCCAGCTGACAGCAAAATGTCTGTGTAGACAAATTAACACGTGGTGTTACCCATGGAACCACTGTTTACATTTTCAAAGGCTAAAAATACCTGGGGGAATCCCAGGATACAGACTGTGCACCTTTCGAGAGCAATCCCCACTGAGGCGCTGTCTCCTCTCTCCTCCATGCCTGTCCCCACCCCGTGACTCCAGACCTCCGCCAGGGCAGTAAGAAGAGCACACCTGGTTCTGTTGCCCCCTCAGTCTGAGAAAGTCCAGCCCCGCAGGTAGGGACAGAGGAGCTCAGGTGAGGGCAGGGACGGGGACAGCCCAGAAGGGGCCTGCCTGGCACAGAGACCAGTTCCTGGGTCAGCACTACCGCCAACTCTAGAACTGCTCCTGGGGAAGACGTGGACGTAAAATACGTGACTGTGATTGTGACTTACCTGATCCTATGCCTGAAAACGACTGAATTAAAACTGCTTGTCCCTGTTCTGCTCCCACCCGCCCAGGGAACTGGGGCCCTAGACTCCTGCCACCCACTCATCAGGGGTGGCCGTGACCCAAGCACTTCACCCCATGGTCTCTCTCAGTCTTTCATCACAAAGGAGGGCACACGCTAACACCTGTCCTACCTGCTCCACCGTACAAATGAAGTCATCCACGGAACATCAGGGGGCAGGTTAAAGCCCTCCTTGAGAGCTAGAAAATTTCTGTGATGTCGTTCCTGGGGGCACAGCCCTCGGGCTGGCTGCCCTGCTGCCGTGTGGACACAGCACCTGGGCGCTCAGCCGGAAGGCAGGCCGTGGGCTCTCCGAGTGTGTGTACAGCCACACTCCAAACATCCTTGTGTCAGGGACTACGCAAAGCCCTCGGCATGAATTACTTAATTTAATCCACACGACAGTCCCACAGAGGCAAAGCTCCCCATTCTACAAACGAGCAAAGCTTAAGAGACGGAGCCAAAGTTCACATCTGCCTGACGCTGACAACCCGATTCCTCGGAGTATTAGCTCCATCTCCTGGTGGTCTTAGGTGGTCCACAAGAGAAGGTTCAGTGACCGAGAAGCCCAGGAAACGGCGATCTGATACCTCCAACCCTGCAGTTACACCTTTATCAAACTGAAGCTCTGAGAAGTCCTTCGGCCAAGAAGCACTTTCACTGAGCCCATATTTCCTGAAGGCATCTGAGCACCGGTCCTTCCTGTGCAGAGTACCTGTTAATCCTCAAGGTCAAGTGCCTCGGGGAGCAGCCTGGGTAGTGGTTAGCAGCTCAGGCTCCAGCCCTTGTTAACTGTGAATGGGTAGGTTACCTCATCTCTCACTGCCTTTTTCTCCAACTGTGACATGAGAACGCCAGTAGAAAGTCATGAGGGTTAGACAGGAGAAGGTGCAATACAGTGCCTGGTGCGTAAGTACTCAGTGTCACTAGGTTTTATTATGAGGCCAGTGGACTGGGGGAAGAAGAAAGAAGACTCCTCTGAAATGCTGAGTTTACCTTCACACACTGCACGAGCGACTCTTTTCCCTGCTCTCCTCCTTTCCTGGGAAGCTGCCCTTCGGCATCTGGATCCGAGGATGCCCGCTGGTCCAACATCGCCGGCAAGCAGGCGCGTGTTCTCAGTGGTCCAGAGGAGACCCCCAGGGCCTGGCTGCTCAGCAGACTGCCCTCTCCTCCTGAGCCCCTTGCGCGGACGAAGGAGCGCAGCAAACAGTGGTTGTGGTCCTCAGGGCTTCGGGACCCTCTGAGGGCAGCCCCAGAGGGAAGCTGGCTTTGGCTGGAGTCTGACGGGAGGGAAGCTGGCCCATCACTGTCTGACACATCCAGGGATCTCTGCCCTTCGGCAGCATCAGTGGGCAGGGGCACCAAGGTGGGAATGCAACCCAGATACGAAACCAAGCTAGAAACCTGCGTCAGCCGAGAGGGCAGGGCCAGATACTCGTCCTCACTTTCCGCCTCCTCCTGTGGTTTCCACCCAGACTCCGTGCAGGCGAAGCGCTCGATACCCTGGCTGGCCCCCTTCTCCCTTTCCAGCCTGGGCGAGGGCCACCCTCTGTCCCGTTTTCTCAGGTAGGGAGAGCCCAGCTCAAGGTGCTTGCCCACAGGTGGCCAGTGCTTCATGCCCCTCAGGGCTGGCTCTCTGCTCTCCCAAGGAGTGTCCCTACTGCCTGGGGCTCTGGGGGTAGAGGCAGTGGGGCTACAAGATGCCAACCCCACACTGCCCTGCTTCTGGGGTACTCCAGAGGGCCACCGCTTGAGGATCGGCTCTCTGGGCCCTGAGAACGGCAGGGCAGCAGCCTCTGCTGGTGGGCAACTGTGCGAGACATTAGTGGGTGACTTCAGGGTGCTTGCTGGGGAGACGGAGAAGCTATCCAGGTCTATGCCTGAGTCCTGCAGGACGGGCTCAGCCAGCACGCGGCTGTCAAGGTGTTTTGGGAGCTGAGGCCCGGGCCTGAGGGGGTAAGTATAGTCCAGCAGGTCTTCATACTCTTTATTCGGGCTCCAGAGCGGGGAGTGGCGGTCAGGGGAGGGAGGCAGGGAATCCGGCAGCACGCAGGCCCAGTACTCGGCCTGGAAGGAGAGGCGCCTCCTGCCCAGCCCGGGAGCATCGCCCCCTGAGGACACTGGCTGGGGCGACCACTGGAGCCGAGGCCCCGGCCCCACCACCGAGGGGGCCGACGGCGGGACAGCCAGCTCCAGAGAGGAGGAGACCTTGGCAAGGGAGCAACTCTGAGGCTCCACCTTTTCCTGGTGACCCTGGAGGCTGCTGCCCGGGGATGAGGCACAGACACTGCAGCTGGAAGACTGAGGCGCAGTGGCACCTGGGCTCACCGCGGACCTGCACCTTGACGGGAACGGGAACCCTGAGACGTGAGACTGTGGGCTGTGGTCTAGCGCCTGCGGCGACTCCACTGGGGACGGGTCATCTTCAGTGTCAGCATCATGTCCTGAGCAAAGGGCGGCGGTTCTGGGAATGGTGTGAGTCTGAGGTAGCTCCTCTGAGGCAGAAGGCCTAGTCTCCTCCATCTGCAGTGACAGGAGGGAAGGAAAAGGTGAAAATAAGCACGCCGAATTTCCTTCCTCAATGACAAGCTGGCACTTTTCTCTGGGGACCCAGATGATACTGAGGAAAGGTCTTGAAAGGAAGAGCCTGCTACCTGGTGCGAGAATCAGCAGAGTGTGCTGCTGGTGACTGGAGACGCAGCCTGCTCTGGGGAGCAGACTGCCTGCCCCGAGCTGATCCTACACCCCCGTCCTTTCCAAAGTTCTTCCTCCGCAGATGCCTAGTTCATGAGTGAGCAGAACTCAAATAGCTCTGTCGTGCTGAAGCCGGAACACACTGCCTAACCTTTGAGAAGCGTGTCCTGGGCAGGCAGAACCTCAACCATTCTGTCGCTGACTCACATCCAAACCTGGCAGTCAGGCAGCCCACCTGGCTCAGCTCACACCCAGCGGTGACGCGTGGCAAAATGAGTCATTCACCTCAGCCTCTTCCCTTCAAGTTTTTAACATGCTCGATGAAGAGGCTGCCCCCAAGGCGGGCAGGACAGCACAGAGGTTAAGGGCATGGGCTTTGGAACCAGACAGACCTGAGGCCAGCCCCTAGCTGCCAGCTTCCAGATGTACGACTCTGAGCCTCACTTCTCTCACCTGTAAAATGGGGGTAGTGACAGGACCGCTTCCTCAGGACATGTGGATTAAATGAGCTCAAGGGTGAAAAGCACAGGGTAAGAGCTCAACAAACAGCAGAGTTATAACAGCACCAGACTCACACTCAGGAAACAGCCCATTTCTGTGTTGGCTCACGTGCTGCCAGCCTCACTGAATCTGACTCAGGTGCCCGAGCCCGGCACCGCCCCTAGCCCCCAGGCAGGTGGGCCTAGCCTGTTTTCTCCCAGTCAGCTCAGCACCTCCTCACAAGATGGGGCTCTGGGGGCAGCATGTGGCACTCAATGCCACAGTGCCGTGGAAGAGATCAAAGCCGTTCCCATGAAAGGCCTTGGCAAGCAGAACGCAACAGGACGTAGAGATGGGAGGGGCAGGTCCATCAGATAATCTTCCCAACTATACTGAGGGCCTGAAAGATCCGGTGACTTGCCTGAGGTCACAGACACAGGCAGGACTCCCTGCTCCACGTGACTCCCATTAGGCGAGGCTGCCCTGTAATCAGGGAGGCCCCCAAAATTCTCCTTGCCCAGAGATGGTGCTGCCCACCACAGGGGCTCTAAGGTACCGCCAGGTTCCCTGGGTCCTGAGGAGATACAGTCTCAGAGCCCTCAGGAGCCCACAGCCCCGGACCCTCCTTTCGCACGTCTCCTCAGGGGCCCCGTAAAGCCTACACGTCACCGAGTCAGAAACAGGACGTGGCTCCCCCTGTCGGGGCTCCCCGGCCTCGCCCTCTGGACAGCAGGTCTGGGCCATAGCTTCCCTGGTCCTCAAAAGGTCACCAGTCACACTCCTGAGGAACAGGAGCTGCTGTGGACAGAGCCCCCTGCTGGCCCCAAGGCCCAACTCTCCATGTGAACCTGTAAAACAGAAATCATCACACCCAAGCTCCCCGACTTCCCCACCTCGTACGGGGGCTGGGAAAGCGTGCCAGATGCTGAGACAGTGCTGGAAGGTACTCTCACAGGACAGCTTTAGGTGACGCTACAGCCCCACTTGCCTCAGCCCCTACCTGGCTTCTCACGGAGCGCCAATCTCCAGTCCCCAGGCTGGCAGGGGGAAGCAGGGAACTGAGAGCTGGCTTAGACCCACCCGCTGCCGGCTCCCTGCTGGCCCCGCTGGCCTGCGGCTGGCAGGCTCCCGAGGGGCCAGGGCCAGTCCCACCGTGGCAGGCAGGGGCAGGAAGCCCCTGGGCACCCCTGACAGGGGAGGCAGGCCCCCCTCGGCTTGCAGGTGGGGCGGCTGCTCCCCACGCGCAGGCCCTGCGGGGTCCAGCTCCTGATACGGGCAGCTCCACCCCCCAGGGCACGGGGCCTTCGCGGCCGCAGCTGCCTCTGCCTTTTCTTCTCCCAGGGCCATCGAGATGTTCCTAGATCAGGGCTCTGCTGAAGCTTCAGCTCCCTACAAAATGGGAAGGGGAGAGAAGAAGAGAAGCTTTCTGCATCTACGGCTAAGAAACCTTGTTTTTTACCTTCTAATGATTAAGACAAACACTTTTTTGGCCAAAAGAGCAAATGATGGCTCCCTCCTCGAAGGAAAACAGAGAGGCCTGGCTTTTCCTCAGCTCCAGACCCTTCCACAGGGGACACGGGAGCACGTCACTGTGTCCTCTGCTGTTGTGTGGCTGGCAGCAGTCCCAGCAGCAGGTGCCAGGAGGCTCAGTGCAGGCCCCAATTAGAGTCAAGGTCTGTCCTGCCTCAAGTCGCCTTTCCGCCCCTGTCGCTTGGGCCTAGCCCCGCTGGGTGAGGGGCCCGGCCTGGGTCCTCCCTGTGCCAGCCTGCAGCAGTTGTCGTCGCAACACACCCAGCGGCCGAGAGGCAGCCTCATACCCACACCCGGACTGGGGGGCTCCAAGATGGCCCGTGACCGGAGGGAGAGGCAGCTCTCCTCCTGCTGACTGGGTTACAGGTAACCGGCGACTGAGGGAACCGTGGAAATCCGGCTGGTAACAACAGCAACGGTCACGCCGTGTGCATGCACATGACAGTGAGAGAGAAGCACACCGGGCAGGCGGCGGGCAGGTGGGGCAGGGGACCAGGGTGAGCACTCGGGGCAAGAGAAGGAACAATCTGGAAGCTGGATCTGAAAACAGAACCGTTCCAACAGGAGCTTCAGGGACCACAGAGGGAGACCCCCCCCCCCAGCCTGAGTGTGCAGGCAGGGGCTCTACCAGGAGCCCTGGCTGGATGGGGTGGGACAAAAAGCGGGCAGGAAGAGAACTCCAGGAGGATCTGGACACGGAGGCGAGGGAAGCACAAGCACCCAGGATTTGGGCGGCCGCCTGGAATGCACTGGGTCAACCTCAAAGCTAAAACCTGGCCAGAAACAGCCCCGTTCCTCAGAGACGAGAAGGCGGGTGACGGCAAGAGGAGGCGCTGGTGGCAGCAGGGAAGCCTGAGAGGGCGGAGGGCTGGGGCTGCAGGCTCATCCTGCTGGGCCCTCACACTGGGAACCACCACTGGTGCGGACCGGACCGTGTGCCCGGAAAACAAGAGTGTCCTGCCCTGCCTGCCTGGTGGGGCTCCAGACAATCAGAGGCGAGCCTAGAGCACATGTCACACGCACTCTCATCGCCTTCTCACCGCCAGCGGCACGTGCGCAGGGACTAATCAGAAGAACGACAGTCTTGAACTGGTCACACATGGTTCAAATATAAAATACACTGCACATGTAAGTCTCCCTCCAGCCCTGTCCCCATTCCTAAAACAAGCCAGGGCACATGGGGCATGACGACAGCGCCTGTGCACAGTGCATGCTGAGTGTCAGCTAGTGTTTTGGGGGGAGGGGCGGAATCAGTGCAGAAAGTCACCTTGCGAGGAACGAAGGAGTCCAACAGAGGAAGAAAAAGCAGGTTATTTTTTCATATAAATCAAGCAAAATGCTTACCACTACATACTCCCACAAAAACAGGTAAATATGCTAATTAAAGTCATGTGTGTTTCTCACCTCTTGACTGTATATGCAGACAAACACAAAAATCTATTTCATCCATCCCCCTCTTTTTACATTAAAGTAGCAAACTGTACAGGACACACTGTTCAGAACCTTGCTTTTCTTTCTTTTTTTTAAATGAAATATCTTGGAGATCCTTCCTTAGCAATAAACAGACAGCGCTCTCTCTTTTTTAACCACTGCCCAGCACTGTACTCCACTGTAAGGATGCACGCCAGCGTATTCCACTGGTCCCCTACTGGTGGATATTTACGTTAGATCCAACCTTTTGCTACTACAAACACCGCTGTGATCAACAACCACGTACACACACCACTGCTCGTGTGCTAGCACACCCACAGCGCCAACAGTCAGAAGGAGAAGTGCTGAGGCGAAGGGGACCCGCATGTGTACTTCTGGCATATGTTCTACCTCTACCGGGTGGCATCAATTTATACTCCCACCGGTGGCCTGAGAGAGTGCCAGTTTCCCGCAGAAGGCAGGTCCTCCTATCCTCATTTCACAGAGGGGAAAACCTCTCAGAGAGAGTCAAATCCAGGCCTGTGTGACTCCAGAACCCAACCTCTTTATGAACTGGGGAACAAGTTACAAAACAGACAGACACACAAAGTAGAAGCGGGGAGAGACTGGTACAGGAACAAAGAGATGAGTGACCAAGTCCTGCTGAGGACGATTTTCTTGGAGCCACATCCTCACCTAGTGGCTATTTAAGGAACTGCACATGAAGACGATTCAGGCAATCTGTGTTTTCACAATTATAGGAATAAGCTGAGCCCACAAGCTGGAAATATTAGGGTGACGGCTGAACCTAGCCTGCAGCCTCCAATTTCTACTTCTTGCTCCACCTCTAGAAATTCTCTCAATGGCCAGAGTTGGGCCATGATGGGTAGCTAATACCCCTTTTACTCTCCTAGTCCCCTCCCCCTCCACTAAAGCGTGTGGTCATGACAGGACTGGAATAAGATGATGCTGGGGCAAAAGAGGGGTGCAAACAAATGATCTCTGTCCTTGTTTTAATGATGTATTTTTGTCTTGTCTGGATCTCGTTATTCAAAAAAGAAGGTATCCATTCATTCTGGGGGTGAGTGGTGAGCTAGAATTATAAGCTATGCAGGAGATATACCTCTAGATAACTTTCAAGTATACATACAAACTTGAACTAGGTTAACAGTGTCGCCAGAGGCCCTTCAGCAACCAGGAAAGAAGGTCTGAAATTCAGTGATTTTCATGGAAATGGTACTTCTGAAGAGACAGATTATAGGTGGTTATTTTCTCAGTCTGGATACGCAGTCCCTTCATAATCTTACTTATTAATCTGCCTAACAAATCATGCTGTTATTTTCCCTGCGCCACAGGGTTTTATGTGAGAACTAAGACAGATTCATGTGAAAGAAAAAAAGTCCAGGAGTGTCCATTCCAAATTCTATGTAAAGTACTACAGAATACAAAGAAAAGAGAAATCAACTCGGAGCGAGATAATCAGGGGAAACTCCTTGAAGTGATGACTGCTGAATACATCAATCATGCCGAAGAAAACATGAGCCTAGCAAATGTATAAGCTCTGGATTTCTAGGGCTCAACTCTGTCTACATCTGCCAGGTGGGCGTCTGTAATACTGCATGGAAGTCCAGTCCTCATTTCCATAGATGCTAGATTTTACACATCATCATTCCTTCTAACCCTCTGAGGGTGAGGATGGAGATGGGGATTCTGCTTGAACCCTTCCAGTGAGACAGCTTACTCCTTTCCTAAACACCCAATGGACTGCTCAGATGAAAACAACTTGCTATGCCGTCAGTAGCTTCAAACAACCTACTACTCTACGTGGGTCCTCCCTGCTCTCTGATCACACAGTTTACAGTGTTTCTGGAGGCTAGCAGCTTCTTGGTGGGCAGAGGCCTCAGTCAGCCTCCTTCCTAACCGGGAAGCAACAGGAGATTGGACAGAGTGACTGGAGAGCTCTGAGCACAGACGATGAACAATGAATTCAAGCCTCCCATCTGAAAAGGGTCTGCACACACCAGTTCACCCCTGTGCTTGGCCAGACCAAGTGACAAGACACATAAGCTTCAGGATGTTCTAGGGACCACCTGGAGTTTGGTATTAAAATTCTCCATTAGTTTCTACGACCTGCAGAGACCGTATGACCTACCAGATACAATGAGGAGTTACGTAGGCTTGGCTTACTCTTGCCCTACAGAAGTATGGGGTCACACTAACTGGGTAAGCCTGGACTCCTGACGCTTCCTGCTATCTGCTGCACCACCCTCATGCAGGCCTGTCACAGCTACCAGGACTTCCTCCCACTTGCTCCTGTCCAGGATGGAGAACAGAGGACAGGGAGGTGTGCATGTGTATGGGGGGGGGGGTGATGCCCCTCCCTTAACTAAACCAGTCAAATGTACAAATGATCGACTTAGGGAGCAATCCTCCTCTGATCAGAAAGACTTTCCCCACGATTCTGTAAATCACAAGCTCCCCTTCCAAACAATCTGATTACTACCAACTCTGCCCAGGAAGCTGGGTTCTGATCAGGGCCTGTCTCTGTAGCCAAGTGCACAGACGGCACCTGTACAGGCCACGAAGGCCAGGTGCTGCCTGACAGAGCCAGTCCTACCTGTTCAGGGTCCAAAGTCTTGAAGCTCCGTGCTGTTTTTGCAGGAGGCCACAGGTGTAAGTGGTCACGGCGTGCACACACAGTGGCAGAATCTGGCCAGAGAAGCAGAAAAAGAGGCTCTCAGTGCCACTCTTTCTCTAGGAACATAAAGCTACCCACAAGGAAAGGGGGCCAGTGGGGAGGACCCAGCACTGTCAGGTTGCTGGAAGGCTTCTGGGGGAACTAGATGGACAGCAGAAAGGAGCTCAAAGGCAGAAGCCAGTCCAGGCATGGGAGGCAGCATGAAAGCGGGTAAAGACCTACGCGGGGGAGGCCAACAAAAGGGGCAGTCACAAGAGGGCCAGGCCCGCCTCAAAGGCGGGGGGGGGGGGGTGGGGGGGGGTGGGTGCCGGGAACGCTGTGGCAGGAGGTTTGAGACTGGGAGGCCGACGGCGGAGAGCTACCGCCGTTCCACCTGCTCCTTCCTTGGATGTACAAGCCCTGCAGCACCTCAGTCCTCCACACCGGCCCTGTCTTTCCCTGTGGGGCAGGTCACCCCAAGTGTTCTGTCCCCCTCCTTTGCAGGTGAAAGCAAGCAAAATGAAAAGGGAGAACAGGCTCAAAGCTATGAAGGGGTAGACGTGTCTCCCACAGCTTGGCAATAGGTCGACGCCGTCTTCAGGATCCTTGGCCCCAGCAGCCCTTTTCCTCCCCCGCAACTGGGGCAGCTTCCTTACCTTTTGCTTGGAGACAAAGAGTCCTCCAGGGCCCTAGGAGGCACACTGGGTCCCTCTAATAAAGTGGTGGGAAGGCTGCCACCAGGCTGCTCTCCCCTACTTTCACACTCTCACTCAATAGCTGGCTGACTGACTGGGGCCGCAGAGAACCTCACAGAAAGGCCAGTCTTCTAACTTGTCATGAGGTCTTTAGATGACCTATGAAGAGGTGCAACTGCCACATCTACGAGGATCTTAACTGAGCTTCCAGCCACCCCTCCCCTCAACCCCAAGCTCTCTGGCCTCCTCAGCAGTCACTAGATTGTTGCCATCCAACAAACTCGAAGTATGAGGATGATGGGGACTGAACATGTCAATCAGCTGGACACTCTGTTCCCACCAAAGAGCAAGGCCGAAAAACTGCTGCCCTGTAACAAAAATCATTCCTACTGTCTGAAGAAGCTGGCCCCTGGACCACATGGCTGCAATTCCACAGGCCACTGCTTTTACTGTACTGACAGTTTTCTGTGAGTCTGTTGGGCTACATTGTATGAAGATTGATAAGAATCTTACTGATTTTCTGGAGATACTATTCAGAACACTTCTCTTTGGAGAAGAATTCTCAGGTCTCAGGAATAGAAACAGCTGTTTCACTGAGTAGCCAGTTTGTTTTTACTTTATATAGGTACTGGCAAAACTGGTTCCAAAAAATATTCTCCTCTTTGCTCTTGCTGCTTGGAAGCTCAGAACCAAATCAGTAGTCCCACCCAAGTAAAATGTATAGCGCAGAGAGGAACTCACCTTTTGTACTTATCTTTGACTTCTCTTAATTTTCTTTTACCCTATCTGCCTCAATCACTTTTCATTAAAAATCTTGTTACACTGAAACTATTTTGGAAAGATTCCTCAAATCATTTTTGGAACAAAATAGAGGAACTGTTAAAAACAGAAGGAAAAAAAACAACAACTCCTAAATCCAAGACTTCATCTCAATACCAGAAAGAAACAAAGCCTGTTTACCAGTACATCTAAAAAGCAAACGTAGATACTTATGTTAGTACCTTTCTACTCAAAGTCCACGGAAAAGCAGCATATGCAGCACCTCAGAGCCTGTTGGGAACGCAGATTCTCAGGCACTACCCCAGAGCTTTGGGATCAGAATCTGCATTTTAGCAAGCTCTCGAGGTGGTTGGTAAGCACAGTAATGTTTCAGAACCACCAGGCTAGTAAGCCTGTTTCAGCGCCCTGAACCATTCATCAAGCGCCTACTTACGCGAGGCACACAGAAGAAGGAAATTTATGGTCCTTGTCCTCAAGGTCTTTCCAACAGGACACTAGAAAAAGCTCGCACCTTGTGGCAGGTTTTTAATGGTTAATTATAGTATGTCACAACTGGAAGGGCATCTTCAGAAAGAACAGTATTCCCTAGAAAGGATTCAAGATTCATGTGACTACACTAAAAGCAGAATCAGAGACCAGAATTCTCCTGAGACAGTTATAAGTGAGAAGAGGTACGGTCTCTGTTTTGGGGACTCCAAATAATTTTAGAGAAACTGACACGCCAAGGGGACCTACAGCTGGAAGGAAATGGACAACTTAGCCTGTTTCCTGTGACCAGAAAGTGGTACAGGAAAACCTGGAAGTGAGGCAACATCCTCCTAGGGGATGTATATGCCACCTCAAGGTCTGGCAAATAGATTTAGAGCTACCAGAAGACTTCTTCCACTTTTCACAATTTTTGTGAACAACTTTAAAGACAGGAGACAGTTTTTAAGAGAGAACAGATTTAAGTTAAAAGGAGAGAAGCCACTTCAAGTCTGCCTCCAACTGAACCAACATTTTTGTCAGCCATATCAGCCCCCATCTCCTCTGCTTTCACATGACCATTTTGAGAAACAGACCACGTGAAGAGTGCATCAAATACTACTGTACTACTTGGCCAAACTGTTATTCGGCACTCCATCAATCTCCAGTGGGTAGAGGTACTCTAAAGGCATAAACAAGTAATCTTCCATGGAATACTTTTACAGTGGGGGGAAAAGTCTGGAATGGCTTAAGGGATTTTTTAAAATCAAGGAACAGATAAGGACCAAGAGGCAGACAGAACCTGAAGGGTCCAATACTATACAGATACTTAGCACTAGTAAATCTGTTCAAGTACGTTTATTTTTATCCTAACAACTGCTAACAGCTACTGAACATTTTCTTTGTGCCAGGAACTATGCTAAGCACTTTATGTCAATGTTTTACTTAAACCTCAGAAATAATGGAGTAGGACCTATTGTCACTCCCACTTTATAGAGACTGAGGCATACGGAAGTTAAATAACTTGTCCAGGGTTAGGAACATGGCGGAGCTAAAGTCTGATTTGACTTGAGAGCCAGAGCTCAACTGTCTCCCTCGCCTGTAAGAATAATCGGGCCGAGTTAAAGGAATTAAAGTTTTTATTTTGTCAACTTTTGGTTACACTGCTGATTTTTTGTTTTCTTTTGGCTTCCTTCAATCACTGAGTGCCTTCTATGCTCCAAGCACTATGCTACGGGCTGGGGAAACCACAATACAGTGTGATGTATAAAATCAGAGGCTATGGAAGGCAGCTGTGCAAAGGAGGGAACGATTATTAGTTGTGGGGTAGGGCAAGGGCTTTAAAAAGCTTTCCAGAAGACAGAAAACCTGAATTATTTGCTCTTTTCTATACCGGGTGGCCCAGAACTGATCGACCCAGGTAGTGGAGGGAACAAGGATGAGAAGGGGTGATCTCTACCTCTTTTAACCAAGCCCTGTATCGTTGACTCCTTGACCCAACCCATTTTGTCATGCATTTTAACAATACCCTTTACACCCTAGGTCCAGGAACATAAGGGTATTTATGAATGCCATCTATCTTTGTGCCCGCCTTCCCCCACCCACTCCAATGAATTCCCAGTGAGGTCCAAATTTGCTCTGGCACTAGCAGGTTTCCGCTCATTTTTATTACAAACAATACACCGAACCCAACCTAATAATTATAAAAGGCCTTGAAACAGGTTTTGGACTTGTGCCCCTGGGCTGAGAACCGTTCTAGCGATGACAGTTGGAAAGGGTGGCCCCTCCAGGCAAAAAAAGTGAGACAAATTGCTTTTTCCCCTCGGCAGCGGGGCTGCTGCATTCAAGGTGACCAGAAGGCATCGTTCGTCTCCATCTTAACAGTGGTAATGATCCTGAGCGGGTGAGAGAGGGTCTCTGCGGTAGACCAGGTACGGGAGCAGCGCGGGCCCCTAACTCCCGGGGAACCTGGGCCCGGCGAGCGCGCAGTGTAAACAAGATACGCCCAGGGCGAGGCCGCGAGGGAAAGTGAGTCCCCAGCAGCTGAGGCAGCCCCGCGGCGCAGCTGCTTCGACCGGAGGATGCGCGGACACGCGCGCTCCCGCGGCCCGGCCTCGCGGCGCTCAGGCTTTTCCAACGCCGGCCTCCCACCTCCGCGCCTAGACTCCCGGCCGCTAACCTCACCCGCCGTTTCGCCTGCAAAATGGAGTCTCAGGCACGAGGCGCCCCCGCCTCCGCGAAGCCTCTGCGCCCTTCCAGGCGGGGGACGCGAGGCCCAGAGGCCAGCCCGGCCCGCCTCCGCAGACCCCGAGAACGCAGGGCAGAGGGGGCCGGGCCAAAGGCCCCTGCGCCGCGGACCCCCAAACCCCGCGCCCGTACGCCGACAGCTACATACCGCGCCTCAAACCCTTCGGACTCCCGGACCGGGCCGGGGGCGAAAGCAGCCGCACGAAGCGGCCCCGAAACGGGATTCCCAGGTAGACACCGCCGCCCTCCCGCCGGAGTCCTGAACGCCTGGGGCGGGACCGAGTGATGACCACGCCCTTCGGGCCCGCCCTGCCTCCGCGCGGAGGGCGTCTTTGGAGCCGCGCGACCAATCCCAGCCGTCAGTCCGGAGGATTGACCAATGTACGACCCACTCCTGCAAGAAGAGCCCACCCCTGGCACCGTCTTGGCCTATGGGAGGTCTGACTTTATTGTATCTGCAGTCCTCCCTCGCCTTCCGCGCTCGCCGCTCGCTTTGCGTGTTTTGGAGCCAATGGGGTCGCAAGAGGGCGCGTAGTCCCGAGCAGCGAGGAGGGGAGGGTGACTTGGGGCGCTCTCCTTGCGAGCAGGCCGCAGCCGGAGGCATGCGTTCGTTGATTCATTTTGCGCAGAGCGCCGGGCAGTGTTCCTGGCGCGACGCTGCCAGGGAGGCGGTTCCACAGTCTTTGTGCGTCTGTTTACATTCGCATGTAAACAACCAGGCGTGAACCGAGGCCTGAACAGGTGCCACGGGGCACAAGCACCGGAGGAGGGCGAGGTCATCAGGTCGGGTGGTTAGAGACAGCCTTAGGGGGCAGGTGGGACTTAGGCAGGCTCGGAAAGGATGGGAGGGGTGTGGATAAATGAGCCAGGAGCTGCTTAGCGGCTCTCGGAGCAGCCTGGTCCGATGGGAAATCGGTAATGGAATTTGAGGGGAAGTGGGATCCAGCTCGTGGGAGGCTGTGATGCACATCTCCTTCCTCCACCTCCTCCTCCCCTCCGCTCCCGCCAGCATGAAGCCTGGGAGGATACTGGCACAGCTCTTTAGCTTGTACCACTCAGTGGAGTCCCACCGGGCTGGGATGGGGAAAGGATCACAAGGTAACCCCTCTCAGACCGGTCCTGCCTTCTGATGCTTTTACCTAGCAGCACTTTCAGCAATCTGGGTTACGTTGAATGCCTAGCCAGTTCGTAAAACATGTCCGTAAATGTCTGAACCCCAGCTGTGGGCAACTTGAATTCCAGAGTACAAATTAGTTACCGTGGAGCTCTTGGGCGTCAGAGAGCTTAGGACAGCACTCCCCAATCTTTTTGGCACCAGGGACTGGTTTTGTGGAAGACAGTATTTCCGGGGCGGGGGGGAGGGGGGTGGTTTCGGGATGATTCAAGCGCATTACATTTATTGTGCACTTTATTTCTATTATTATTACATTGAAATATATAATGAAATAATTAGACAACTCACCACAATGCGGAATCAGTGGGAGCCCTGAGCTTGTTTTCACTTGCGACTTACTGATAGGGTTTTGATATGAGTCTGCAAGCAATTGATTTATTATGGTCTGTGGTGCAGTCAAACCTCTCTGCTAATGATAATCTGTATTTGCAGCTGCTCCCCAGCGCTAGCATCACCACCTCAGCTCCACCTCAGATCATCAGACATTAGAGTCTCATAAGGAGCACGCAGCCTAGATCCCTCGCATGCGCAGTTCACAGTACGGTTCGCGCTCCTATGAGAATCTAATGCCGCTGCTGATATGACAGGAGGCACAGCTCAGGCAGTAATTCGAGCGATGGGGAGCGGATGTAAATACAGATCGAGCTTCGCTCGCTCGCCCGCTGCTCACCTCCTGCTCTGCGGTACCCGTCCGTGGCCTGGGGGTTGGGGACCCCTGGTTTAGGAAATAAAAGACTTGTTGGGTTTTCCAGAACCTGTCATGACAGCTGGAGGTTTTGTCTAATCCAAGGGTCACAAACTTTGACAGCAAGAGCAGAAACTAGCCCACAGATATTTTTATTTGGGCAGTCTGTTGATTTTATTTGCTTTTGTTTTCTTATTAAGAATTTAAATCCCACAAGCACTACTTCTGTATTAAGTAACAGCCACCCACTTCACACATTTATTACCTGCCTGACACTGAAAGATGTTTACGTTTGTGACCCCTGATCTTCTCTGAGTACACAGAAGACCTCTGGCGGTGTCACCTAATCCCACTGGTTGAGACTTGGGTCTTTCCCAGACAAGACAACCAGCTGGACAGAGAATGGGGCCAAGTCCAAATGGGTAACCAGGTCAAGCATAGAACCAGGGCACCAAATCCAAGTAAAGGGAACTTGAAAACAAAATCAAGCCCAAATGAATAAGCTCTCAAAAAGCCAAGGAAGTTATGGGTGGTGGAATTTGAGATAAGCAGACTATGAACATAAAAGTAATTCTGGGGGCTTCCCTGGTGGCGCAGTGGTTGAGAATCTGCCCGCCAATGCAGGGGACACGGGTTCGTGCCCCGGTCCGGGAAGATCCCACACGCCGCGGAGCAACTAGGCCCGTGAGCCACAACTACTGAGCCTGCGCGTCTGGAGCCTGTGCTCCGCAACAAGAGAGGCCGCGATAGTGAGAGGCCCGCGATGAAGAGTGGCCCCCACTCGCCGCAACTAGAGAAAGCCCTCGCACAGAAATGAAGACCCAACACAGCCATAAATAAGTAAATAAATAAAGCTGAGCTGATTTTAAAAAAAAAAGTAATTCTGAAGTTAGCAAAAAAGCCGCCCGGTATACCTGCTGTGTGTCAGATCCCAGGTCAGATCCCATCCTGATCTCCTCAACCAGATGTGCACTCTCCCTCCTTTGAACTCTGCAGCATCTGTGTTCACCTTTCCCATAGCCTTTATAGTTTTCTACCCTGTATGGTTTCCTTATCCGTAAGATGGCATAGGATGGATGGCTCCTGAGGTTCCTTTCAGCTATGACGTTCTGTACTTTTGTGTTGTGAGCATCTTTTGCTTTTGCCTGACAAGTGATCTTTCCTTTGAGGAATTGTCTGAAATCCCCTGGACCAGATTATTCTTTAGGGGCGTCTCATTTCTCTCATTTCTCCTTCCAAGGCAGGAAAGGTGGAGAGTGAGCAGGCTTGGCCAATTATAGTCTCCTTCCTCTTCTCCACAGAGACCCAACCTGAGATGGTCTGAACCCTTGCCTGGGATTTTAAAGAATGAGGCTGGCAGAGAGTTTATTTCCTCAGGTGCCTCTAAGCTTAAGCAAAGTAAACCTAGAGCTGTGTATGGTTATATTCCTTATTATCAGAAAACCTGGGGGACCAGGTCTGGAAATGGTAGAAATCCAGGAAGGTCAGGCAGCAAGATACTCAGCCCAAGTCAAGCTGCTTGAGCTGCTCTGGTTAGGGTGTATGCGTGTACTTTTAATGCCACCATGAATTATTTTTCAACTCTTCTGTGATGTTAGGTATTCACTCCAGATTCAAGTTTTGGGCAGGACCATTGACTTGTCTAACTGTAGGTCATGTTCCTGTATTCTAACTGCCAACAAGCAAGGAGAGTTCTGGTTTCTACTGTGGCTTGTACTGGATCAGTTGGCTTCTAGTGTGGGAGGAGGGGCCCAATTTCCTTCCAAGACTCGGAGTAGGGGGGTTCCCTCCAAATTAGAAGGATATTCAGGTGCTGGCAGCCAAAAAGACCTCCAATATAGTCCATCTCTTAGGCTGCACAATGCAACCATCTCTCCTACAACAACAACAAAAATGCACTCATGCCCTCCTCAAAGGAGAACAGTTCAAAGTCTCATCAGTCATTTTATCTGGCCCCAAGTCCAAGTCTGCAGGTGACGGTCCATTTGAGACAGGCTGGGACCTGGGACTTGGGACCCTGTACTGCAGTGCTGGCACCTAGACATCTCCTTGAGCAACAGAATACAAAGAAACTATAAGGGACTAAAAATAACTGTGTGCATGAGTAGTTGGGGCAAATTATGAACAACAAAATACAAAAAAGGCCCAAACCCAGCTGCCTCTTCTGAGGTGCCAGGAGCAAAAGCAGGGTGCCACGCATGATCCCTGCACACAGCACCACCAAGGGGGTGGCCAGGCCACCTAAGCCACGCCTCCGGCTCCCACCGACCCACTCCAATCCTCACTCCATTTGAGGAACCAGGTCGCCCCACCTCAGGGAGTGAGCAAGGGAATCTTTTACTTGTTTTTGCTCCCTTGTGCTACAGCAGGAGTCCCAGTAAAGCCTTGCCTGAACTCCTCATCTGTTCTCTTATAAATTTCTAGTGATTGAAGAGTCCAAGAACCCAGGTTGGTAACACATCCTTCTTCTAAGTTTTCATCATCATCCTATCTCAGTGTTGTAATATGTAGACTAAATTTTGGAATTAACTATCACTAATAAACTTTAAATACAATAATGAAGAGAAGGAAGATGAAAGAAAAAGACAGTCACTAAAAACTTTACATTTATAAATGCAGCAAGAAAGGAAATACAAGTAGAGGCCACAATCCTCATTTTTGAAACTAGTCATGAGGCTCTATTTGCATTTATGATTCCCCATCTTCAATACCTATTCCAGGTTTCCAGTTACCTTCAAGCTGCCCAGGATTCTTTCCTGGTGGGGTTAACTAAACTTTCATTCTTGAGGAATCCTACTTGGTGAGCCTGCCTATATGTAGTACAGTACCTTTCCATTCACTTGTATCCCTGGTGTGGGGGTGATGAGGTGTCCCAGGAGACCTACTGGGTTCCAGTCATACCCCTCCTGCCTCTATCCCCTTGATAGTCAGGACCAGGTACCAGCCAACACTGTAACCTCCAGTGGCATGAGGAGACCACATCAGTTTCCAGTTAATAGGAGCCATTGCTGTAAGGCTCTGGTGAAAGTATTGCACTTGAATATCTAAATCAGCTGATTTGAGTAAAAGGGAAGCATGAATTTCGGAGGAGAATCAGTAGGAATAATCTGAGAGGTGCCACACCCACTTTCACCAGTGAACCAGTTGGTTCACTGACATTTGCATTCTGCTGAGGAAGAAAACTCTATTCGTCCTTGGTTCGGAACATACACTTCACCTAGCAGGACAGTACTACAAACTCTCAGAGTACTGTCTCCTGGCTGGCACGTGAACTGATCTTTTTTTGAAATTACATTCTTATGTTATTAAAGTAATATATGCACGTATTCTTTTTAAAAATCATGTAATACTAGAAGATTAATAAGACAAAGGAGTCCACTGCCCATTCCGCCCCCTTAGTCTCCTTTATTAGAGGCTTTCATTTTCAAAATTTTAGCTTTCTCTTCTATTATCTTCATATTTATAAATAACATACTCATTGTGTTATTATTGATTTATGAATTTGATACCCGATCTGTTGACTTTTTGTTATATGAGAATTTAACCCTTTCCCATTTTCTCTCATCCACCTTTTATTTGCTATATCACAATCTTTATAATTTAAGATAGACACCATTTGAATAGACACCACTTATATCATTATGACTTTGTAAATATTGTTTACTGCTGAGCCAAGTTCTATACCATGGTTATATTTTCTTTATCTTAAAACTTTTATTTTCCCTGGAGTTAATGATTTTTTCCCTGCATAGATTTCATTGTATCTCTACTTATTTTTTCCATCAAATGTGTCATATTTCTACCATTGTTTTAAAATGCTCACACTCATCACATATTCTTCCATGGCCATTTTCCCCTAGAGATTTTCTTCCTAAGAAATCTTCCTCTCTTCCTTGCTTGCTTGTTTACTTCCAACCTCTTGCTCCAACCTTGACCTATTATTTTACCTTAGGCCTCCTATACTGTAATCTCCCCTCACTAGAAAAACTTGTTATTTCTGGTTCATGAAGATCCAAGACTTTCTGAAATAAACAGAAAACAGCAAACACCATCCATATAAATCAACTATAAGAAGAAAATAACAACCCTTTTCAGCTAATGAAAATACAACCAAAAAATAGGGGGAAACTGCAACACAGCACTCAACATGAATTAAATATCATTTGGTAAGCAACTGCAGCTACAAAGAACATAAAAAATCATACACTGAAAAGCTCAAGATAGAAATGGACACAAAACAGAAAGCTGAGAAATGAGGATTGACTGATTCAGAAAAGAAAAAGAAGAACAAAATAATAATCTTGGGCTTCCCTGGTGGTGCAGTGGTTGAGAGTCCGCCTGCCGATGCAGGGGACACGGGTTTGTGCCCTGGTCCAGGAAGATCCCACATGCCGCAGAGTGGCTGGGCCTGTGAGCCATGGCCGCTGAGCCTGCGCGTCCAGAGCCTCTGCTCTGCAACGGGAGAGGCCACAACAGTGAGAGGCTCGCATACCGCAAAAAAATAAATAAATAAAAAAATAATAATCTTTATATGGTGTCTAAGGACAAATGGGTTAGACTAAGAATTCAGTAAGGAACATTGAGAAAAAAAATTAACACAGGAGAACCAAAAATAAATTTGGAAAAGTAAACAATCAGAGAAAAAGTGAGAAACACAGAAGATAGACAAAGAAGAGCCAACATATGTATCATCAGGGTCCCCAGAAAAGAAAAACAAACAAAAACACCCATGAAACTATAATACAAGACAATTTTCTGGAAATAAAATAAGACATGAATTCCTCAAAGGGACCAAAGGGACCTGGGGAAAAAATGGACTCAATATCATTAGCCTCAGGGAAATGCAAACCAAAATCACAATGAAATATCACTTCACGTCCACTAGGTTGGCTATAATAAAAAAGGCAGGTAATAACAAGTGTTGGTGAGGATATGAAAAAATGGAACTCTCATACACTGCTAATAGAAATGTAAAATGGTGCAGCCAATTGGGAAAACAGTCTGGCAGCTCCTCAAAAGGTTAAACATAGATTTACCATATGATCCAGCTGTTCCATTCTTAGGTATGTTCCCAAGAGAGCTTACAATATGTTCACATAAACACTTGTACATGAATGTTCATCTCAGCGTTATCCATAATAGTCAAAAAGTGGAAACAACTCAAATGTCCATCAACTGATGAGTGGGTAAATAAAATGTGGTATATCTGTAAAATGGAATGTTATCTGGCAAGAAAAAGAATGAAGTACTGATGTATGCTGCACAACATGGATGAACCCTGAAAACATAGTTGGAAGAAGCCAGTCACAAAAAAACCCACATATTATATGATTCCGTTCATATGACATGCTCAGAATAGGCAAATCTATAGAGGCAGAGAATAGATTAATAGTTGCCTAGGGCTAAGGAAATTGGGGAGAATTAGAAGTGACCACTAATGGGTAACAAGTTTCTTTGTGGAGTGGTGAAATATTCTAAAAGTGATTGTGGTGATGACTGCACAACTCTGTGAATAAACTAAAAACCATGGAATTGTACATTGCAAATGGGTGAGCTGTATGGTAGGTGAATTACATCTCAGTAAAGCTTTAAAAAAAAAATGGATACAGGAGTCAGCTTCAAAGAGTTTGTCATTGGCCAAATTTGGGACAATTTGCACATCAAAAAGAATAATGTTAATCAATTATAATAATTTAAAAAATACGTCCATTGTAATTCTTGCACAAACAAAACATAACAAAAAGGGGAAGAAAAAGAAAAGTTCACCTTTACAAAGTGGTAAGTGTACAAGGAATAAGAAAATAGATAATCACCATTTGCAACCCCAAATGTAATAATTAACCAAGTCAAGGATTATTAATGAATGCTAAAACTATTGGGAAAAGTTGTTGGGGAACAGGATATTCACACAGACTCCAAGCATCACCCCACAGATTACTTATTAATTACAAGAGGAAAGTTATGCATTCATAAAGGATAAATCAAGCAGTCATCACCATACCCAAGTGACCAAAATCACTAACAATGGGACTACCAAATTTGTGCCTCCTAAGAAGTATTTTTTCCAAAAATATTTAACCTAACTTCCCACTACAGGAAATACAGTGGATACTTGGACAAGTTTAATACCACCATAAGGAAATAATTGTCTCCAGAATATGGGATGTTCTACAAAACAATTGGCCTAGACTCTCCAGAAATGTCAAAGGTATGAAAAAATAGAAACAGATGGTATCGGGATAAACTGTTCTAGATTAAAAGAGACTAAATAGATTAAACAACCAAAAAACAATATGGGAAACTCAACTGAAAACTGGAGCAAAATGAAAAAAGAGCTATAAAAGATTTTAGGGGGAAAGTTGGAGAGAGTTGAATTTGGGCTGATATTAGATTATATTATAGCACTATTATTAAATTCTGGGGGAGTGATATTATAGCACTATTATTAAGATTGTAGTTATATAGGAAAATGTCCTCCTTGTTAGGAGACACATGCTGAAGTAATTAGAGGTAAATGTCTTGATGTCTATAACTTATTTTTGGTTAACAAAAAAAGTATATGTGTGTACCTATAGCTATATAAAAATAGCAACTGTTAACAATCAATGAATCTGTGGTTGGCAGCCTTTAAGATGGCATGCAATGAATCCTGTCCTTCCCCCGTGAAATTCACACCCTGTGTAATCTCTTTCCTTGAGTATGAGCTAGAGTTAGTGATTGGCTTCTGCATGTGGCAGAAATGATAGGATGTCACCTCTATGCTTGGGTCACAAAAAGACTGTGGCTTCTGTCTTGGACATTCTCTCTCCCTCACTTGCTCGGATTGAAGCTGGTTGCCATGCTGTGAACCACTCCATGGAGAAGTCCACGTGACAAGGAACTTAGGGAGGCCTCCAGCCAACAGCCAGTGAGGACCTGCGACCCTCAGTCCAACAGCCCATGAGGAACAGAATCCGACCAACAACCACATGAGTGAGCTTGAATACAGACCTTTCCCCAGACCAGCCTTCATGGGAGTCTGAAGACCTTGACTGCAGCCTCATGAGAGACCCTGAGCCAGAGACACCCAGCTAAGCTGTGCCTGGGGCCCTGACCCACAGAAACTGTGACATGATAAATATTTGTTCCTTTAAGTAGCTGTTTTGGAGTCATTTGTTTCACAGTGACAGAGAACTAATTCACTAAGTAAAGGATACACCTATTGTACTCTTTTAATATTTCTGAGCATTTGCAGTTTTTCTCACCACAGGGACACTCTGGCCTGCACACTGCTGTTGGCACCATGGCCCTGCATACTGAATCCAGCCACTGCTGACATTTGATGTTCCTGCAGTAAATTATTTCTCAACGGATTCACTAGCAGGATCGTCCTGTGCCCAAGCTCAAGCTTCCAGGTGTAGGGCCAGAAACGACCTGGCTTTCTCAGCTTCCACAGTGGGAACTGTGTTCCTGCCTTCTGCCAGGACTCATACAATGGGGGATTCCTCTCAGATGGGAAAGTTATTCAGATGCTGGGTAGACCAAAAAATAATAATGACGGGGAGGTGGAGGAAAAAAAGGGGAAAAGAAAGAAAAGGAGAAAGGAGGGAAAAAAGAAGATGGGTGGGGGGGAGGAGAGAGAGAGGAGAAGAGAAAACACCTCCTGTACTTTCTTCTGCTCCCCAACTGTCTGGAAAGCTTACCTGGAGGTCAGGGCTGGAGGTGAAGATGGGATAATTGATCATATACACATGTAAAAATTAATAAGCAGAAACCTCAATTAAATAATTTGGAGACCAGAATGGGGAGCTCTCACACCCTGCAACCATAGCGGAGCCCAACAGGAAGAAGAAAGACTCCTCTTCTTTCCTGGGAAGGAAAAGCCATGGACTCTGTTTACTACAGCTCTCCCCACTTCCTTTTCCCTTCTATGAAAGTGTTCTCCTTCCCTTGCCGTGGGAAACTTGCACGGCAGGTTTGCAGACCCTGACTTGCAAATTTTGACTGATCCTGAATAAACCCATCTTTGCTGGAGAAAAATCTGGCAGTCTATTTGTTTTAGATCAACAGACGTGATATAGCAAAAGCTACAGACAGGAAAGAGACTTCCACAGGCGTGGAAGAGATTAGAAAGCTGGAAATGCAGAGGGCCACTGCTGTAATAATATCTATTCCTTCAACCATTTTTACCTCTTCCCCTTCCTCAAGCAGGTAGCAGGCTCTGTGTTTACTTTCCTCAGGGGAGGTTTGTGGTGAGATGAAAGAAGTTGCCTAGGAAACATTCCATTCCTGGCTTTGTTTTCAAAAGTCTAGCCCCCCTGAGGTGATTTAGTGCACAGTGGGGAGAGGAGACAGGAAATGGCTTTACGGGAGCAGAGGCACTGGTGAGGTTTCTTGGGCTTCCCTGTTGGCGCAGTGGTTGAGGGTCCGCCTGCCGATGCAGGGTTCGTGTCCCGGTCCGGGAAGATCCCACATGCCGCGGAGCGGCTGGGCCCGTAAGCCATGGCCTCTGGGCCTGCGCGTCCGGAGCCTGTGCTCCGCAACGGCAGAGGCCACAACAGTGAGAGGCCCGCGTACCGCAAAAAAAAAAAAAGATGTCCTCTGGCTGGGGGAAGGGTCCAGGCTCCTGCGACAGCCAGGACCTGTGCCCTGCTCCCTGACAACACCCCAGGGGCTGGGTGACCTCGGAGGGAACAGTGAGGGGTTTCCAACCTCACCAAATCTCCACATGCGCCCAGGGTGACATGTAAGCTAGTGGCTCCTCGAACTGAGGGAACCAGGTAAACTGAGACTGGGGGCCTTGGCAGTGACGAGGGATGACCCATAATGGCAGGGTGTTCCAAGGGCCTCCCAAGGATGGCCTGAGACAGACCTTCCTGTTTGGAGGTGAAATTAACTTGATTTAGATAATTTATTCCATAATGGAGTTTTTAAAAACTTGGAGGGGATTAATGCGCTACCTCAATAATACTGCCCTGACCATCTCTGTGCACTTAGTTTTTTCTATCTATGGGATGCTTTTTGAAAGGTAGATTCACAGAAGTAGAAGAATTACTGATTGAAAGGGTATCGACATTTTTAAGGCTCTTGATACATATGACCTAAATGTCCTCCGGAATCTTTGTGACTTTTCAGATTTAGATTTTAAAACTAGGACCTCTCCTCAGTGCGGTTGGGTGGGAAGGGACGGGAAACCTGTTGGGAGGCTCTTGCAGTATTTCATATGAGACATGAGGAAGGGCCAAAGTAATATTATGGCAGTGGGGAAAGAGGAAGGGACAAATTCCAGTGCCATTTAGGAGGTGATGTCAGTAAACCATCTCCGCCTATCGGTGAAGGAGAGAGAGTAATCAAGAGCAACTTACTAATTTCCAGTTTCAAAACTGGGTAGATGAAAATCCTATCAATCAGGAAGCAGTGAGCTTTGGTGGAAAGAGCCTGTGTCATGGATCTAATGGACCTAGCTCAAATCCCAGCCCTCCACCCCCCACTAATTAGCTGTGTGGCCTTGGGCAAGTTACTGAAACTCTCTAAGCCCACACGCCTAGATTTCCTCACTTGTGAAGTGGCCATAGTAACATATGTTAGTCTCCTGGGTTACTGTAAGGATTAGACATGAAAATGTTTTTAAAGCGCCTGGCCTATTGTGGCTTTGAAGAAATGAAAGAAAACCGATTATATGGATAGAAGAGGATATAATCACTTGGAGAATAAAGAATATATGTGGTTTGAGAGGAATTGTGTTTAAGATGTCTGCAGGAGGTTCCATGCAGTAGAGTTTATCTTGGTATACTATTTTAAGAGACTCATGTGTATGAGGAGGACTAGAAAAGAGGGGGTGGTGATCCTGCTACCCTTGGGCAATGGTACAGTTCTCAAGTATGACCACAAGGTGAAGGCCCTTTTGTGCAAAAAGCTCCTTAGACTGTTGACTGGTGGGGTGGGAGCGCCATATTCATCTGCCAAACATCCATGGAGATGTTCTCTGTTCTGGGCTCTGCCTTCCAGAAGCTTCCTGACTTGTATAGTGGGGGCTTCAGCTTGGTGGGAGGACAGTGAGTTTCTCTTTTTACCACTGTAGGCTTTTAGACCTTTACCTAATCAGGGAAATTTTCCTTCCAGGTTGGTCACTGATATATCTGACCAGGTGTAGAGTGAACTGCAAAACTGAGTTCCCTAAGCCTGAAGTCCTTTTTTGTTTCTGACAATGCACTTAGAAAAAAGATAACATTTAACAGAACTCAAGAGATTTCCTGGGGCTTTCTACCAAAGCTCTTCCCTACCTTCCAGTCCTTTAAAAAAAAAAAAAAAAAAAAAAAAAACCCAGGACACTGACCCATTTGAAAAGTGCAAATCTGACCAAAGGCACAGATCTTCCCTGTAGAGAGTGTTGGGGGACAGTAAACCTCTCCTATCTAGAGAAAATAAAATGCCTTATTAATAGGAAGTACAGTGTTATCAGCATTATTAGTCTAACTGTATGTTGAAGAAGATGGATTTATGAGTTGTAATCCAAACAGCAACTTTAGTTTTAAATCCCATTATCCCTTTTGGGAGTGGGGTGTAAGTAATTTTCCCCCTTCATCTGCATTAAACCCTGCAATCCCCAGTATTATCCTAGTTACTTTAAGTAAAAAGAGGTCATCACTCTACATCATAAACAGGCTCAGTTTAGCCATTGAGATGTCAGTCCTAAAGAATCAGAACTCCAAACATTGTTTTAAGCCTTCTCCCCTCTCCCTACAAGGGCGCGCTATGCAGTGTGTATCGGGGACGGAGGCGTCTGTCTCCTCCTGTCCCCAGCTCCAGGCAAACCCCCTCCACCCCAACTTTCTAACTCTGCTTTTGGACCCTCAGGATTACAGGAGGTGGGAGGGGGCCAGGTACATTTTTACTCAACTGGTACTGTAGTAGGATGGCTTCCTGCTCTTCAGGTCTGGAGGTGTTTAAAGCTGATTTTCTCATGGAGTTCTCTTTCAAGAATCCCAACACTGCTGGTTTCACCTGAGTTCTCTTGACCTGGGAATTCAGCAGTTTATTTGCTCCCTCCACAGTCCCTAAGAATCCACTTCAGTCTTCTTTTGGCTGAGGTTGCAATGTTCCTCTAGACGGCCCCATTGGTGGTGGTCTAAGACAACCCCAGTGGCTCTCTTTCTCTCTGCTACCATCAGGTCCACGAGACACACTCTCACTCTACGTGGCCTGAGAAACTGGGCGTCAGGTCCATCCCAGGGCAGAGGCAACTCTTCTTCATTCTCCTCCCAAAGCAGCTCGTCAGCCCACCTCTTGCCTCTAGATTTCCTGAGTGAGGGCGAGACACTCATCCGCTCTGCCTCCGTAGCTGCAGGGCACACGGATCCGGGTTTCTAAGGGCTCTGGTTGAAGCCCCTGTTGCTTAGCCTGGGCAAAGGCAGGCACTGCCCTACCCCATCAGTCAGGGTCCAGTCAGGAGTCAGAAACCACATCTGTTATTTTAACCGAGAGAATTTAACGTGAAGAATTGCTAACGAGGTATTGAAGAACCGAAAAAGCAAAAGAGCGTGAAGATATCATGGAGGTGGCAACGACAGGAAGCCTAAGGCTGGAAGCACAGAGAAGCCGTTGGAATTATTTACCAGGAGAAGCTTGTTGGAGGGGCCAGCAGAGCTGAAACTCAGACCTCTGAGGACGGGGTGCCAGCCAGCTGGTGCTGCATGCCCAAGGGGGTGTGATTAGCTGGATCAGAGGTGGAAAAACTGTACGTTGGAACCAACTGCTGCTACTGGAACGAACTGCTGCTGCCAAGGTGAAGAAGCATCTTTAGGGTGATGGCAACAGAAACGATAAGCAGACGGAGGGGAAGAGCCCTTCCTCCCGCTCCAGCCTTGCGAGCTCCTCTAACGCCCCCTATTGGCAGAACCTAAAAGGAGCAGCTGGCAAAGGAGAGTCCCCACCAGGAATCACAAAGCCTAGTGCAGAGGGTGGGTCTGAAGCTGAGAGACCCTAGCTTAAACACTGCCACATCCTTTCTTTGTTACTCTAAAGAAATGCTCCAGAAATTATTCTCATTTCCAACCACCAGTACTCTCCGATACACTTGATCTGGGTAATTTGTCTAATAGATCTCAGTCCTCTACTTTGAAAATCCTACAAATTATTCTAACTCACAACACACATTAGTATCCAAAATCTATTGTATCTTGGTGCCTCCACTGAAACTTCTAATTTAATGTCCATTACAATAATACTAGCTAACATTTCATAGGCATCTACAAGGTACCAAGCAGCACTAAGGAATTTACATATTAATAAATCTCATTTAATCACCAACAGTTTTACTATTATCATTAAATACTATTATTGATCTTCATGTACTTTTTCATCCCCATGTTATAGATGAAGAAACTGAGGCACACAGAGATTAAGTAACGTGCCTAAGACCATACAATAAGTAAGTGATGGAGCCAAGGTTCAAACCCAAGCAACCTGGTTCCACAACCTGCAGTCTTAGTCACTATGTTGATTGTGTTGTAGACTGAATGTATCTGTTCCCCCACCCCCAATTCATATGTTGAAGCCCCACCCCTCAGTGTGGCTGTACTTGGTGAAAGAAAGTGATAACAGTTGAATGGGATAATAAGGATGATCTGATAGGATTAGTGTCCTTATAAGAAGAGACACTGGAGAGCTCTCTCCCTCTCCCTCCCTCCCTCTCTCCCTCCCTCTCTCTCTCTCTCTCTTTCTTTCTCTCTCTTTCTGGATGCACTAAGGAAGGACCAGATGAGCACACAACAAGAAGGTGACTGTCTACAAGCCAGAAAGAGAACACTTACCAGAAACCAAATCGACCAGTACCTTGATCTTGGACTTCCCAGCCTCCATAATCAGGAAAGTAAATTTCTGTTATTTAAGCCACCCAGTCTGTGCTATTTTGTTATAGCAGCCTGAGTAGACAAGCATGGACTGATAGTTTTATTATGTAACTTGAGTTTATTGGTTTCCAAGGGAATAAATGTATTCAAAATAAGGCATCATTAGTAGTCCCCAGCTAATTTCATGTCCCTCATATTTTGATGGTCAGACTGTTTCCTTCCACTCCTGGAATAGCTGAGTCACTGCCAGGAGAAAGGGAGTGTGAGATGAGGTTATGTCCAGACTTCTATGACAGTCTGTTAGGAGCACCCAGCTTCCTCAGCACACGGAGTAGCGCTCGGATGTGCTGCTGACTGTTGCGGTGATTATTACAGCCAGGTGGGCAACCATTTGGTGCTTCATGGGAGGACACCGTAAGTGGGAACGGCTTAACCTGGGCAGGAGAGGGGCTTAGCAGGGTGCAGGATCAGATTCCACGGCAGCCACAGAGCCCTCAGCCTACTTCTGCAGGTGAGTCCCATCTAGCCTTTCTCCTGCCTTGTGGTGACTGATCTTTCAAGCTATCAAGTTAAGCACAATGACATGTACCAGCCTCAGTGCCCCCCTCTCCACAGCACCCCAAAGAAACCATAAAGAAAATAATTATTATAAGCACATTTCAACTTTTCATGCCTCACCATTGCCAATTGCAGGAGCTCCCAGACCCTTGACCTGGAAGAAGTTCTAGGGCTTTCACTCTATAATCCCAACTGACCTTTCCAGTATCTTCTCCTAATACTTTTCTACTCGACCTATAGGTTCTAGCCAACTGCCTACCCAAACATAGATCCCTAAACATGTTCCTCATTTTCCTACCTTTGTCTTGCTTATCCTGTTCCCTATTTCTGGAAAGTTCTTTTCCCATGTCTGCTTGTTGAAATCTCAATCATATTCAAAGACTCATTACATCTGGGAGGGCTCTTTATGTTTCAGGTGACACTCAGACAATAAAGGGAATCTATTTGCTCATATAAGTGAGAAACACAGAGGTATATGGCTTCAGGTGATGCCTGATCCAGCAACTCAGCACCACAAGTGACGTGGTTTTGCTCTATCCTTCTTTTCTGCCTCTTGCAGGATCAGCTTGTCTTCACACACCCTCTCTTCCCTGTTGGCTCCCCTCTCCCCTCTCCTAGTGGTGGTAGGTGTCCTCCATGTCTTTGGAGGCTGACCTGGATTACATTAGTGGGCTCCTGTGTTCTCTGCCTCCCACTTGGGCTTGGCCAGTGTAGAGCACCAGCAAGGGCTCAGAAGATGGTTGGGGTGTTTATCACACCTCTGTCTTTCATGGGGCACATCCCTCCCTGATGAGGTGACGGTCTCTATACAGTACGCGCTGTCTCTGCATTCCAGTAACCATCCTCTGTGGGTCTAGAGTAGTAACGGCCCCAAGATACTTTACTATTCCTTGAGTTTTCCCTGCACTTTGCTCCTACCTTTGTAAATAGGCCATTAATTAATTGCTTCTCAAACTGCCCCACGGAGTGTGCCTTCTATTTCCTGCTGGGATCTTGACTGATATAGCAGGCTTTCCCCTTCCATGGTAGCAAAGTGATTTGCAGCAGTCCCACATCATATATCTTCACCCTGCATGGTTCAAGGGAGGGAGCAGTTCTCATTTAGCTGCTTCCATAAAAGGAAGATGAAGCTTCTTGCCTGGAAGCCCAGCACATATCTTCATATTCTTTGGCTTCCACTGTATACTCATCCACTCATGAACCAATCACTGTGGTGGTGGTGGTGATGGTGATGAGAACGGAAATGTGCTGATCCAGCTAAACGAATAAGAGTCTTCCCTGGTGCTGAGGTTGAGGTCATTTCAACCCAAACCCTGTGCCTGAAATAGATGAGGGGCGATGCCCTCAAAACAAAACAAAGGTGCGGCTGTCCTACATGGAAAGAGGAGGGGATGCAGCACACTCGCCCCAATGCCATCTCTTTCTTTGAAGCCTGTGATGGTAAAATTTACACGTCAACTTGACTGGGCTGAGGGATGCCCAGAGAGCTAGTAAAGCATTATTTCTGGGTGTGTGTCTAGGAGGGTGTTTATGGAAGAGACCAGCATTTGAATAGGTAGACTGAGTAATACACATTCTATTATCTCCTATTGGTTCTGTTTCTCTGGAGAACTCTGATGAATACAAAGTCTGTCCTTATTTCCCCAAGAGGATATGATGTAATGGCCAGCATGATAGGTGTGGTTCTTGCCCTCATGGAGCTTACAGTGTAGTTAGGGAGACAATTTACATTACGCTAAGTGCCAGAAAGGAAACAAATGAGGTGCTGAGAGAAGAAAAATATTGATGACCTACTTTAGGTGGTGTGGTCAGGGAAAGCTCCTCGGAGGAGGTGACATTAGCCGAGCTGGAGAGTTGAGGAGCCAGCAAGGGCAGGGGGAAGGCAGGAATTCCAGGCATCCTGATGTGCACAGGCTTGTGAGTGGGTAAGTGCCAGGTGCGTGAGGAAACTACACAAGGCCAGGTGGCTGGAGTGAGGTGGGCAAAGGGCACAGCTGCCTGGATGAGACAGGAGAGGTAGCAGGGCTTCCTGAATCAGGGTGTGGATTCCATTCTGGGTGCAGAGAGGAGCCACCGAAGGATTTGAAGCAGGGGTGGGCCTTACTCCAATTCACATCTTAAGATCACTCGAGAAAAAGGGGCACTAATTTGGAACTTGCTGCAATTGTCCAGGTGAAAGATGGCAGAGACCCAGACAGGTGCCAACCGTGGGATGGAGAAACCGAGCAAATCTGAGACCTATTTTAGAGGTAGAATCAGCAATGATCGATTTACCGATGGGTGGGAAGCGGGTGAGTAGGAGGTGAGAGAAGAAGAAAAGTAGAGGGACTCCTCAGTTGCTGGCCTGAATACTGAGTTGTGGTGATGGGGGTGAGAATCAGGAGTGTCCAGCAAAGGCCGCTCCACATCTCAGGTCCTAACCACAAAGTCTGGCAAGAGTCTGATTGGCTCCCTTTGGGTCAAGTGCCCCGCCCTGGTCCACTAGCTACGCTGAGATGGGGGAAGGTATACGGGAATGAGTGTATGAGGGACTGCTTAAATTTGCTAACAATTTTTCCAAAAGGTGAAAATAAGCATACAAATAACTAGGATACAAAGCATTGTAAGGCCTGAGACAGATACCATGTGGGGTATCTTTGCACCCCACCAGCCATTCATTCCCCTTTCTCTACAGTCTGGCCCACCTGCCCTTGGGTAGAGGCCAACTACAGCTGATGGCAGAAAGAGACTCTCCTATGAGAAAACAAAGAACAACAGTAAAATGAAGAACGAGGTGCAGCATGTCTGTAGACACATCTCTGGTTTTATGTCCAAAGAATTGACAGTTCCAAGATGACTTTTGTCTACTTTGATTTCTCGCTGATTCCAAGTTACCTCATTATTTATATATATATTAATCTACACAGTAGGCTGCTCTTTTTCACATGCCAGGATAACTTTAAAAAATGATTTTCAAGTTATTTTATGGGTCTATTTAAATTTTCTGCCTGCTTTCTGCTCTGCATCCATGGAAACTTCTCCATGAATCCTTGTTTACAAACGATTCAGGACTCCTGAGTATTCTGGGGCACTGATGTCTACCAATTCACTGGTATAAATGGTTTCTCTAACTCTATGTTTTACTAGAGAGAAAGAAATACATGTATAATGTAGGCCTAAAATTTACCCATTTCCTGTTTCTATCTTAAAAGATTATTCACCGCTTTTCAGCTGGGTGACCTTGGACAAATCACTTAACCTTCAATTTTTTGTTTGTAAAATGGCAATAGTGCCAAACTCACTGGGCTGTTCTGAGGATTAAATGGGATAATCTCTGTAAGCCACTTAGCACAGTGCCTGGCACATGGTAAACTAAGCACTCAGTCACAGTTGACAGCTCTCCACATGAAAGGAATAAAGAATATCTCTAAATGCTACCATGGTGTGGTCTCCAGCATGTATTGTGAAGTGAGAAAAGCAAGGTGGAGAAAAGTGTACAACCGTATTAAATATATAAAATATTAAATATATATACCTATAATTATGCATATACTTATATTTAAAAACCAAATAATGGGAGAATAATCAATAAAATTAAAAAATGGTTACCTATGGGGACAGAGGGAACAGGGTCATGTGGGAGGAGAAAGAGAAGCCAGGCTTCTCTGAACATAACTTCATTTGTAGATATGACTTTGGAGCCATGTAAATAACTTACATAAATATAAAATAACATTCTAGGGCTTCCCTGGTGGCGCAGTGGTTGAGAGTCCGCCTGCCGATGCAGGGGACATGGGTTCGTGCCCCGGTCCAGGAAGATCCCACATGCCGCGGAGCGGCTGGGCCCGTGAGCCATGGCCGATGAGCCTGTGCATCCGGAGCCTGTGCTCCACAACGGGAGAGGCCACAACAGTGAGAGGCCCGCGTACAGCAAAAAAAAAACCAAAAAAAAAACAAAAAAAAACCAAAATAACATTCTAAAATTTTAAAGTCATCCCTAAAAGTAAAAACTAAATCAGTTTTGGGGATAACTACCCAGAGAAGGAACTCTACTAAGTGTAAAACACAGTAACCTTAAGTGTATATCCCCGGTCCAATATACCCTGAGGACAAAAAAGAACGGCCAAAATGAAAGTATAAGATGTGTAAAGTAATCATGTTTTTGCTAGCAGAAGTATTATTCTCAGATTGTTGTGTTTGTTGCGGTATGATAAAGCAATACAATATGTGACATTGCAACTCTGTCACTCCCAGAGTAAATGAGAGCCAGAATTCTCCGTGTGGGAGAAAGGTGATATGGGTATAAGGCAGAAGAGGTCAAGTAAAATCCCTGTGGTCCTGAATTTGAATAGGAACTATTGGGATGAATTCAGAATGTATTTCTTAGCTCTGTCCATGGAAAAGACCTAGAAATAATGACCAACCCATACCAATAATGAGCACTCCTAGCCTCCAGATTGTGGCATCATGTGTTAAAAGGTACCCATTTTATATTAATATTATGATATTATATTAATATTAGGATATTAATTTATGGAGGTGACTGAGCGATGACACAGAGAGGTAATGCCATTAAAAGAATTTATTACTAACATTTTCCAAGAGCAGAGCATGCCACACCACACTGGGCCATATGGGGAAGCACCAGGTTTCGACAGAAGGCATAAGGAGTGAGGAGACAGCATGGTCCAGAGCCTTTACTGTGTTTTCTGTGTGAAAGGCAGGGCAGAGCAGGATAAACAGTTTAGGACTGAATAGTCTGCATAATGTTGGTGGGCTCTGGGATGGTCTCTAGCTGTCCAGTACCTGGCCCTGGGTTGATTTGGGGCCAGGGAAATATTGGCTTGGTGTGTGAGAGTTAGATAAAGGCTGTGGTTGGGAGTATGGACTAAGGGTTTGTTGGTTTGCGTATGAAAGGTGCAGTGCAGGTGAGTTGTTTATTATTTTAGGAATTAGCTAGCTCTGCGAGAGGCAGTGTCCTTCCAGTCAGCAAGGCTCCCCAAGATGTCAAAACATCATAGGGGCTTCCCTGGTGGCACAGTGGTTGAGAATCTGCCTGCCTAATGCAGGGGACACGGGTTCGTGCCCTGGTCTGGGAGGATCCCACATGCTGCGGAGCAACTAGGCCCGTGAGCCACAACTACTGAGCCTGCACGTCTGGAGCCTGTGCTCCGCAACAAGAGAGGCCGTGATAGTGAGAGACTCACGCACCGCGATGAAGAGTAGCCCCCGCTTGCCACAACTAGAGAAAGCCCTCGCACAGAAACGAAGACCCAACACAGCAAAAAATAAGTAAATAAATAAATAAATAAGATTAAAAAAAAAACAAACATCATAAATTTAAAACATGATTAATACATCTCAAAATACCATTTCCCCCGAAAAGAACCAGTCGTCCTTGGAGAAATTGTTGGCTCCAGGAAATATATGAGATGAGCCTGGAAGGTCTTGTCATACCAGAAAGTAAGGAAGCTTTCAAAGATGACTTGAGTCATCCCAAAAGGACTCAATAGCCAACTTGAGATGCCTCCCACTGGCCAAAGATGGGATGATTTCAGCCTCAATAAAGATAAAAACTGCAATGGATTAAAAAACGGCACATATATTTAAAGCTACAAGTTAACAATGCTACTAAAAAGAAGTGTATTGTTCCTGATTGGAGGATGCTAGGAAGTCAACTCAGTGTTTTGAAACCAGTAAATAAAGAAAAAGAATCAAGCATTTATCCTGTTTTTCTGAACTGTGCCACTGGGTAACCAAATAGTAAATGAAGGGTGTTTTCTTTGTTTCAGTGCTATATAAGGAATGGTGGAATTAGACTATCACCATTTGATAAGCCCTAATATATTAAAGGATCTAAGTATTGAGTGTCAACACCTCTTGTCAGAACAAAAAGAGACAGCCAGACAGCCTCCTGCTAGAGTATACTACTACTTAGGAAGCCGTTTTACAAAAACATTGAACCTGAATCTGAACGAGCCTACAACCAATTTATAAGAAATTCAAAGGCGAGGTGAAACACAATATATGATGCCACCTCAGAGTTGTAATCAGCAAAATCCAGACTATGGGAAATTCTCCAGGCCAAAAGCCCTGTTGTATTCAACAAATTCATTTCAATGAAAAAGTATTAAATGGGGCAGAGGCGAGGGGGGTGAGGATACCTATCAATCGGTATCAGTGCAGACCTGATACAGATCCTAATTCAAATAAACCTTTTAAAAGTTATAATTTTATAAAGTGATTGGAAATTTGATCTCTGACTAGAAATTTGATTACATTAAAGAATTATTGTTAATTTTTTAGATACAGTAATAGAATTTGGGGGACTTTTTTCAGAGTCCTTACTTGCTAGAAATGTATACTGAAACATTTATGGCTAATTATATAATGTCTGGTATTTGCTTCAAAATAATGCAGGAGGGAGATGTGGATGGGTATAGATAAAATGGAATTGGTCAGTGGGTAATGAGCACATGAAGGTTCTTTATGCTATTCTGTTACTTTTGTGTGTATTTAAAATTTTCCATAATAAAAAGGCTTTAAAGGAAAGAACACAAGGTGACAACAACAAGTTAGTGATTACCCTCTCTATTCCCAGACCTACACCTCTGGCTAGCCTGTAGCCCATTAATGTGAAAAGATCCAAAGACTAGACATCTATTGATATTTGGCCAGTCAAGATCTCAGTTTTCAAATTTTTCCTTAATAGAACTTTACAGGCACATTTGTAATAACATCTTATTAATTCTTTTTTTTTGGTAATAAATTTATTTATTTATTTATTTATTTTTGGCTGCGTTGGGTCTTTGCTGCTGCGCTCGGGCTTTTCTCTAGTTGCGGTGAGGGGGGGTTACTCTTCGTTGTGCTGCACGGGCTTCTCATTGGGGTAGTTTCTCTCGTTGCAGAGCACGGGCTCTAGGTGTGTGGGCTTCAGTAGTTGCAGCATGTGGGCTCAGCAGTTGCGGTGCACGGGCTTAGTTGCTCTGCGGCATGTGGGATCTTCCTGGACCAGGGCTCAAACCCTTGTCCCCTGCATTGGCAGGTGGATTCTTTTTTTTTTTTTTTTTTTTTTGCAGTATGGGGGCCTCTCACTGTTGTGGCCTCTCCCGTTGCGGAGCACAGGCTCCGGACACTAAGGCTCAGCGGCCATGGCTCACGGGCCCAGCCGCTCCGCAGCATGTGGGATCTTCCTGGACCGGGGCACGAACCCGTGTCCTCTGCATCGGCAGGCGGACTCTCAACCACTGTACCACCAGGGAAGCCCCCCTATTGATTCTTATGAAAGCTAGATAGATTTAATTAATCATTCAGGCGACTAAAAAATAACTCCTTTATGTTAAATGCTAATTATTTTGATTATACTTTTTTAATGTCTTGTATCACTGCCTGTCACAGGAAATTGAGTCACTAACAACTTTTTAAAAAACATTTTATGACTCAGAATCATTGTTAGGAAACCTCAGGCACTGAGCTTAGCTGGCTGTAATCTAGCCTAAGGGGCTATGTAATTACCTGCTGTTATTAGTGTTAATTCAAAAGCCCTGAGACTTTGCTTCTCTTCTAGATGGTGATCTTCCGTTTCCTCCTCCTTGCTGCAGTCAGCATATCTGCTCCCCACGTCCCCACCTTGTAACTGTAGTCTGTTCTCTATCCCTCTTACACTCCTCATAGCAGCCGAATAGGGGCCCTGCTCACAGTAAGCACCCAATAACCATTTACTGAATTGGATTAAACCTGGGAAGAATGGAAGTCTGCCAAAGGAAATCAAATGATTAAGCTTACTAAATCATTAACTTTAATTTTAGACACATCCCTTAAGCCGCTGAGTGAGGTTTGGGAATTCATACCTGAGTTCCAAATGGCTGAGGTAGCCAGGAGTCTGGCTACGGAATTAAATGGGGGATGCGGCTCTAGTATGCATCAAAATGTATGTTTGCGGATACACGTAACTGCTGCTGATTTGTACCGCAGGAAGAACAACAGTAGCAAATTGATAAAGGAGTTCTAGTTCCACTTCTAATATGAAGAACAGCCCTTGATTACCTTAAGTACAGCCCCTACCTTCATTGTAGATACCAGTGTACGAAAGTATTGTCTGAAATTCCAGGCTACTTGTTGAAATTAAAACACTTTTTTATAAAAGATGATGAAATATTTTGACTAAAACAAAGAATTAGGTAAATTGTGTGGAAGGAAAAACCATAATCTCCAGTTTGTCTTTCCTCCTAAAACGTTTGATCTTTAACTATGAGATATACCTTAAGTGTATCTTTAGTAGGCACCTTATTTCTCACTAAACATAGTTTTGTTCAGGCACAAAACCTTAGAGTCATCCTAGATTTCCCTTGGTCTCATCTCACATCCAATCCATCTGTAAATCCTGCTGACCCTACCTTCAAAATCCATCCAGGATTGAGCTGACACCTCTGCCACTACACCCCAGTCCAGGTCACCTCCTCTCTCCCTCTCCTGAGTTTTGTTTTAGCTCCTTATCTGTCCCCTACTTCCACCACTGTCTGTTCTCTATCTATACCTGGAGTGATTGTTTATGAGAAGACAGTCTTATCCTGTCTCTTCCCGGCTCTGTACTCTCCAGTGGCTCCCATGACACACCACGTCTCATCATGGTCGACTGTCTACACAGCCAGCCCCTGCCTGCCTCTCCAAACTCATTTCTTCCACTCTCCCTGTTGGCGGCTCTGCTCCCATCACATGAGCTTTCTTGCTGCTCTTTAAACATGTCATAAATCTGTGTTGAATGAATGAAATCCAATAGTTGCTGAATGCATGAATTAGTGAATTAAATTCTATAATAATTGTAATCAATATAACAATTAGTACAAGCTGTTACGCTAGCCCGGCCCAGGGAGATGCTTTTTTTTAATCCAACTGGTCTAAACTGGTGGTTCTCAGACTTTACCTGGCATCAGAATCACCTGAAGGGCTTGTTAAAACTCAGGGGATTGGCTCCACCCCTAGAGGGGTTTCAGATTCAGTAGATCTGGGGTGGGTCTAAAAATCTGCATTTCTAATAACTTCCCAGGTGATGCTGATGATTCCGACCCAGGCACATACTTGGGCTTAAATATTCCAGCCTGGAAGGTCAATTGAACATTCTGAGCAGGATTTTGGCAAATTTTGTCCTGGTGTTTGGGCGTGGGGAAAAAAAAAAACCCGGACCTCATTTTTTTTAATACTAAGCCACAAGGTGGCCCCCTAGCTCCGGTAATGACTCCACTGGCCCCCAATTAAACCAGCTTTTGTTATCTGGAGAAGTTCCCAACCATTTCTTTTGTTTCTTTTCCTTCCTTCCTTCCTCCCTCCCTCCCTCCCTTCCTTCCTCCCTTCCTTCCTTTTTTTTTGGTGAATTTAGCTGTAGGGCCAGTCGTTTGCTGTTCACAAAAGGCTGTCTCATGGGGGGGCATGCTGGTGGCCTCCTCAGCAATGTAAGCTTCTGTGCTCTGTTAGAAATCACCACTGTCCTTCACATGGAAATGACACAGGGGAAAATAGGTGTGTAAGTGTGAGAAGACACTGTATCAGAAAATGAAAGGAGATTTCACTGGAGCCTACAAGGAAGGAAACACACACAGGACAGGCATCCAGCTCTGTGTAGCCCAAGGCGCCCTGCACGCAGTAGACGCCGCATAGGCTGATCAGCCTCTCAACCCCTCACACCCCTCCACCTACCTCCTTACTGTGGGTGAGGATGGGCGCCTTTCCTTCAGCGGCCACCTGCCCTTCCCCGGCGTCTTCACTTCACTCCCAGCCAGCCAACGGGGCCCTGGACCAGCAGGAGTCGGAGAAAAGGACGGAGGATTGAGAACAGGGCTTATCGCTTTCCTGGGCGAGGTCTTGGTACCAGCGGAGGGGCTGGGCTGGCAGCTGATGGGCCAAAGTGGAGAGTGCTGGGCGGGGCAGCATGCAAGGACTCAGTGTACGGCTCTCCCTCTTCTCCCGTGCACACCTGTTCTCTTGCTTCTCTTTCTTTGTAGACTGAAACATACATACATTTCATACATTCATGGAGCCTGGAAAATGCAGCCAAGTGATAATGTGCAAAAGTTAAAAACAGCCTTCCTGACATATATACACTAATATGTATAAAATGGGTAACTAATAAGAATCTGCTGTATAAACAAATAAAATTCAAAAAATTAAATTACAAAAACTTATAATTAAATAACTTATATTTTTATAAATTAATTTTTATGTATAATATATAATTTAGAATTATACAGTATTATCTAAATAAATACTCAGAACTCCAAAAAAACCCCGCAAAACCAAAAAACAGCCTTCCACATTACAAGGGGGTTTCCATTCCCAGAAAGGATGTGTTCTTTATATGTTGATCTTTTTGTCACATAAAAGGGTCTCACTGAGGCTATAGGTGGACCTCTTTGGGGACTCCTGGTAATCTTTAGTCTTTGTTTCAGTTTTACTAAATTTATGAGAACTTTGTTTCTTACCACAAATATCATGACTCTCATATCTCTGTTTTCTACTCATTTGAGAGAAAAAAGAACAAGGGGAAGTAAAGTTTCAAATAGCTGTAAAACAGATATTGCTGAACGAAGATGGTGACACCACAGAGACAGACCCACTGGCTAGTGGGCAGCAGCATCACGAGAGGGTTTGCGGTATTTGTTCACTTATGGAGATCTGCAGGCGTCATAATGCAGGCATTTAGGGGAATCCAGACCTTGTCTGGAGTAGCGAGATATATCCTGTAAATGGGAGCTGTAGCAGACCCAGCCCACTGGCCCCTCAAGTCTCAATGTAACTCCCTCAGGAGTAAAGCCTGAAAACCTAGAAACCCCTTTCCCAGACTCCTTCGAAGCTCTTCCGAGCAGAGGCCCCTGTGTGAAACTTAAAAGGTGCACCTGGGAAGGTGCAAGTGAGGAATACAGGGTAGAGCTATACGGGGACGTCGAGATGCAGTAGCTGGGGACGGGGTTCTACTGCCTGGTTCCTTGTATCCAAGGTGTGGGGCAGTGGGCAGTGCCAGCAATGGAACTTCTGTTAGAACAGTTCTTCTAGAACTCAGAACTCTTAGCTGCATTGTTCCTGGCTACTGGCTATTAGTAACCTGTTTCCCTATTATTCTCAGAAATTCTGCTTCTTACTAATACCCGGTAATCAATGCTTCTTATAACGAGAATGGATTCTGTTGTCTGTAACTCGGAACTCTTACCAATAGGTTCCTCTGTCTAAATCAAAGCTATTCAGACTGGCTCAAGGAAATGTGACATCATTCTCTTTAAATCCCCTGAAGTTGTAACAAATCTCCTGTTACCCTTTCTTCTGGTTCCTGTTCACAGTTTGGATCTCTTCCTCCCATGCGCTCTGATGCGTATCAGTCAGGGAGGTTCTAGCACTCCCTACCTGACTGCAGATTCTGCTGTTTCCTCATCCAGTTCCCTGAAGGTGTTCGTTTTGAAAACCAGCTGACACTCTTCCTTGGCACTTTCGTGGCACCTCCAGTACTGTCACTTGGATGTTTTTTGACAGCTGTTACCATGAGAACATAAACACCACGGAGAAGTGAACACATTGACTTTCATGACTCAAAATGAAGAAACACAGCAAAGTGCTCATTGATCAGGGCTTACAGTACAGGATGCCATGACAGCTCTCGGCCGAGGGCGTATAATACTCCATCTACTTGCTAATGGGTATTGTTAACAAATATATAGATGTTAACCCTAGTCTTCAAAACTGTAATTCCTCATGTGAATGGCACTATCAGCTTTGCATAGAACAATGCTAAACGTAGTATACTTTTATTGTACAAAGACACACGGCAGGAAAATCGAATATAGGGACTGAAGGCCGCCTAGAGACGTTTCATGTCAATAGCACTGACTAGACACTGAGAGAAGGCACCTGTGCTAAGAAAGGACTAAAGTGGCTAGCTCCAACTCTAACAACAAATCCCAGTGTGCAGGTGGGAGGGGGGCTGGGTTTCTCACACCACCAATCAATTCTCCAACACCATCTGGGCGTCCTAAAATTCAGCTCAATTCTGACACTAGCCACCAGGAGAGAACATCAGATTCCACAGGTTAAGGGCTCACTCCCACAAGACTGCCCCCACTTCAGATGCCAATCGCAAGTCCAGGTTGTCACCTGTGCTTCTGACTGATTGGTTATAAATCAGGGGTCCCCTTTGTCCCCTCCTTGGGTTTGATTAATTTGCTAGGGCTCACAGAAAGTACTTACCAGATTACAGGTTTATTATAAAAGGATATAATTCAGGAACAGCCAGATGAAAGATGCATAGAGCAAGATATGTGGGAAGGGGCGTGGAGCTTCTGTGCTCTCTGAACGTGCCATTCTCCCCCAAAATCTCCATGTGTTCACCAATCCGGAGGCTCTCCGAACCCTGTCCTTTTGGGTTTTCATAGAGGCTTCATCACAGACTACCTAGCCAGATATGATTTTTGTAGAGGAAGACGTTTAGATTTCATTAACACCTTTACTGTGATACTGACATACAACAAATGGCATTTATTTAAAGAAAAATGATTAAATCATTGGCCACTGGTGATCAATTCAACCTCCAGCCCATCTCCCCTCCTTGAAGTTAGGGGGTGGGATTGAAATTTCCAACCTCTAATACCGGTTGATTCCCCTGGCAACCAGCTCCCATCCTTAGGTGCTTTCCAAAAGTCACCTCATTAACATAAACCAAGTTGTAGAAAGGGGCTGGTTATGAACAACAGGACGTTCATTTCCCCCTTATGGCTCTGAAGCAACTTCAGGAACTGAGCACAAGAGATCAAATACTGTGACAAAATATGCTGCCGTGCTCCTAGCACTCAGGGAATTCCAAGCATTTGGGGAGCTGTGAGCCAGGAACTGCGGATGAAGACCAACTCTGTATGAGAAGTAGATTTTGGTCACCTGAATGACCAAATCTATATTTATTATAAATCACTAGCTCAGCAGTTCACAGCCTTGGCTGCACATTAGAATCACCTGGGACTTAAAAAATGAAAATTATTCAGGTCCAAACCTAGACCAATCGAATCAGACTCTTTGAGGGTGGGGCTTAAGCAGTTATCAAGCTCAGGTGATTCTAATGAGAACCCCTGGGTAGGACTTTCTACTTCGCCTCATTTATCCTCATGAATGTGGCTTTTTTCTCCTCTCACTATAGGCATCTGAGGATTTAAGTTTTTCTAGTAAGTAGCATTTGTGGCTGGAGGCCAACTTACGGTTAGAAGACTCGTTCGCAGATGAGGCCTACTTGGTGTGGATGGGAGCTCCACCAGGGCATGAATACTCGCAGACAGGGATTGCTGGGGGCCGTCTTGGAGTGTCCCGGAGATACGTGCCTTTGTTTGTCTTCCAGCTAGTAAAACCTGCAACCAGCCAACCAACAAGCCTCAGGCCATTGTCCTAGGGTTGGGGTGGCTGGGCCCTCTTTCCTGGGCTGAACACTACAGCACAGTTTACATGACTTTCCAATTTCCACCAAACCATACCAGTGGCAAATCGGTCAGGAGAGAGGGAACATATTTTCCTCAGAGCAGGGGTTGACAAACTTTTTCCATAAAGGACCAGATGGTAAGTTATTTAGGCTTTCTGGGAGAAAAGCCAAATAGAGGATATAGTGTAGGTTCTTATATAACAGAAGAGAAAATTCCTGCCCTGCTCCATCCTACGCCATTTGCCTGGGGTGGGCCATTCCCAGGAGTGGATACCTTGACGCCCAGGTGGCATCATCTTGGAGACGTTTTCAGGACAGAGAGCCACTGGCCTGATGGGGAGAGGCTTGATAGATGGGGCGGGAGGCTGGGCTGCCACAGTCTGTTTCATTCTGCCAGTGTCACCTGAGCCTTAGAGCATAAGTCCAGTCATCTCAGCTTGGGCCACTGGCCAGAGGGAGGCAGTTTGCCAAGCTGCCAACACCTGGACTGGGCTTCTACTGCCTGGTCCCCAGCATTTGCCAACAGTGAAGTCCCCAACATGCAGGTGGTGACCAGTGTGGACCCTGGGCAGGGGTAAGATGCAGCCACCAACCAGGGATGCTGGTGCTGGGAGTGGAGGGAGGAACGGGGAGCAGGGCCACACATGCCTTTCTGTCACATGGACCCTTCCACCATAAGCACGTATTAAAGATTATATTTTAGAGCTGTGATTATATTTTATAAACACAAATATAATCCAGGATGGGCTATATGCTTTCCTTCTGATTTTAAAATAAATTATCTTTGTGGGCTCCTACACATATTGTGGGTCCTAGGCCCTGTGTGTACTGTGCCTAATGGGTGAGTTGGCCCCGACCCAGTGGATGGGGCCACTCAAGCTTGGTCTCCACGGCTCACAATGCTTGTCTGTTGGAGCAGTGCCTGAGGGCCACGCGAAAGCAAGAAGCAGGCTGGATTTGACGTGGGGGCCGGTTGGCTGAACCCCTGCTCTAGATGACCAAGATGCAATTAGCTGAGAGCATTTCCCGTGGGCCACAGGACAGCTAAGAAAAGACATGGTCACCCAAAGTAACTGGGACCCCCTACAGAGAGCTGGATCTCCTGTTGGGTCCTGCTACCCACCCCTATTCTTTTTCCTAATGAAGTATTACTCACTTATGGAAAAGTATATAAAATATATGGGGTCAACTTAATTCATTATCACAGAGCAAACACCCGTCCAGGTCAAGAACATAGCCAGCACTTCTGGAGGCCTCTCTAGTCCCCCTCTAATCACCACCCCCTCTCTCCACATGAACAGGCTACTCAACTGACTTCTAACTCTGTAGGTCAGTTTTGTTGGTGTAAATGGAATAACACCACACAGAGCATTGCACGCTTTGGTGTCTGGCCTCTTTCAGTCCTGGCCATTGTTGCTCTTGTGTCTCTGGAAGGACGGAGTGGAGTGGGCCACCACTCACAAGATCCTTTTGTCATGAGATTGCTTCTCTTACATGGGCTTGGCTGGAGGTCAGGAGGGCCTGTGAGCAGCCCAGCCAGCTCAGGGTGCTCTGTGGCCTAGAGATAAAATGTACATTCATGCTACAAAGTAGCTGGCAACAAACCCTTATGACAGGCACGCTAACAGGAAAACCAACCTGACCAGGGAAGTTGATTAAGGATGTTCCTCTTAACTTCAGCCTCATTGCCTCTGAGACTCATTAACCACTACTTATTAAAAGGAAAAAAAAATATTTTTACAGGGCAGACATATTCCACATGCTTTATGTTTGAGCGTGAGTCAAATCTTTTAACTGCAACTCACCTCCCGAGTTCAGGGCTGCCATGTATAACCATGAAGTCTGCACACTCCCTAACTCCAGGGGGCATCGTTGACAAAGAATATGATGTGCCTGGTGCTGGGCACGGAACCACACAGTGCAGGGAGCAGAATGTTAGCAGACTCAGTTGCCTGGATCCAGACCACATCGTAACTTAACATGTGGTCTGGGTACCTAGACCTTTATCAGTTATACATTTGGGGAAAAGTTCTTCAAATTAGTTGTGTTCTGGTTAATCCATTATTATTAATTAATTAATTACTTTATTTATTTTTGGCTGTGTTGGGTCTTCTTTGCTGTGTGCAGGTTTTCTCTAGTTGTGGCGAGCAGGGGCTACTCTTTGTTGTGGTGCACGGGCTTCTCATTGCGGTGGCTTCTCTTGTTGCAGAGCACGGGCTCTAGGCGCACGGGCTCAGCAGTTGTGGCGCGCGGGCTCAGTAGTTGCGGCGCACGGGCTTAGTGGCTCCGCGGCATGGGGGATCTTCCCAGACCAGGGCTTGAACCCATGTCGAGCATTGGCAGGCTGATTCTTAACGACTGTGCCACCAGGGAAGTCCGTTAATCCATTATTAATCCAGGAATCCAACCCCCCCCTTTTTTTTGCCCCAATAGGCTAAAATGATTGAATCTGTATTTGATGATTAACAAGATCTTACAGGCTCTCCTGTGGGTGTGTGGGGGGAGAATGGAAGTAGTGGGAAGGTGGGCAGTGTTTACATTTTGAACACCAATTCTCTTTATCTGGGATGTATCTATAAAAGAAGCATTTTGTATCTACATATACAAAACGTCCAGAATAGGCAAATCCAGAGACAGAAAGTAGGTAAGTGGTTGTCAGAGGTCCTGGGTTTATTTTCTGGGCTGATGAAAATCTGGAATTAGATTGTTGATGGTTATACAGCTCTGTGAATATACTAAAAACCACTGAATTGTATACTTTGAAGGGGTGAATTTTATGGTGTGTGGATTATATCTCAATAAAGGTATTATTTTTTTCAAAAGTGAAGAGACACTGAATCTCTACTGACCTCAGGACACTAGCTGAAAAAATTTTTTCAAAGAAGGAACACTTCTGAGATTGATGTATGGTTTTCTTTTCCCTCTAAAGGTGGAGCTATATTATAGGAAGGGCTGCAAATGTCCAGGTAAGACCAGAGATCTCTTCCTTCAGAGGCCCCAGGGTCTGGAAACTAAGGCTGCTAGTGGGAGCTTGTAGGATAATCGTATTATAAGAGGTTTCTAAGTTCCCTAATTGTGCTGGAATGCGGTGTCACTGAAAATGAGATGATATAAAAGAATGGGCTGGGTGTGGTGGCAAGGATGGTAGGCATGGGCAACTGTTTTAGGCAGGGACTTTCTCAGTAATTCTACAGATGGGGCATTCTTTCAGCTTGGCTCTAGGTTTACAGTAGATGGTCAATTAAGGCCTGTTGACCTACTTGTCCTAACGAGACTTGACTATGGAGGTATGCCGCAAAACCACTCACTGTTTCAAGATCCCTGCTAGTGCTGAGTGGGAGGTGCCCAGGAGCCTGGACGCTCACCACCGCAAGTCACATCAGTGACTGTCCTGCAGCAGCTCTGACACCTGAGTGGCCTGCCAGGCTTCAGGGGGTCGTGCTGGCTAAACGCTACTAGAAAAAATAATCAATTCAGTCACCCCCAGGCCCTCCCCTAGAAGAGCTCCAGCAGTAAATACCACTTCAAAACACAAGGAGGGAATAAAGGAACATGCAGATCCTAGTAGAAAGCCTGTATTCATTTCTGAGGACTGCTATGTTTTAAGGCAAGTGTCACACATACAAAACAGTCAGAGATGAACAGTATTTACGACAACATGTTAGAAGCGCAGCGGAGACATCTTCAGACAATGAGAAAGTGGCATTTTCCCCAGCCGGGTCACTCCTGGTCTGATTCTTGTTGCAGACAGAAAAACAGGGAGAAAGCCAAGGGAAGGGGAGCAATCACCATCTGGATTTTACAAGGAAGCACCCTGCCCCAGGCACGGCGCTCCCCTCACCGCAATCCCAGGTCCAGGATAGAGGATGCGCAGTCCCTGAGTCTGATTGTCCAGCTCTACTGTCCATGTTTTGTAAAATTCACCTTTAGAAACAGGAAAATCAGGATGCCAAAGACATGCAACTTGCAGTTAGTCCACCTCTGTCCAAATTCAAACTTGCCCGGACTGGAGCTAAAATATACACACACACATACATATAGATGTTACCCGCATGTATACCTCCCACATACATGCTGCATATATGTATGTGTACGTACATAGCCATGTATATATGTGGAAGAAGGAAAGATGAGATCTAATGACACCTGAAAAATAGTGAATGTTTGGGATTTGCAGTTTGGGATCCATCAGTGTGATTGTTTCCCCTTTGAAAACAGAAGGCATCAGCAACAAGCCAGAGGGTTGAGGCTTCCAGGCTCCTCTCAGCCCAGCTCCTGGTCACTCCTGCTTCACAGGAGACGGGAGTGACTTAGCTGGTTTAAAGAGGGCTGAAGGGAAAAGGGCCAGGTCTGCTCCGTGCCCCTTGGTTCTTCCCCGCCCATTCCGCTCAGGCCCATGCCCCACAGTCTTAATACAGGGGAGCTTCACTCTCTGTCCCCCCTTCCCCCCATTCCAGTTGTGACAAGGGAATGAGCGAGGCTGAAAGTTTGGGAGTTTTAATGGCCAGTGTGCGGTGGCAGAAATGGTGCCTGGGTCTGGGAGTCGCGGGGAGCTCAGGTACCCAGAAGTGTGCTGGGAGGTGGGGTAGTTAATTCACAAAAAGATGAAGGACATCAGGAAGAGGCTGCATTTGATGCTAACAAGAAACTACTAAGAGAACAAGTGACGTGATAACAGTTGCTCCTGCACACAGAACAAAGCCCTGCTCGTAAAAGCTGTCCTCCCCAGAAGAAGGAGCCTCCTGGAGAACTTCGGTATCACTTAGGTAACGGTAAGGAGGGTACGAGGGTGTTCGCACTTGCTATCCAAGAAGCAAAATGTGAAATGGTCGTTTTTCGCGGATTCACTCAGTTTGCCTCACCAAATCCCTCTGAGGTAGGTAAGAGGCAGGTGACATCAGCCCCATTGTACTAATGGGGTAAAGTGAGGCTCCAGGACTTGCTGCAGGTTACCCCACAGATACACACCAACAGCCACAGAGAAATAGCAGTCTAGTGCCTTTTAGGTTTTCCTTCCCTATCCCGGGCAATGCTTGTTCTCTCCGTAAAGCCCCCTCCCCTAGGTTCAGCTCAAGTCAGTAAGTAGCAGGTGGACCATTTAGCTTATAATTTTAAACTGATGTCCTGGAGGGAAAGGAAACCAAGTCTATGGAAATCAGCCAAAGCTAGGGCATCTGGGAACAGTGGTACCTCACTCCAATAAAGGGGTGGGTTTGTGGGGTTTTTAAAATTTTGTTTTTGCTGCAATGCAGCATTTTAGGGAGGGTCTAGTTGGATTAAAATCTGTTGCTAGACCAGCCAGGGTCCTGAATGTGATGACCACATGACACCTCCCCAGAGGAGGGGGGCCCCTCTCTGGCCTGTTGCCAAATCAGAGTAGATGGGTATAGAGCCACAGTGTTGACATAGGCCCAGGTCATGAAAACAGAAAACCTCCCCAGGGCTGGGGCCAGAATGGGGACATTAGTGTGTGTGTGTCCTGGCCTGATCAGGCTGCTTCCCTTCCCCCTGCAGCCTGTACTCCCCCTCCTTTCTTTGACTTCAGAATATAATTGTTTACTTAGTGCCACTGACCAGAGACCCTAGCAGTGCTAACACCATGGAGTATTTCTAACTCGACAACGTGCAGCGCCTCCAGCCTAGTGACCCAGAAGCCAGTCAGGCCGATGTGTAGACTCTCGACACCTGAGGCCCAGCTCAGTGAATTCCAGCCGCGGCTATGAATTTGGGAATTCTTCCAATTACTATGGCTCACGAGGCAATGCGACAGATGGCTGCCACCCGTCCAGGTCTGCCCGGAAAGCACCCAAGGCTGAGCTTTCCTGGGTGCAGTGAAGCAACATGTGCATTTTCCAAGCTTTAACCACCAGGTCCTGTGAGCCTGTTACTCCCCCCGCCCGGCAGCTCGAGGGTGTGTTTCCAAACAGAGCTGGGGTGTACACAGTTGCACCTAGACATGGTAAGCCAAATGGCAGAGTGTCCTGGTCCTTGGGAACCAGGTCCCGCTGGGAAGCCCAATGCCTGTGCTGAGAAGTAATCCTCAAACCAGTGACTGGGCCAAAGCATTGCACGGGAGGCTAGAAGTCAGTGAAGGCGGTGCCCGGGTCTGCCGACCGGACCGATGGGGCGGGCATCCCCCGCAGGCAAGCTGGAAGCCCAGCCCCCTCACAGAACTGACTCCTTGGACTCGGGGGTGCTGGCCGCAAGGCCGGTGGGGTTTGGGTGTGTCACCAGGGGTGACGTCTCCTCCTCCGACTTGCAGTTGGGGACGGCCTCCACTTTGACCTCACTCAGCTCCTGCTCGCCTCTCTTCGTCGCCTTCTGATTCAGGTGGTGGAGGATGCCTGCACCCAGGGCATCGCCCTCCACGTTCACCACGGTGGTGGTGCGGTCCCTGGGGGGAAGAGAACAGGCAGGCATTACAGCCACCAGGGGGCGGATGTCACCTTGGGCTGAGCCACCAGGAAGCTGTGACACTGAGGGAGAGCAAGCTAGTAAGGGCACAGGGCCTCACTTGATGCTAAAGTGATTTTCTCCAAATACTTTTTATGAAACTAACAGATCCTCAAGAAAACTTGGGAAAAAGAAAAGTACAAAGGAGAAAACAAAAGTCACCCCGCCCCCCCATACTCCGCAACCCTGAGTGAACCAGTATTGACCTCTGGATCTGTTTCCTTCCAGAAATCTTTCAATGTACGCATTTCACGTGTGAGACACCATCGTATAAAAGTTACAGACAGCTGGGATGATCGCACAGATTCCGTCCTGGGTCCAGCTTCTCTCCCACTCACGGTTGCGCTGTGGGAACCTGCCTTCTTGCTCTCACTTTGACACTGCATCTCTACTGAATTGTAACCTCCACATGCTTTCCCTGGCTGGTGGCAAACACCATCTCACAGAGAACAGCGCTGTCCCTTCCAGAAGCTTGTCTTCCCAGACCCCCATAACCATCCCCCATCCCTGGGGCTCAGAGGAAGTATTGTGCCCATTCTGAAGAAAGGGGGAAAATGTGATCTTGCCTGCGGCATTGGAGAAGCTGAGGGCTGTGGAATCAGAGGTCACGGTGGTACAGGGCTCCTGTGACTGCAGGTCTCGCCTGGGCAGCCCGCTTGGCGCCCTGCGTCTCTCGTCCTGGCTAAGTGCCCCTTCGTGCCTGCACTCCCCACGTAGAGGAAACAGCGGGGTGAGGAAGGAGGCAGGGCCTCTGACACGCAGCTCTGGTCCCGTCCAGCTCACCGCAACGTACCATCGCAGGGACTGAGTTCCCTCCCAAGTGCTCTCTAGACAAGGCGGGTCTCCAAGGCACATGTCACATTTCACCCCCGAGGAGCTGTAGGGATTCTGAGAAGCCCCTTCAAGTCTCCAGGGCTTGAAGATTTCCAAACACAAAATTTCCAACCACCATGGGTTGAGCCACGAGCCCAGGGCCAGGCTCCAGTGTTTAGGGTATCCCATGCCCAGCTCTGACTAGCCTGGCCAGGGGCGTCTTTCTTCCCCAGTGTTGACCGAATGCTCTTCCTGCATGTGCCTGGAACCCTTCTACGTGCTGTGCACGTGTTAACGCATTTAGTCTCCACCATAACTCTGGTGTAGGTTCTGTTCTTATCCCCATTTGACGGATGGGCAGACCAAAGCACAGATGGTTCATATCATACAACTAGTAAATGGCAAAGCTGGGATTTGAGCCCAGGTACCTGGGCTCCAGTGTTCATTTTCTTATTCACATGCTCTACTGTCCAACATCAGTACCTCAGCGGACCTTCCCTATAAAACAGGTATTGTTTGTATCTGAGAAAGGTATCATGGGACTCAAGGAAGCAACACTCAGAAACTGTTCTGTGTCTTTATGGGAGCCCAGGTAATGGTCATCTGGATCACAGCTCCTTCCGAACTCCGCTCCTGAGCCCAAGCCATGACATTCGCATTAGCTGGGCTCATCTTTCCTCCCCTTGCAGAAATCACTCCTTGGACATTCCAGGCCAAGGATGATCATTCCCGAAGGCTCGCTGCTCCAATGGCTATGACCCCTATGCAGCCACCAATCTCCATAGACCCTTGGGCCCCTGGCTTTCCTGAATGTTCTGAGCAAGTTCTCAGTAATGACATGTTTTAAGTTTCTCTGCATGCCCCAGGCCAGAGTAGTGCCAAGCTTCTAGGGAGCTCATTACAGACCTTCTTTTATTCGGTGCCCTTAGGACTTGCTACTTACACAATCCAGTCCACAGCCAGGATCAGAGAGAGGTCATGAGTGGGCAGCCCGATGGCCTCCAGGATAATGGCGATGGTGAGGACCCCTCCAGCTGGCACGCCTGCTGCTCCCACACTGGATGCTGTGGCTGTCACTCTAGGGGATGGGACAGCAGGATCAGCCATTAGCCCAGAGGATGAGGGGGCACAGAAACATGCAGAACATGGCAGCCATGGCTTGGAAACTGAAGACCACACAACCCTAGAGTCTGTCAGCTGTGCCCTTCACAGAGGTTCCACTCTCTTCAAGTAATGAATTCACGCTGTTCTCAGTTTACAAATGAGACACCCGAACCATGGTGAGATTGGTATTCATGAAGTTTTTCAAAGGAAATCACAAGAAAAAGACCTCACGTTTTGTACCAGACCTGATGATGAAGGAAAGACTACAGAACTTACAGAATGGTGAAAATCTGGCCTGCTTTCAGCTCCACATTGTTGAGCTGGGCAATGAACACTGCGGCCACACACTGGAAGATGGCTGCGCCGTCCATGTTCACCGTGGCCCCGATGGGGAGGATGAACCTGCCGATCCTCTTGTCTACACCGTTGTTTTCTTCGATGCACTTAATCATAGAGGGAAGGGTTGCAGAGCTGGAAACGCAAACAACCAACCATGAGAATAGTCCTTGCTGCCCAGGCTAACACAGTACTCAGCTCAGACCTGGGAACAGAGCAGTTGGCACCATCCTAGTTTATGGCACTCTCCCCTTGAAATAAGAGAAATATCAGAATTGTTGCAAAGTTTCTGTCACACGTGGGGTTTTGTTAACTCCCAAAGTATTCAAAATTGGACTTCTTAGATTTACCTGTTTTTTTTTTTTTTACCTGGATACCCCTGTTCCAAATTTCTCAAGAACCACACCTTGTCTCATGGCACAAAATGTGCGTCTCCTCTCTTGAATATTTTTCCTCCCAAAAAGTAAAAGGCAAACTATGATTTTTTTTTTTTTTTTTCTCTTAGACCAAGAAGCCGAGATGGCTCTGAGAGTTTGGAAAGAGTAACTGTATTCCTAGATTACAAAGAATAAGACCCGCTCTCTCCAGTGGGCTCTGCAGCTTCTGCAGGGTGTGGCTGGCACAGCCAAGAGTAGGCTTGTTTCTGCCTAAGCTGGAGAAACTTACCTCCTTCATTCTTTCCCCCCACGACCTTGTCATATACATAGCCAGTCAGGATGGAGGAAACATGCAGTAGGGAGGCAAAAACTAAATGTGTGAGTGAAACGATGTGCTGCCATCCTTTGAAAGTTTCCTTTAGTGTATTTGGAAAGCCCAATTTTTTTGTGAAGGATTTCTAATAATGACAAGGTGAGATAATCCCACAATACTGTGGACTCCTAGAGAGCTGAGCATGCATCCCTCACCAAGATGACTTGGTCTTATTTAGGAAATAATTCACCCATCCAAAGGGAGAAAGAATTGGGCAGGTATCATTCTAGAAACTTCCCTGCAATGATTTTTTCTTTTTTTAAACATCTTTATTGTAGTATAATTGCTTTACAATGGTGTGTTAGTTTCTGCTTTATAACAAAGTGCATCAGTTATACATATACATATGTCCCCATATCTCTTCCCTCTTGCATCTCCCTCCCTCCCACCCTGCCTATCCCACCCCTCTAGGTGGTCACAAAGCATCGAGCTGATCTCCCTGTGCTATGCGGCTGCTTCCCACTAGCTATCTATTTTACGTTTGGTAGTGTATATATGTCCATGCCACTCTCTCTCACTTTGTCACAGCTTACCCTTCCCACTCCCCGTGTCCTCAAGTCCATTCTCTAGTAGGTCTGCATCTTTATTCCCATGCAATGTGTTTTAAGTAGCTGCTTTCTTTCACTTAGGCAGAGGTCTAATTAGGGTGAAGACCCACAGTTGGACTAAGTAATGGTCCAGTTGACCTCTAAGCAGCAAGAAGAAGGGAACGAGGCAATCCCTCATTCTGGCAATCCTAAAAATCCACTTCCAAAGAGCTGTGGGGCTGGTAGTACAAAAAAATCAGATGACACCAATTTAGAGTCTTCAAGAAATTAAAATATGTCAAGGTGATGGTTGTGCATCCACCACAGGCTCATCTGGTTCCATATTAATACAGCTCAGGGCAGCCAAGGGCACCTGAAACCCACTCACCTGGAGCAGGTGGCAAATGCTGTTGCAAATGGTGTGAGGAGGCCCAGGAGGAACCTGAATGGGTTTTTTCTCGTGAAGACAAAATAAATAAGTGGCAGAACAATTCCTCCGTGAATAAAATGGCCCAATATGGATGTGAAGATATATTTCCCCAGGCTGGTCACCAGCACGATGATGTCCTTCATTTCCACAATCTTGCTTCCAACCAGGAACATGATGCCCACAGGTACGTACCTAGGACATGAGCAAAGGGCACTGGTCAGTAAGGGTGGTGATGCTGGGGCTGAGAGATGTAGGCCTTTCCTGTCACAGAACGCAGGGACTCTCAACTAGGTGGTCTTCACCTCTCCCTAGGATGACCCTAAGGAACAGAAAAGGATGGGGGTATACCGTGCCCATTTTACAGGCCGTGAAACTGAGTAAAATTAACATGATTGCTCATTGTGGGTGACGGAGTCAGGACTAGGACACAGACTTCTTTCCCCTTGGATATTGTATGTTCTTAACAGCTGGATGCAACCAACCATATGGGCTCCCAAGTGGAAAGGCAAGGAACTCTTCAAGAGCAAAGCCTCTGGGGCTGTGAGCTTGACTTTCAGCTTTGCTCAGGATTGTTCTCAGAACTTAGAAACACAAAAGACACCTATTTTGCAGAATTGCTGTGATACAGAATTGAGCCAAAGCTGGGCCTTTTGTGAAGTTTTAAATTCTTTGTGGTTTGGAAAACATGATTCTGTGGGAAAAAGTCATTAACAATGACCCTCTGGGAACACTCTTGGAGCGTGAAGATTTTTTTAATGGCAGGATGGCAGGAAGAAGGAAGGGAAGAAATGAACTATGGGCGCTACAAAGAACAAAAGTCTGCTGTTTTGCATTTAATATAAATTGAGGAAGAATTTTTATAACTATCAACTTTGTTTGTAAATTTTAATTATATACATAATAATGTCACATGGTTCAAATTTTAAAGGGTACAAAAGGGTGAAGTCTGCCTCCCACCTCTGTACCCAAGCACCCATCTTCCTTCCAAGGAGACAGCCAATGTCACTGGTTTCTTGAGTTTTCTTCCCAGAGATATTCTAAGCAGTATTATTATTTTAAAATCCCATAGTAATACATGAAAACATTCTCCTTTCAAAAGAATTAAAACATTATAGATTAGGCCAAAATCTTTAGGGACCATCCTCAAGCCAGCCCCATCCTCTGATAACCACTCCTACTTCCTATGCCTGCATAGGCACTTTTCAGGCAACAGATCTCTCACTGCGGTTAAGACACTCAGCTGGGTCTGCCCTTCCAAATATCTGCTTCTGTAACTAATACATCACATTGAAGGAATGACTGTAAATTGGTTTCCAGATTGAAAACAAATGTCTTAACATACGAACGTCACTTTCTTCCACAGTTTCCTTTAATCCAACCTTTGGGAGGATTTTAGACTAAAAAAATAAGCCAGGAAAAGAACTCGATGTGATGAAAACATGTTTTCCTTTCTGAAAATATTTTTCTCCCTTGAACAACAGCAGTCATATGAAGTGTCATGTTTACAATATAGAGTCAGACTCTGGAATTTTGGGGTGAGCAAGAAAATTTGGTTAAGCAAGATAAACATCACCAGGGGAGGCTCCGAACTTGGCTTCCCACCGAATCTCAAACTTTCTTACCAAATGCCAGGCTTCTCTCCTAAAATCAGTGCAGCTGCCATCCCAATGCCATCTAAGAGAGAGACGTTCTGGGATATTTAAGGGTTGACAATAAGGAAGATGCTTTGTGCACAAAAGGAGAAACTAGTTTCTCAGCAACGAATGGGTAGAAGCTAAAACCCACAAAGTTTGGCTTGAGTAAAACAGCAGGATAAAGCTTACGAGGCATTGGCACTGAAATCGGTATGATTTCTGAGAAGTTACTTTGAGAGATCTTGTCAACTTTCCCCTTGTTAGCCAGAAATCAATCTGATGGTTTTTATTAAACAATTGCCCTTGCATTGATATTACATAAAGAAACATTCACATAAAGGAGAGACCATTCCAAGTTCACATATATGTATGGAGTGAAGATGGATTTTCCCTCCATGTTGTAAAATACTATAGGAAGGGGCCCTTCTGAAGCTTGAAGTCTATCCTTCAAAGTGAAATGAGCCTTATTTTATACAGCAGATAGCAAATTTATGGAATCCGTTGCCCCACAAGATGATATGGGCATCTCATGGGATATGGGATGGTGGTGGGACTCATAGATAAATCCCCAATGATAAAACCCAGGGGTCATTGTGGGTGATGAGGAAGTGATTGGTAACCATGACACATGCCTGTTTCTCTGAGGTCCTTCACCCCTTGTACCAAGACTGGCCTGTGGTACATCAACCACATGCAGAGCACGGGTCCAGGTGGTCCCATAGGGGTGACCTAGAACAGCTAAGTCAGGTTCTTTTCTGGATGGCAGGAGAAATGAGAGAGAGAGCAGGTGGCAGGGTGACACTCACCACATAATCCACGACACCAGCACCATCGTCGCCTCATTGAGGGCATTGAAAAAACGAATGAGCTCTTCTCCTTCAGAGCCGAGTTTCTTCAGGGCCACTCCTAACACCAGGGCAAAAAGGACCAATCCTAAAATGTTCATACCTTCAATTTCGGTGCCAATGGGGATCTGTAGGATCAGAGGGGACAAAGGGTCTAAGTTTACAACAGATGAGTGAGAATTAAAGAATGCATTTGCTCCTTTGTCTCTGCCAGACTGAAACACTGTGCCCGGAAGGAGGAAAGGCTCAGATTTTCTTTAACCCGCAGTGATTTCACAAATCAAGGGGCAGGAAACTCAAGGGGAGATGGAGTCTGAGGATATGGAAGTCAACAAACAAAATCTTCACCTAGTTGTTAACTCTGAAAGCTGTTCAAAACGGGCATAGGTTGAAGCAGAAAGTAGCGAGCTCATCATCACTGGATAAATTCAGCTAGAGGTTGGACAATCACTTCAAAGGGTTGCTTTTAGAAGAAGAGCTGATTGGTGAAAAGGTCCTTCAGATCAAGAGTCAGTGATTGGAACTCTGCCTCCTAAATGTCAACAAATTCTTTGTTGCTAGGCTCTTACCATAGTCTCCTCACTGACGAATTTCAAAAAAGATGTTCAGAATCAACGTGGGTATTTTCAGGATATTCTTTCTTAAATCACTGACTTAAAATGTACAGGTATAATGTATTCTTTTTTTCCAGCAGTGCTGAATCTCACTACTCTAAGCATATGTTAGAGGAACATTTTATTCCATCACAACACATTATGAAACTCTGAACAGGAAACATGTCAGCGTGGTAAAAACCGAAAGAGCATTTTTACCACTGTTCTAGTCTGAACCCTAGTCCCAGCTCTGATACTGAATAACTTCTCTGAGCTTCAGGTGCTTCATCTGCAAGATGAAGTGAAATAGACTAAACTAATAGCTTTTGACTTTTTTTTAAAAAGTAGAACTTTTCCTTCAATCAAAGAAAGGCTGGTAGGGCTTCCCTGGTGGTGCAGTGGTTGAGAGTCCGCCTGCCGATGCAAGGGACACGGGTTCGTGCCCCGGTCTGGGAAGATCCCATTTGCCGCGGGGCGGCTGGGCCCGTGAGCCATGGCTGCCGAGCCTGCGCGTCCAGAGCCTGTGCTCCGCAACGGGAGAGGCCACAACAGTGAGAGGCCCGTGTGCCGCAAAAAAAAAAAAAAGAAAGGCTGGTAGAACTCAGAGCCACTCAAGCCCTAAGGAGGTGTACTATGGGGTGGGGAAGGGCAAAGTCCCTCCTTCTCCCCATGGCAGCTCCATGGCTGGACTGAATAATTCTTGAGGTCCCTTGTCCCTTCCAGCTACATAGCATGAAGGCTGGGACCTAGCTCAGTGTCTGGTAAACAACAGGTACTCAAAAATACTTGTGAATGAATGATGGTTATAGTGAATTAAACCCCCAAGACCAATTCTATGTGCAGGGGTAGGTTAAATCACCTATTAATTATATTTCAGAATAGCAGAAGGGGTGTTATAAAATTATTTTTTCTAAGAAAGGGGGCAGTAGTTCCAATTCAATGAAATGGATCCACTAAACATGGTAAATGGCCAAAGGAGCAAACCTAACCCGTGTGTTTCAAACAGCCCATTCAAACCCCAAAGTCTTCAGTCCGGCTGAGAAAAACACGCATCGTGTATGCTCCCTCAGTTATGAAGCATTATTTGTGTTATAAGTATTTGCCACAAGTGATCTCACAAGAAGTTTTACCTTTTCACGGGTTATGTTTCCAGTGCTTGTGTTGTGGGTCACCTCTCTATAGTCGGTTGCATACTGTGAACAAGAGAAAGCAAAACTCCCGTCAGTTCACAGCTGAAGACCACCTGGAGGAACCGAGAGGACTGCTGGGCCTCTGGCTACTCTGTCCTTCTTCATTCCAGGTCTTCTGGGCACTCCTCACTTGGCTGGCCCGACAAGGGCCTCTGAGGACTGTACAAAAGTTACTTAAGACCAAGGCAGCATGCACTCCAGACTTCTGGTTTTTTAGGAAGCCAAGGAAATGGGGAGAATTTCCTATGTCCCCTGGTCGCTGGTTTGGAGAAGGTCTGCACACTTTCAAGCTGATGGTTTGATATCTCCAACAGCTCAGAGTTCACCTTATTTGGGGAAACTTGGAATTCGTTCCACGATGCCGAAGTACACTTTTCGATGTGTTATTTTATGTTCATTCATTTATTTATGCTCCACTATGTTCCAGAACTTATTTGAGCCTGACTGCTTTTCAGCATCTGTTTCTAATCTGCCTTCAGCCTCCACTCCCCAGAGCAAAGGCTGGAAGGCAAGACAGCATTTTCGGGCTGAGTCTTCTGGGAGACCACTCATCAGAGGTGAAACGTCCCTCCAACTTTGGTCCTGCCAGTTGACTTCACACACTTCTGCCCAACGCACACAGTTGTCTCCCTGGGGCAGTATGCATTATCGTTGAGGGGACTCTGTTATAAGACACCCTTCCTGACCCTTCTAAGGACACCTGGCTTCTGAACTGTTAAGAGGAGCCCCTTAGAGGGTTCAGACCCAGAGGCTTGCTTTGAACCGGCCTTTAAAGAGCTCTGGTCTCTCTCAGCTTTGATTATCAAGCTTTCAGACGGGCAGAGATGTTCAGCTGTCCCATGATTAAGGATGGCAGGGCAAACAAAACCCACCCCACACCTTCTGTGCCAGGCACTGAAAGCCCCGCAAACCTTGTATTTTTCTCCTAGCTCACGTTATACATACAAGCCACAGCTATGTTTATATGCAGGGTTTTTTGTTGTTGTTGTTTGTTTGTTTGTATGTTTGTTTTAAAGAGAGGCTGTAAGTAGAAACAGAATAGTCTTGGCTTGAAAAAGGCAATCAGTTTAGTCCATCTATCTAGACCTTTATATTCTTTCTCTATATAAAGCATGGCTGCAGGGGAGTTACTTGAAGAATTGCTAAAATTAGGGAAAAACTGGAAACCACCATCAACAAGGGACTGGTTGAGTAAAATTATGATACTCTCATACAGTGGAATACAGCCAATAACTTATGCAGAAGGATATTTACCAACATGAGAAAATGTTAACAATAAGAGCAGGTTACAGAACAATATGTGTAGCACGGGTACATACTAACAATGTTATGTAGTATAATTATTTTAAAATCATGTGAGTGTGCACATGTATAGAAAAAACATACTGGAAGGATGTATACCAAAATGTTAATGGGTAGCTCTAGGTAGTGATTATGGGTGATTTTTATTTTCTTCTACTTTTTTCCACTTTATTTTTATTTTTTGCAAGGAGCATACGTTATCCTTATAATCAGAAAAAAAGATTAAAATGTATTTTTTAAAAATTCTAGGGAATTCCTTGGTAGTCCAGTGGTTAGGATTTGGTGCTTCCACTGCAGGGGGCACAAGTTCAATCCCTGGTCAAGGATCTAAGGTCCCACAAGCCACACAGTACAGCCAAAAAAAAAAAAAAAAAAAAAAACCTAAAATATTTAAAAGCTCCCAAAAATGTGATTTGAGGGTATTAGGTGATATGAAAAGATACTGGAACTAGTGGGATATTTCGGAAAAATTTTTGGTTTCTTGTTGTTTTGTTTGTTTTCGCTCCAGGGGTATATCTATAAATTTTAGGCCAATGATACTAAGTGTTGTTAACAACACAACCCTCCCTGTTCCACCTTACCTAACTCTATAGCAGTAATTTATACGTAACCCACCCCTCCCCAAAGTTTCATATTTTTAGCAAAGCATCAAGCTTACCGTACGGAAAGCTGCAACCACAAGATTTGAGGGAAACAGGTTTCTGTTGGAAAAGAAAGCATTTTGTCAGTATTCTTAAAATTCAGCATTCAAAGTGTCCACTTTAAGATGCCCATTCCTGACAGCCTGACACACAGGGTTCCCTCTTTCCCCACGTCCAGCATTTACTGCCATCTTCTGCTTGATCCAAGCACCCAACTGTGCTTCAGCTGCGGGGCCCCAATAGATACTTTGAGTGCACTGATCTTTATCCTCATCTCCCTCGTGGTGCCCCTGGATATTGAGGTAAGCTGTGTCCAAGGAAACCGGAATAATTGCATCACTTTCCTTTCCCCTAGAGGCTAAGCCCTAGTGCAGTGGTTTTCAACGGGGAGTGGCACTGCCCCCTAGTGAAATCCAAAGGAGTGTTTTGTTGTTGTAATAACTGGGGGGCATTCCTGGAACTGGGGGAGTGTGTTCAGGGAGAAGTGCCAGGGCCCAGCCATTTGTTCTGCTAAATGTCTGAATGTAAAGCTGTCCCATTAATGGTGACTCTAAACCCGGAAGCAAGCACCTAACCATTTTGGTTTAGAGCATTCACATCCTGACATTATTTTTATTATAAATTACTCTCCTTTAGTATTTTTTCTTTTTTAAAATCTTATAGAATACTTACATTTTTATTTCTAATTTTAAAAATATATAATATCCCCTTCTACTTATTTCTCCCACTCTCCACCCCCGCCTCTGGCAACCACCAAGCTGGTGGGTTTTTTTATATTACAGTCAATTCATATTGATGTTTGAAATTATGTGTGTAGGTAAATTCTATTTATGGATTTCATTTCAGGATGAAGGATAGTACAAAATATTTGTTATAAAAGGAGAGCAGTAGAACTGATCCAGTTAAGCTAGATTTTGAAAGCAAAATCTATTCACGCACACAGTTTTTATTGAGGGCCTCCTTTGGGTCATATATTGTACAGATGCTAGTCATGATATACAAGAAAATCCCACTGATAATCCGTTTGTTCTACCCACTTCCTATAAGAATAAGTCTAGAAGAGTAAAAGACCATCTTTTACAATTTGTGCCAATCTTATCCACTCATTCTTACTTCTGTGGTTGAGTTGTTCATAGCACTAGAATCTCTAGGCAACTATTTGCATGCATTCGGTTTCAGAGGTAGGCAGGTCTGACTGTAGCCCAGCTTGGCGAGCAGAGTCTAAGAGGCCTCCTGGTAGTCACACCTTTGTGTAATACCCTCCCCTTCAGTGTGTGTGTCATGGGGGTGGGGGATGGGTATGACTTGCTTCTAGCCAACAGAATACACCAAAGGTGATGGGATGTCACTTTTGTGATTTGGTTCCATAAACTTGTGGCTTCCATCTTGCTAGAAGACACTCTTTATTGCTTTCTGGGCTTGCATATTTGATGAAACAAGCTGCCATATTGGAAAGCCCCGTATGACAAGACATGGAGGGTGGCCTCTGGCCAACAGCCAACTAGGAACTGAGGCTCCCAGTCTGAACCTCAAGGAACCGAATTCTGCCAACAACCACGAGTCCTCAGAAGTGACTCCTTCCCCAGTCAAGCCTTCAGATGAGACCCTAGCTGCAGCCAACACTTTGATTGCAGCCTGATAAGAGACTCTGAAGCAGAAGACCCAGCTAAGCCGTGCCAGGATTCCTGATACCACAGATACTATGGGATAATAAATATGTGTGATTTTAAGCTGCTAAATTGGTGGTAATTTGTTAAACAACAATAGATAATGAACACACCCACCAAAAGGGTTAATGAGACACAAAAATGACTTCATTAGAACACTCAGGAAGCTTCCATAGACAGCCAGCATCTAGAGACTGCAACTCAGCCTTTCCCACCTTGCTTGTCTATGAAACCTGAATTGCTTTTAACATACTTAGAGAATACCCAAAAGTACACGTCTGTATTTAAACAGACAAAATGTGATCTTCTGTTGAATTAACCATTGCAAAACGGTGATCTGAAGTTTGATTCCTATTACAAGCATATTTACATTAAAAGAAAGGCAGAAACAGACTAGGCATTTGTATTGACTATTCTTTAGTGTGTAGATGAATAGCAACTTACATTTGCCTCTTATTTCCATTACAAAGCACCCTTCTCAGTCTTGTAGGAGTACGTTTGGTATCTCATTTCCATTTGCTACACTAGTTAGAAGCAGAAACAGGCCCTGAGCCAAGGTTTCGCCCATTCTGCATCTACCACAGTAGTTCTCAGACTGAGCTGGCCACCTGCTTCTCCCCCTAAGAAGACAGGGAAGTTAAGGAAAGAGCTGGGTTAGAAGCCCTCTGTCTTCTCCATGGGTGACGATTTCCCCTGCAAATACTTCGTATCCTTCAGGAATGAGCTGTTGACCTGCCTGGTGTCTTTAGCATAAGCAATAACCCAATACTGTCTCACCCAGAACGGACCCTAACCCAGAACTTCTAGACCAAACGGCCACCGTTTGGTCAACCTGTTTTCAGACAGTCTACAATATCTAGTCTACAAAATCCAATGGGAACAGAGGGGTATATTCAATACTAGAGTCAAAACAGTGACTCCTGCCAAAAAATCAAGTTCCTAAGATCATGATGTGTTCTGACAGTTTCTTATAAAGTTAAACATACACTTACCATATGAACCAGCAATTCTACTCCTAGACATTTACCCAAGAGAAATGAAAATATATGTCTGCAAAAAGGACCTGTATGAATAACAGCATTATTCATAATAGCTCAAAACTGAATTGTCCATCAACTGATGAGTGGACAAATAACATTATGATAAATCCATACAATGGAATCCTACCTGGCAATAAAAAGGAATCAACCGCTAATATACACAACGTGGATTATCTCAACACCATCGTGCTGAGCAAAAGAAGCCAGACAAAGAAAAGTACATGCTGAGTGATTCCATCACTATGAAACTCTAGAAAAAGCAAAACTAATCCATAGTGATAGAAAGCAAAACTTTCTATCCAAAACCGCCTGAGGCCAGGGATGAAGAGTGGGAATTGCTGAGAAGGGTCATGGGAGACAAAAATGTTCAGTGTCTGGATTGTGGTAGTGATTAAATGGTTTATCTATTTGTCAGAACTCATTGAACTGTACCCCTGAAATGGATGCATCTTTTGTATGTAAATCATATCTCAAAATTGCTTAAAAAGTTAGGACAAAAGATACAGTGCTAACTGCAAAGGAGATCTGACAACCAAAAAAAATACGTACATTCAATGGGATGACTGAACTCTTTTTAGATTACATAACTCAGCTCTCAAATATTGATCCTTTGGAAGGAATCGCCTGCAGGCAGTGAGTTGAACCCACAGAATCATACTCCTTTCCTTCAGTTCCCCTGGTTGCCACAGGCCAGGAGCAGGGGCAGGAGCATGCCCCTGCCCCCACCAAGGGGCAAGGATGCGAGGCTGCAGGAGTAAGGCAAAACATTTTTCTCTACTCTTCATAGTTTGTGCCTTTGGTGTTGTATTTAAAAAGTCATTGCCATACCAGAGGTCATTTTATGTTATCTTTCAGGAGTTTTACAGTTTCGTGTTTTACATTTAGATCTTTGATCCACTTTTTTTTCTTTTTGAAGAAGTATTTTTTTTTAATTTATTATTTTTGGCTGCATTGGGTCTTCGTTGCTGCGCGGGGGCTTTCTCTAGTTGCGGCAAGCGGGCTTTCTGAGTTGCGGTGCACAGGCTTCTCATTGCCGTGGCTTCTCTTGTTGTGGAGCACGGGCTCTAGGCGTGTGGGCTTCAGTAGTTGTGGCACACGGGCTCAGCGGTTGTGGCTCTTGGGCTCTAGAGCGCAGGCTCAGTAGTTGTGGCACATGGGCTTCGTTGCTCCGTGGCATGTGGCGTTTTCCCAGACCAGGGATCCAACCCATGCCCCCTGCACTGGCAGGCGGATTCTCATCCACTGCACCACCGGGGAAGTCCCTGAATTTTTAATTTTATTTACATTTAAACTAGTTAAATTTAAACAGCCACTTGTGGCTTGTGTCTATCATATTAGATAGTAGAGATCTGGAGTTGTGAGATCCACAGTCTGGAAATCAGAAGGATCAAATGGTCTTCTCAAGCTTACCTCTGCACAGCACTCAATTTCACTGGGTATTAGGCTGCTTCTAACCATTGAGGCTCTTCATTTTATTTAAATTCTCAAATATGTCATTTTTCTGTTATTTGACCCCGAGAAATTTCCTTGAATTACATAATACCAGGCATACATTAGACCAAAGTTTTTCAAACATTAGTTGGCCATGGAATCAATTTCCTGGCTCTAACCAGCATTTTATAAAAGATGTAATACATTAGACAGAGTAGAAAAGATCAGCATGTATCACACTTAAAATGTTGTTTTGTAGGACTTGTGTTTCAGATTGTATATGTGGGAGTGAAGGTGTCTGTATGTGGATATGCCATTATTTAAAATGTATTTCTCATAGTGGGTCTAAGTCAAAAACGTTTGCAAAAAATGCCAAGACTGTACTACTAAATCCAGAGACCCAAGTCAGACCAAATTGGGAGAGAATGAATGGACGAGCCTTTCCGGTGCTTTAGGAACCTTTGGACACATTACTTAAAGCAAGCAGAAAAACTGGTATGACAGAGTGAAGTAAGTCAGAAAGAGAGAGACAAATACCGTATGCTAACACATATATATGGAATTTAAGAAAAAAAAATGTCATGAAAAACCTAGGGGTGAAACAGGAATAAAGACACAGACTTACTAGAGAATGGACTTGAGGCTATGGGGAGGGGGAAGGGTAAACGGTGACAAAGCGATAAAGAGGCATGGACATATATACACTACCAAATGTAAGGTAGATAGCTAGTGGGAAGCAGCCGCATAGCACAGGGAGATCAGCTCGGTGCTTTGTGACCGCCTGGAGGGGTGGGATAGGGAGGGTGGGAGGGAGGGAGACGCAAGCGGGAAGAGATATGGGAACATATGTATATATATAACTGATAAAAAAATAAATTAAAAAAAAAACTGGTATGAGCTCAGGCTGAAGTTTTGAAAGCAGAACTTCTGTTAGTAGTACTGTACAGACTCGTGCAGCTCACACCATGAAAAACTTCAGAAATGTTCCTTCTTCATACATCTGGTGCTATTTGTTCTTCTGATCCTATTGTCAAGGGTGGTATGCATTTCCCTGTTCCATATGAGAAGACTGTAAAACAATTTACTTTGGCTTGGTATATTTTTTCTGTTCCAAAAGTATTTCCTTTCATTTAAGTTCAAAAATTCTTTACCGAATTTATGAAAATTTCAAAGACCCTTCGGAACAGGATACGACACTCTACGTACACCTGATAAATATTTATTATCCCTAGTGCTTATTGTTACAGGTTCAGTTAACAGGGATGTGCCCCTTCAGATCTTGGTACCCCCTACAAGGCTGGGAGCGGAGGAAGGGCTGGGGGTGACGGGCTCACACTATGGAGACAGTGGGGGGTAGGGGAGTAACCTATCCTCTTTCTGAGGCCCACATCCAGTTTTAGATTCCAGCCTGAAAGGCTAAGGCTGGGACCCTGGGGTGGGGGACGTTTGAGGAAATAAGGCTACGAGCAGTACTCATTCTCTGTATCAAGTAGCCCTCAGCTGTCCCTGAGAGGCTGGGACACACTAGAATATCAGCAACACACTCAAATATTAACTCATTTAATCCTCGTAACAAGTCTAGGTAGTAGCTAAACTATTATTAACCTCATTTTACAGATAAGGCAACTGAGGTACAGAGAGGCTACATGACTTGTCCCTACAACTAGTAAGTGGTAGAGCTGGATTCAAAACCGGGTAGCTGATTTCAGTGTCTGTTCTTCATCACTATCCACACTACCTCTCTGGGTTTATGTTCTTTTCCGAACTATTCAGGCATGGTGTCGAGCTAAAGAATTTTTTTTTTAATATCCTAAGCTGTCATTGTTAGTGACTAGTTAGGCTGAGAAACCTCCATTAATTTGGATCCACGTTAGATTCGCTAAGAGTCTTCATCTTGCCTACAGGTTTCTTCGCACCGACTGAAGAAATGTGTTCTTTGCAGCCTGAGACGCGTCATATTCACCCAGTTCTCGGGAAGGAAGGTAAGTCCCTAGCACCACCCTGTGTGAAAGGAAAGGCTCCAAGCACTGTCCACTGTTGAGAAAGTGAGCGCAAGAAAAGCAATAAAGCCTAGAAAACTGGGCGACAGGCAAAATCTCAATTGCCTTTACCAGGCACGTGGTAGCCCCTTCTGTAAGACAGTGGCCCAGGATCATTTTTCTGGCTGCTAGGGCAGACAGTGTCCCGGGCCCAGGAGCTACCTGCCTCGTTGGCAGATAAGCCTCTGGTTTTCCATTTGAAAACCACAAATATTATCACTCAGAGGAATGTCTGAGGTCAGTCGCCTGAATCCTTTCCATTGACAGGTGAAGAAAACCGAGGTCAACTTTGGAGACCAGACACGTGTCATGCAGGGGAAAAAGAAACTGAGATGTTGGGGAGAATATGTGAGGATTTCTGCCCCATTTCAGAATGGAAGGCTCTTCTGTGTTTAGTTTTGATTTTCTCTGTTTTCCAAATCTCCTACAGTGTTGATTATATTAGTCCAAAACATAGTCACTGTTCACCTTTTCTCCAGGCTCCATGTGATTCCCAATATACCTAAAGGCTACACTAGCTTCAAGTCATCTTGAGGTCCCAAACATCCTTTTCTTCCCACTCACTCTCATTTATTTCAGACTATGAAGAGAGAACCATCCCCATTAACTCACGTGAACCAAAAAAACACAGTTGTTCTGTAACCTTGCCCCATTTATAACACGAGCAAGCCTCTATTGGGTCAGCCCTATTCTTAGATCTTTACAGACATAACTCATTTAACGCTCACCACGATCCTGGGAGGCAGGCACTCTCATGATCCCCATTATAAAGATGAGGAAGCCAAGGCACAGAAAGGTATGGACATGTCCTAGGACCCACAGTCAGTAAACATTGTTAGGGACCAAGAAGTTCCACAATGACTGGGTTCCTGAAGACCTGCTTAGAAGTCACTTTGGGTCACACCCAGTACTGAGTCCCGTACTCTTCCAGGTTCCAAAGCATGGCGCTTGGGCTGCTCAAGAGGAGACCATGACTTTCCCACCTGCCAGCTGCTGTCCACTGTCCTTTCTCAGCTCTCAAAGGGCCTGCTCTAGCCTCACCCCCATGCCCCAGTCTGCTATGCTATTTCTAATACATTGTGTTGGGAGATCAAACCACTTGGCAACGGCATTCTGAATTTCCTAAAAGGCATAATCAGTGTCTATTAGCTTCATTTCTCTCTGACTTGTAGTTCCATCTTGAAAAACTAAATTAGAAAACATGGCAGAGAGATGCAGTGGGAGTTTGGGGGCACTCCACGGTCTGGAAAGGTCGTGGACTTGAGCAAAGCCTTGGCGGCAGCTGCAATCACTCACCTGAGACTTTCCCCACTCCTTCCAGGCGTTTAGGTTCTAGGCAGTTACCAGGGGCAGGCCTGCGGGATCATCGAGGTGTTTGCCCACAGAATCTCATATTCACTCACTTGCCCACAGGCAGAAAGGACTGCGCCCTGCCTTTGCCAGGGAACATGCCTGGAGTCACATAAAACTGGCATCCGTAAAATTGAAAATTGGCATCCATAAAATTTTATGAAACCATAAAATTGGTTTCTTTGACGGAAGCAATTTTAAAATGTTTACCCAGAGAGTCCCCAGACTCAGGAAGCATTTCCATGTGGCTCAGGACTCCATTTCCCCTCAAAAGCTGCTCAATGAGAGTCCAATCCAACCTGCACGTTCGCTTTCCTTCACTGAAGAGGCTCGACTCCTCTGCTTACAAGAAGTGAGCGTCTGCCCTGAGCCGACTATACCCTTACCTGGTACACTTATATGCGCATCAGAACAAACACTTCTGAGATGGGACTAGGCCCGCCAGCATGGCCTCATTTCTATGGCATGTTGACTTGGGGAAGGGAAGAGTGGGAGAAATAGAGCCCTGAACCAGGGGGCATGAGACCCATAGTTCTTCTAATCTCTCTTTTGACAAACCACTCTGTGTCCTTGAGCAAATCACTTAATCTCTGTCTCAGTTTCCTCATACCACCTGCCCTACCTTTATCCATGACCTGCTGGATTAAATAAGCTTGGCCTTTGGAAGCATTATGAAACACTACCCCCAACAAGCTACGACAAATGTTCTCTGGGTCCTTCCCTGTATTTGTGGCCCGAGTCACCGAAAGTCTGTACTTACACTGACCGCTAAGCCATAAGGATGGGTCATTCACTTCAGAAGCAGGAGCTGAAGGGGCTTGTATCTAAAACTAGAAAACCATGATCAGGAAATAAGTCCCTTCTGGGGCTGGTGGAATAAGGTAACCCCTCCTTCACCCCCACCCCCTGCCCCCTGTTTCTCGGCCATTGCCTCTCTCGGAGATAAAAGAATGCTACTAGCGTCTCTATGGGGTACCACCAGCAGGTCAGAGCATCCACACTCCGAGCCACTAATCCCTGCAAAAAAGACTCCCTTAACCCCACAACCTCCCTCCCTGACTGATACGCTGAAGGTAATAAGCCAAAGGTACTCTCACCCTCAGTAGACTTTTTCAGTACCCACTTAAAAGTTAGTCCTCCAACCTTAAGGATCTTTAAAGACTCCAAATATCAAGCTGCTAAGACATTAGACAAACGCTGTAGCTCATCAAAGTTCTAATAGGCCACCTTCACCTGCCATTTTGGTAAGAAGTTTTGGTAAGAACTTTTTGGTCCCCCTCATCAGAGAGGTTTGGCTTTTTGATTTTTTCAGTGTAAATTCCTTTGGGTTTTTTGTTGTTGTTGTTGTTGTAATTTTATTTATTTATTTATTTAGCTGCACCACACAGCATGTGGGATCTTAGTTCCCCGACCAGGAATTGAACCTGTGCCCCCTGCAGTGGAAGCGCACAGCCCTAACCACTGGACTGCCAGGGAATTCCTGTTGTAATTAAATGAACACTCGCAATCTTAAGTGGCAGACAGTCATCACATTTTCCAGAAGGAGAAATCGAAACAGCAGGGAGTCAAGTCACTTTGCCCAGAGTTTGCTGTTTTTCACAGCCTCAGCAATGAGGAGCTTTGCTTCGGTGACTCAAGACAAAACATATGTCCAAGGCTCTGAATCCAGAATTATTGGAAATCTGGAGGGGGAGCCAGCTGAGGTCCTCACTCAGCTGAACCTGGCCATGTCAGTAAATACCTCTAGGCTGCAGTTTTCCCACCTGTGAACTCTGGGCTAATGGAGAAACCAAAAGAGGCTGAGGCTTTGGCCAATCCACAAAGACTACACTACAACTCAAGGGATGAAATGCAACTTCTAAGAGTCACAAAAAACAGGCAAAGCTAAGTGAAGATGCTTCTTTCTCTCTCCTCTCTAGAATTCACATCTTCCCACAAATAAAGTCCCTTAAAACTCATAATACTCTACAATGTTCCTGACTATGGGGATTGACAGCAATCCGTCCCAAGTTCCCAGGAGAGGCATGTTTCTGGGCAATGAGCCCTGCACAACTACCTCCAGCCTTGTTATCCTTGGGTCCACTGACAACTCTTCAAAAAACTGCCAGCTTCCTACCAGCCAAAGGGCTGAAACAGAGGCCACAGATTACAGGCGAGAATGGTCCAACAGGCAAAATTTAACCAATGCTCCCAGAAGCTTTTGGGCACCGTTGGCGGAGAAAATTGGGTGAGGATATTGGGGCGTGGTTGGAAAGTTTTCCCTAGTGTGGGCAGCCAGAGAGTGTAAGGAGTAAAGTACAGGTGAGACCGCTGCCTCTTCCCTAACACACTCCCACCTAATGGTAGGACTGGTTCTTCCTAAAAGATGCAGTAACGATCCTTGAGAATGTCAGGTGTGCCCCCGGCTGACGTCTGCAAAGGTGTGGTCAACATGCAAAGCCTCCAGACGTTATTTTGATATTTAAAAAATGTTAAGAGCCACCAGCAGCCAATTAAGAATGAACTCTTAGGAGTATATGAGGGTGTATGAGTATGAACTAGAGTGCATTAGAGAGCTGGAGTCTCCCACTGAGCACTCGGCGAGGTGTTGGCTGGCGGGGAAGGGAGGACGTTACCTGGCCAGGTCGAGGAATGAGTCCACTGTCTCTTTGGGGACCGGTGGGGGCCCCGTCTCCTCCAGACCCAGGTCGCTGGACTGAAGGGTCTGCGCGCCAGATCCAGGCTTGATGATGAACGCCAAAGCGACTGCGAGAGCCGAGGCGCCTAGTGTGGTGAGGCCGAAGTAGGCTATGGCGATGCCGCCCAGGCGCCCGAGAGAGCTGGCATCAAGGGAGGCGGCGCCCGATACCAGGCTGCAGACCACCAGCGGCAGGATGATCATGCGCAGCATGCGGAGCAGCATCTCTCCAGGAAAGGCCAGGTAGATGACCTGTGTGCGGTTCAGCTTGAGCCCACGCAGCGCCGCGCCCAGGCCGGCGCCCGCCACCACTCCGGACACTGTGAGCAGCACCAGCGCGTGGCGCCGTAGGAAGCCAGCGCAGCGCCGCGCGCGTCCGGCCGTGCTCCCCCGCGCGCCAGGCCCCGCTGCAGGCCCCGCCTGGGCGCTGTCTAGGTAGCCGTTGGTCTCGCTGCTCTTCTCCATGGCGCTACCCGCGGCTCCGAGCCGGGGACTGGGGCTCCGGGAAAATACGCGGCTCTCAATGAATGGATCAGGCGGAGCTGCCGAGGTCCGCTAGCTGTGCCTAGCGGGTTCTGGGAGCTAGCCCGCGGGGCTCTCCCGGTCTTGGCCCTGGAGCAGGTGCGGGGAGGGCCAGGAGAGACGCGGGAGAGCGGGCTGGAGCCCCGGGGTGAGTGGATCGCGCCGCGCCCAGTCCTGCACGGCGGCTACGGTCCGAAGATGATGTAATGAGGGAGCTCGCAGTTGCGGAGGAGAGGGGGAGCTCTGAGAGACCTGGGCCGGCCCCCTTCACACCCACCGCCCCGCCCCCTCGGCTCTGGCCAATCAGCGCCCGAGAGTCTCCTCCGCGAGCCCCTCGCCCGGCTCCTGGCCACCGGCGCGGGGGGAGGGGCGGCCCGGCCCGGGACGCCTACTGAGGCCGCTGGGGTGCGGGTGTAGCCGGCCAGTCCCGGCGCCCGCAGCCTAGGAGGCCCCGCTAACCGAGGCCCGCTCCCAGCGACCGCGGGGGTGGCGGGGCCTGAGGGACAGCCAGGGCTCGTTGGCACCTGCCGGGGCCGCTCGGGCCGGCCGGGGTCTGGGCCCTCGGGGTCAGAGGGTCGGGGAGAACGTGGAACGCGGTGACGTTCCTTGTCCTGGGGGTTGGGGGAGGGGAGGGGTTGCCAACAAGGTTGGTGCTGTCGCCCCCGCGCGGCCCGTTTTCCGCCGGAGAGCCTGCCCGCCTCTCCTAGGAAGGGTCCTCGCGTGAGGGGATCCTGGGCGCGCTCCTAGGCGCGTGGCTTCGGGCCGCCGGGATAGGCCCTGGGTCGCCAGGCAGCTGTCAGCTGTATGTGAGCTGAAGACCAAAACTCTTCGAGAAGAAACAGAGCTCTTACCACCACCACTTCCAGTCGCGTTTCTACCTTGTAACCTCAGCTGAAACACACAAGCCACTGGGTTTTAACCTTTTCCATACCCTGGGCCCCAGGATCGTATGAAAATAGTGCAGACAGCAGTTTAGCCAGGCTGAACAGATGGTTCCTTAGAAAATTCCCTGACGGTCCAGCGGTTAGGACTCCGAGCTTTCACTGCTGAGGGCTTGGGTTTGGTCGGGGAGCTAAGATCCCACAAGCCGCGTGTCTTGGCCAAAAAAAGAAAAAAAAAAAGTTCCTTAATGTTCACATTAGATTCGTTTACTTTTTATTTCAAATTTTATTTATTTTAACAGCTGCTCTGGTCACAGCAGATATGAGAAAAACCTCTGCAGAGTCGTTTTACTGTCACATTTATTAGATTTTCATATTTTTTCATTCTGCTTTTGAAAGGAATTGTTCTTTTAAGACTTTTGTGAAAGGGAAGCCTTCTTATGTGTGGCCAACCTGAATTAAGGAGGAAGACAATTTACTATAGATCTCTTGCTGAAAAGGAGTCATCTTAAAACATGCCAGCACAGATATTTATGCAAATCAATACGCCTTAGTAAAGAACTTTAAGGAGATGTCCACATTTTGAGACAGTGAGGATTTCATGGCTTGAAGCCAGCCAGCCAGCTGCTGACTGGAGTTTGTAGGGTTTTTTTTGAGGGAGGGGGGTACAAATCAGGTGAAGAGCTTACATATTTTTATCTGGTTTTGCAGAGCAAAAGTTTATTTCTGTGTGCACTGAAGAAAGAGGAATTTCTACAGACACACTCTCTGTTTTGCCAACCAGCCCCTCCCTTCATTTTGACTACCACTTTTATGCAAAGGATTTGCCATTTCCAACTGCCTGCTTTACATCTCCACCTGGGTATCCTGCAGGCGTCCCAACTCAACATGTGCAAGACTGAACTCCTGGGGGCCTTCCTCATGCCTGCTCATCCTGCTGATTCCCCTATTTTTGTTACCAGCATCATTGACTTCCCAGTCAACTCTGCTTGAAACCTCAGAATGACCTTTGATTCTTCCTGGTGTCTCCTCTCACCTGACCAATTCCCAAGTCCCACAGACACTCCTTGCGCAATATTTATCCCATACTCCCCTCCCATCCGTTCCCAAAGCTGCCATACTGGCTCAGTTCTTATTTCCACACTTCTTACCTCAACTATCAAGATCTTCCCACCTCCAGTGCTCATCCTATATTTTGCCTTGCCCCAGGCCTATCTTCCTAATGAATAATATGCTTGTTAGGATTAGGTTGGGCTTCCATCCAGCAGGGAAAAAAAAAGGCGCAGTGCCTTCTCCCTTTGAGAACACTTCTTAAAAGTGGCACACACTATTTCCTTTCTATCTCATTCACCAGAATTCAGTCACATGACCACACCTAGCTGCAAGAGAAGTTAGGAAAGCTAATCTTAATTTGCACAGGCATGAACCTGGTTAAAAACTGGGGCTTCTGTTACCACAGAAGTAGGAAAGAATGATATTGGAGGACAGCTTCAGATCACTTCTTTTTTTAAAAAATTAATTAATTAATTAATTAATTTTTGGCTGTGTTGGGTCTTTGTTGATTGGCTCGGGCTTTCTTCAGTTGCTGTGAGCGGGGGCTACTGTTTGTTGCGGTGCACGGGCTTCTCATTGCGGTGGCTTCTCTTGTTGCGGAGCTCGGGCTCTAGGTGCATGGGCTTCAGTAGTTGTGGCTCGCAGCCTTTAGTAGTTGTGCCTCGCGGGCTCTAGAGCGCAGGCTCAGTAGTTGTGGCGCACGGGCTTAGTTGCTCTGCGGCATGTGGGATCTTCCAGCACCAGGGCTCGAACCTATGTCCCCTGCACTGGCAAGCGGATTCTCAACCACTGCGCCACCAGGGAAGCCCCAGATCACTTCTTGTTCAAAAGTTCTCAGGGTTCCCACTGAACTAAAAATATGCTCTTCAACCTGGCATTCAACATTTACCATGATCAGCTCACTCTCCAGCCTTGTGCCCTCTATACATGCAACAAAAATGAGACTGTGCTGCTTCCACATTTTCTGGCCTCTGCATCCAGTTCCAGTTCAGATACTACTTCTCTCCCAAAGCCTTTCTTAACGCCTCTTTGCTCTAACTCTGCCTGCTGCCCATAGCTTTTTGGGCTGGTCCCACACACTTCACAGCTGCGTTAATAGTTAACCCTCAACTGGGAGTAGGGAACTCCCTGCACTGCTGGTGCTTTCATTGGCTATAAGTATGGTGCTGAGTGGGAGAGCAGTGTTTGGAGGTGCCTTATGCCATGCCAGATGCATCTGTCATTGAATTAGCAAAACCTCTCCTTAAGGAGGAGCTGGTCTCTTGGGACTTCTTTCAGGGACTGGCTGCCCTGTAGCAGTTCCGCCTACATATGAGGCAAACCAAGAAACAGGTGTCTGCTCCTGGCCTCCCCAACAGCTGGTAAAGGGTTTCATTTTCTGCCTTCTTTTTCTCTTTCTTTTTTTTAATCCCTCTCCTTTTGTTCTATTACATTTTCTTTGTCTTTTCATAATTTTACATGCCTCCTGCTTGTAGGGATTTAGTATCAATAAATCATATAAACTGACAAATAATATTTATATTATTAATAGAAACATTATTTATAACATAATAAATAAAATAAATAATTATTGATTCCTATATTTAGACACCTTCCCCCACTACACTCACAAGTGTTCTCTCTGGGTTCTAGATGTATAAGTACCAAATTACAGAAATACCTTAAAACTGGGCCAGTCTGACACCACTCACTATCACCACCACCATCATCTGATGCTTGAATCTCTCAATAGGTTGGGGTACTGTTCAGCGAGTATCTCCTTTCTTCTTCCTCCCATTTGGATGGGCGTGTACTTACCCCTTTGACTCTGAGCTTGACCATGTGACCTACCTGGCCAATAAAATAAGCAGAGGAGTAAAATGTTTTTGCAGAGTTGCACTTGGATTCCTGAATATCCATCACCCAGCGTGCCCCAGGTAGATGCTCCACCTTCATCCTGGCACCAGAACAGAGAGGAGTGTGTCTCAGACCAGCCCACAGAGGTTTGCCTTGCCCAGCCCCCTCACAGCCCAGACAACGCACAGCCCCATGAGTCAGAAAAATAAATACTGTTGTTGAAACCCACTGAGTTTTGGAGTCATGCATTATTGTGGCAATAGCCAAGTAATACAAGTCCTCTCTTCGACATCTATCCCAGTTATCTATTACCATAACAAACCACTCCAAATGTTGTGGCATAAAATAACAACCAGTTTCTTATGATCATATATATATTTTAAATTTAATTAATTAATTAATTAATTATTTTTTGGGTGTATTGGGTCTTCGTTGCTACGTGCAGGCTTTCTCTAGTTGCGGTGAGTGGGGCCTACTCTTTGTTGCGGTGCGCGGGCTTCTCGTTGCAGTGTCTTCTCTTGTTGCGGAGCACGGGCTCTGGGCGCGCGAGCTTCAGTAGTTGTGGCTTGCGGTCTCTAGAGCGCAGGCTCAGTAGTTGTGGCGCATGGGCTTAGTTGCTCTGTAGCATGTGGGATCTTCCTGGACCAGGGCTTGAACCCATGTCCCCTGCATTGGCAGGTGGATCCCTAACCACGGTGCCACCAGGGAAGCCCTGTGATCGTAATTTTGTAGGCCAGAAATTCAGAGAGAACACAGCAGAGGTTCCCATCTCTGCTGCATGCTGCCTGCAGCCCAGCTGGGGTGGCTTAATGCCTGGAGGTGCCTGGGATGGCTCAGCTGGGGCCATATTCACTGTGATCCTTGGTTCTTTTACACATTGCAACTAATGAGGCTGGACTGTCCAAAATGACTCATTCACACTCCTGACACCTAGGCTAGTGTGGTTAGAACAGCTGGGGCTGGCTGGATATCTCATTCATCGTGAAGAAGAATCAGTTTCCCTCATTAAAGCAATGATATGGATTTTTTACTTACGCGGTGATAAGAATGGTGTTTTTCCTACCTTGTCAAAGTGACTGTTTATCACTCCCAATATACTCGTGTATCGATGGATATTATACATGAAACTGAGCAGGACCCTGTGAGGCTCCTGGGCAAAAAAGCCTTTCTGTGTCCCCCATTTCTTGATAACAGGAAATAGGCTTCCTTCAGCCTCCATGACCTTCCCTGTGTTCCAACGGGCAGGTTTAAACAGTTGCTAATTAGGTAAGGGAGGGGATGTGGAGACAAGGCAGGAATAGTCAAGAAACTATAGAGTAGCCTTGGGGCAGGGTCCCGGTTCCCCCTCAAGGGATACACATAACAATATCTTTGAGCTGCTTTACAGATACTGAAACCTCCACCAGGCGGGAAAAGTTAACAGTATGCTGCCCACAAGCAGGTAGACTCCAGACTGGTTGGAACCAGAAGGTTGATGTTGGCTGACTCCCACTTACCTCACCACCAACCAATCAGAATGTCCACGAGCTGATCACGCCCTCTTTGAGCCATGACTATAAAACTCCTCACTACCCCCTCCAGGTCGGGACTCACAGTTTTGAGGGCATTAGCCTGCTGCGGCCCCCTTTGCCTGGCAAAGTAATAAACCTATTCTTTTCTACTTCACCCAAAACTCTGTCTCCAAGATTTAACTCAGTGTCGGGGTACAGAGGCTGGATTCGGCATCATACACACATGCTGGCTTCTTCTGGTAAAGAGATTATCTCTGTTCTAACTTTATATCTGATGACAGTTTCGTATTTTCCACATTATTTCACTAGAATTGCTAGTGGCATCAAGCATCTGGCAAGAATTATTTTCCGCCAATGAATGGGCTGAAAAAGGAAAATTGTGTCCTTCATCACAGGCAAATTTGGATTCTAGAGTGCTTCTTTACCTTCACTAAGAGACACCAGATATTTTAACTAACGACTATATTAAAAAGGTTAAACTTCAGCTTAACTCTTTCCATGTTAGCAAAACACAGCTTTGCAGAAAATGCAATGTGATTTTCAAAAAAAGAATATTTGCTTTTCACATAGATTACCTAGCAGAGCAAGCAAGGTGAAATTCCAAAATAATAAACAGGTTCTTTTTCTCCCATGATGGACAACTTAGTTCAAAGTGGCATACTGGAATCAAAGTGTGGGTGACTTTACAATCTGTAATCCTCTGGGCTCCCCTCCATATCATCTCTACCCACCAAAAAGAAAAAAGAAAAAAGGGGCCATAAAGATGTCACTAGAACCGAAAGGTCAGGCACAGACTCAGATAAACAATTTGAGTCAACACTAAAAGGGAATTTGGTCAGAGTGGGAGTAAAAGGCAGGGTGAGGCAGAAATAAGATGCCTGTTTCTATGGTTTTAGAGAAAAGCTAAGGCTCTGTGAAGGACATTTTCTACTGAGAGAATTGGTCAAATAGGAGCATTGAAAGAGATGAGTTAAAAGACGGGAAGAAAAGTTCTTTTGCTGTCTGTTTTGTGGGCAAGGGTTCTAAGCATAGAGGTTTATTTCAATGACACAACCAGAGGCTTACTGAGTTGCTTACTAAGAGTAAATCACCCTGAAAGGCCCTTAGAATGAAATACAAAAAAAGGGAGTACGGACTACTTAGGGAGCTGACTAAAATGCACATTCCTGAGCCCAGAGGAGGGCCTAGAAATCTGCATTTCAACAAGCCAATCCTTCCCTCCCACATCCCCCTACCCCCACCCCAGATTATTCAATTCAAAAGTATTTATGAGGTCATTAACAGAATTTGGAATTAAAGAGAAGTCCAAGATAAAGTCTAGGACTGGGCCTTCAAAACCTGCCACTCAAGTTCTTCTGAGTATAATGTTAAGGGGTAAGAAGCAGGTGGGATTAGAGGGGAGGGGCAATGGTTAGGGTACAATTAGAATGAGTTAGAGTTCTCCCAGCAATTTATTACTCCTGGCACAAGAATTCCCTGAAATCTGTTTGGGAAAACAGCCATAGACAGGTGAAAAGATAATTAACCTTCCAGGTAGAACTCAGTGATCCCCAAACGTGACTCTCATCAGAGTCATCAGAAACAGTTTTAAAAGGATAGATTCCTGGGCTCCAACCCTGGAAATTCTGTTTTTTGTAGCTCTAGGGTAAGACCCAGGCATCTATTTTTTATTCTTCCTGTTAATAGATTAATGAGATAGAACAACTAAATGCAATGGGATCTGGATTAAAAGATAATTTTCAGACAGTTAGGCAAATTTCATGTAAACTGTATGTTGAACTTAATGTTGAGTTTGTCAGGTGTGACAACAGTGTTCTCAGTACTAGGACAATGGCCTCCTTCTTGGGAAAGGATGGAGAATTATTTAGGGGTGAAGTGCCAGGGTGCCTGCCCACCACTCTTGGATGGCTTGGTAGAGAGGAAACGTGTATATAAAGAGAGAATGTATCGATAGTGTGGGAGGCAAGAGGTTAACAGCTGGTAAAACTAGGTGAGGAGCACATGGGTGCTCACTGTTTTGTTCCTGAAACTTTTCTATAGGCTCAAATTTTTTTCAAATTTACGAAACGTTAATTTTTTTTTTTTTTTTGCAAGAGAGAATAAACAACGGAAAGGAAAGCCTCCATCCTTCACTTTGTTGCACAACAGATTGAGCAACCTTAGTAGGAAGGCATGGGTTACAGGGGCTTGGAGCAGAGAGGTCACTGTGGGCTAGCACTGTGGTTCTCCACTCATTCTCTGCGGCCATATACATGACAAGTGATGCTTACACACAATGCCCACAGCCACAGGTGCACCTCGACTTTGATGTAGTTCCTGGCTACCAACTTGTAACACAACAGATTTTCCTGCTTAAGAAAGAATGCAAGTAAGTGATATTATCCTAGGGATAATTTTGAATTACTCAAATTTATTTTAAAAATAATGTCTGAACTTCTCTACTTTTGTGTGGAAGGTGTTTGAAAATTCAATAAATCACTCTGAAGTACAAAGAAAATGTAGGTTATTTGCTATCTATAACTGATCTAATCTTTGTCATGGGCAGTCACAGCATTGGGTCATTGCAGGGAGGAGAAAATGGCTTTAACTTGACAATGAATGTAATGGAAACCTTAACCAGTTTAAATAGCCTTGTGTGGATAACTCAGAGTCTTTTGGTAAATACTCAGAAATTTCAGGCTTCCTTTCTACCAGTAAATGACTCTACCATGATGTGATTATTTTAAGAGGGGTTACAATTTTTAAAAAAAACTGAAGAGTGGTACTTCATTAATAAGAAAAATGCACGGACACTGTGGTAGATTACAAAAATAGTCCCATTCTTCACCTCTCCTTGTATCCCGACCCTTTGTCACATTACTTTTCAGGGTCGTACAACTCCATCTGGGCTCAACTACATGATTTTCTTTAACCAGTGGGTATAGCTGACCCTAGGCAAGCACAAATTTGAAATAGGTTTATACATTGGGCTTTTCTCTTGTGCCTGTGCCCTTGCCATCAGAACATACCTGGGCTAGCCTGCTGGAGGATGAGAGATGTGTGGAGTCCAGCTGAGTCCCAAGTCATCATAGGGGAGGTCATCCTAGATCAACTACCAGCCCGTCAACCCCGGATATGGGAGCAAGCCCAGCCAAGGTCAGCAGAGCCGTCTGGTTAGCAGCCCCGAACCCTGCCCCCAGAAGCACAAACAATAAACTCCTACCGTTGTGTGCCATGGGGGTTTTGTGGTTCTTTGTTACTATGTTACTCCAAGTCCTCTAAGAAGCATATGCCAAGCTAGGATAAAATGTACAAGGATTTTATTGTGGAGACACTTCTGAGAGAAAACAGAGAGGGAGCGGAACTAGCAGAGCTGTCAGAGGGCAATGCAAGTCTGACCCCAAGTGAAGGAAAGAGGGAAGGAAGGTTGGGTGGAAACATCCTAGCCTCTCGTGCAGCCAAGAAAGGTCAGCAAGGCTACCAGGGAACCTCAAGGCAAAGTCAGCTGTGAGAGGAGTCTCAAGCCTTCCAGGAACAGGTTGGCCTTAGTATCCCACTGTGCCCAGCCATTGGCTGGAGAAACCTGTGGGACACATGGCCTTGGCATAAACTTGGCAGTGGATTTCAGAGCACACTAATTGGCCAAATAGTCCAATAAGTCTGCAAGGTTTTTTTCCTTGTGCTTGCCACGGTTACACAGCTTTATTGGTTGACTTTAATAGAGACACAGAGACTCTAGTTACTTATAGAGCAGCAGTTCTTTTTTTTTTTTTTAACATCTTTATTGGAGTATAATTGCTTTACAATGGTGTGTTAGTTTCTGCTTTATAACAAAGTGAATCAACTATACATATACATATATCTCCATATCTCCTCCCTCTTGCGTCTCCCTCCCAGCCTCTCAATCCCACCCCTCTAGGTGGTCATAAAGCACGGAGCTGATCTCCCTGTGCTATGCGGCTGCTTCCCACTAGCTATCTATTTTACGTTTGGTAGTGTATATATGTCCATGCCACTCTCTCACTTTGTCCCAGCTTATCCTTCCCCCTCCCCGTGTCCTCAAGTCCATTCTCTATGTCTGCATCTTTATTCCTGTCCTGCCCCTAGGTTCTTCAGAACCCTTTTTTTTTTTAAGATTCCATATATATGTGTTAGCATACGGTATTTGTTTTACTCTTTCTGACTTCACTCTGTATGACAGTCTCTAGGTCCATCCACCTCACTACAAATAACTCAATTTCGTTTCTTTTTATGGCTGAGTAATATTCCATTGTATACATATGCCATATCTTCATTATCCATTCATCTGCTGATGGACACCTAAGTTAGAGCAGCAGTTCTTAATGTGTGTGGTGCTGCCTCCTAGAGGACATTTAGGAAACGTCTAGGGGCATTCCTTGACTGTCCTCATGACTGAGCAGGTACTACTGGCATTTAGTGGCATGGGCTAAAGATGCTAGATGTCTTGCAAATCACTGGACCATCCTGCATGACAAATCATCCCGTGTGTTCTTCACCAATTTCAATGCTCTATATGGGGAATAATCTGTTTAAAATGATCTGAGCCGGGGCTTCCCTGGTGGCGCAGTGGTTGAGAATCCGCCTGCCGATGCAGGGGACACGGGTTCGAGCCCTGGTCCGGGAAGATCCTACATGCCGCAGAGCAACTGGGCCCGTGCGCCACAGCAGCTGAGCCTGCGCTCGAGAGCCCACGAGCCACAACTGCTGGGCCCCGCGCACCTGGAGCCCATACTCTGTAACGGGAGAGGTCACCGCAATGAGAAGCCCGCGTGCTGCAACGAAGAAAAACCCCCGCTCGCTGCAACTAGAGAAAGCCCATGTGCAGCAACAAAGACCCAATGCGGCCAAAAATAAATAAAATAAATTAACACCCCCCCCAAAAAATGAATAAAAGGAAAAATATTTAAAAAAAAAGATCTGAGCCAAGAACCTAATTCTTTTTTACATAGAAACATCAATTATTCTTTGTCCAACATAAATATGCACTGCCTTTCTAAGATTACAATTGCCATGACATTGAAAAAAGTTGCTTTGTTTCAAACTTTACTGTGTTGGTTACCCATATTACGAAATCATGCCACCAAGCAACGCTGCTTGTGGTACTCAAATCTCCAATGCCATGCTCCTGAGACATTGAACGTTCGTGGCTGTGTCCACCGCGAGCAACGTGCAAGCATATGACTATTTTGTTATGTGCTCTGTGTGATTGTTCTCAGGTATTTACTCACAATGAAATAGATACTTTATTATATTGATTTTCCTTAAATTATCTGGTAGACAGGCTATATTACTTACAAACTTCATTTTAGAATGAGAGAAAGTGCTAGGTCTGACATGTTAAGAGCCACTCCTATAGAATGAGGGTCTATAAAAAGATTACGAAAGAGGAGGGAAACGTACCCCCATGTTCATAGCAGTATTACTCACAATAGCCAAAAAGGAGGAAGCGACCGATGTCCACTGACAAATGAATGGATAAACAAAATGCTGTGGGTGTGTATACATATATATATAACAGAATATTAGAAAGCCTTAAAAAGGAAGGAAATTCTGACCTGTGCTATGACATGGATGAACGCTGAAGACATTATGCTAAGTGAAATAAGCCGTTCACAAAAGGACAAATATTGTATGATTCCACTTCTATGAGGCACCTACGGTAGGCAAATTTGGAAAGACAGAAAGTAGAAGGGTGGTTTCCAGGGGCTGGGAGGAGGGGGGATTGTGAATTATTGTTTAGAGAGTACAGAGTTTCAGTTTTGCAAGCTGAAAAGAGTTCTGGAGATTGGTTGCACAACAGTGCGAATATACCTAACACTATTGAAGTGTACACTTAAAAATGGTTAAGACGGTAAATTTTATTTATTTTTTAAATTAATTAATTAATTTATTTATTTTGGCTGCGCCGGGTCTTAGTTGTGGCATGCGGACTCTTAGTTGCGTCATGCATGCGGGATCTAGTTCTCCCACCAGGGATAGAACCTGGGGCCCCTGCATTGGGAGCACGGAGTCTTACCCACTGGACCGCCAGGGAAGTCCCAACATGGTAAATTTTATATTATGTACATTTTATCATAATAAAAGAGAGAGAGAGAGAGAGAGAGAGAGGAAGGGAATGTAATTCCAGCCTAGGTCAGACTCTGAGTAAAATATAAATGGATACTAGTAAGTAATAGTGTCCATTAATGTTATATTGATATTTAAGTACATAGGTTTATATGACAGTATGTATATATTTGATATATTAAAATTGATAAGAAATGATATGAAATTTGAAGAAACTAGTAACTCAGAAAATATTTTATACTAAAACAAGACTCTTTTTTGAGAAAAGAGGACTTAAAGAAGTTGGAGTTTACACAGATATAGAAAACAAACTTATGGTTACCAAAGGGGAAAGGGGTGAGTGGGAGGGATAAATTAGGAGCTTGGGATTAACAGATACACATTACTATATATAAAATAGATTATAGCACAAGGAACTATATTCAATATCTTGTAATAAAGCATAATGTAAAAGAATATGAAAAAGAATATATCTGAATCACTTTGCTATATGCCAGAAACTAACACAACATTGTAAATCAACTATAATTCAATTTAAAAAAAAAGAAGTTGGAGTTTAATTGGAAGGTCCGGGTGACCTCATGACCTTTGTGCTGGTTATCCACTATTGTGCCCCAGTCCAGGCCACCGTCCTCTCTGTGATGTTCGGGCTGAGCCACCCTTCCCAGTTTCCCTGGCCAGCCGGCTTCCTGTGGTTCTAGTGGGGACTGGGAGGGTGGAAGAAAGGAAAAGAAGGCTGTTTTCTTGTTCCTGCCTCCTGTCGGGAGATGGCTAGCGGTCCTGGACAGCTCCAGCTCCGCTTCTAGCTTCCTTCCGCCGTCCCAGCCCCAGTCTCGCGCAGCCCCTTGGAGGTGCCCCCGTCAGCGGGGCCACGTCTTCCTCATCACTCGGAGTCCCACCCACCTGCCTCTTCATCCAGGACCCAGCGCACACCTGTGGGCAGAGGCCTGGGTGTCAGGCCTGCCCAGCCCTCCTCTGCAATTCTGGTTTCTGGTAACACCACCCCTTCCCTTCTGATCCCCAGCCCAGTGGCAGTTGTGCCCTCAGTTATTAATCTCTGGTTTACCTCAGCATGCCTTGTTTGCTTTTTCCCCCCAGCTACCTAACACTTTTGTAATTAATCGTCTATCTTATGTCTCTCCTACTGGAAATTCCTAGTGTGATTTCTGTTTTCCTGACTGGATGCTGACTAATGAAATCTTTTAAAGATACACCAAATCTACCTGTCAATAAAGTGGTCTAGTAGTGATGCTGTCTCCACCTGTGTTCCTAGGGAGCAATCTGGTATCCATCCCTAAAGCACCCAGATTATGGTCTCTAGTATGACTTTCTGCTAAAAGGAACCAGGGCTCCTTGGAGAGCAGCTGAGTCTATTATTCTATGTTTGGGGCAGAGAAAGCAGAAGTGGGTTAGAAAATCCTACTGTTTTGAAAAAGCACAAATGCTTGCAAAGATCTCTGGGACTCCCATCGGTCAGATTGTGACAACCTGAACATTGAAAAGGAAAAACAAAATTCTATGCAAAACATGAGTACATAATGACACTTAAAAGGAGCAACTAAAGTATAGTACATTCAAAGAAAGGCAGTTAGGAGTTTCAGGTAGTGTTTGCAGAAAAAGCTCTTTATGCTAATGCAAACATACACACGCCACAGTCAGATTTAGTTAGCACCTAAGTAGTACCAGTAAAATCCAGGAAGTTAACAATTTAGCTCAGCCAAAAAATGCTTGGACAAGATTATCCTGGAAAAAGAACTCTGATCCTGTGTTCCAGTCCCAAACAGTAATTCATATATTTAGTATTTGACCGATTATTTTAATAAACATTTATTGGGTGCCTGTTATGTGCACCATGCCAGGAACCTGGGGTACAGCAGTGAAAACAACACAAAAATATCTGTCCTCAGGAAGTTTTACGTTTTAGGTGAGCGAGATCCGTATGCAATAAGCCTAATAAAAAAATAGACTACATAATAGGTTAGAGGGTGGGAAATGCTACGGATAAAAGAAAAAGAACAGGGTAAAAAGAATGAGGAGACCCTGAGGTGGGCAGTTTGCAGGATGAAACAGGTAGGCCTCACTGTGAAAGTGAGATATGATAAAAACTTGGAGGAGATGAGATGGGGAAAGAATATTCTGGGCCAGGAGAATAGCTAGAGCAGAAGCCCTAACTTGGAAATTTACCTAGTGTGTTCAAGGAACAGCAAGGAGGCCAGTGTGGCTGGAGTGAAATGAATAAAGGGGAGACTGATGGAAGCTGTGTTCAGAGAGGTGTGGAAAGAATCACACTGAGTAGGGCCCGGCAGGTCATTATAAAGACCCCGGCTTTTATCTTGAGTGAAATGGAGCGCTGCTGCAGGGTCTGGGGCATGATTTGAATCGTTTAAAATGATCTGCTGCGTTAAGAATAAGACTGTAAGGTGGACTTCCCTGGTGGTCCAGTGGTAAAGAATCTGCCTTCCAATGCAAGGGACGCGGGTGCGATACCTGGTCGGGGAACTAAGATCCCACATGCCACGGGGCAACAAAGCCCACGCGTCATAACTACTGAGCTCACGCTCCTCAACTAGAGAGTCGTGTGCCGCAAACTACAGAGCCCACGCACCCCGGAACCCACGCCACAACTAGAGAAGAGAAAACCCGCATGCCACAACTAGAGAGAAGGCCGTGCACCGCAACGAAAAGCCTGCGTGCCGCAACGAATAATCCCACATGCCGCAACGAAGATCCTGCGTGCTGCAACAAAAGACCCAATGCAGCCAAATAAATAAATAAATATTAAAAAAAAGAAAAGAAAAGACTGTAAGGACGCGCTAGAATAGAAGAGGCGAGACCTGTTGGGAGGCTGTTGTAATTATCCAAGTTGAGAGGTGATGGTGACTTAGGTCAGGGTGGTGGCACAGGAGGTGATGAGAAATGGTTCAGTTCTGAATATACTTTGAAGGTAGGGCCGAAGGTGTTTGCTAATGAATTGGACATAGGATGTGAGAGAAAGAGAAGAGACAAGGATAGCTCTGAGGTTTCTGGCCTAAGCAACTAGAAGGACAGAACTGACCTCCCCCTGAGGTGGGGAACGCTGAGTGCAGCACGGTTTTTAGGGGGGAAGTTAAGAAATTCAGTTGTGGGCTTATTAGGTTTGAAATATCTGTCTTGACATCCCAGTGGAGCTGTTGAGTCAGTATCTGGAATCTGTGTCTGGCATTCAGGAGACAGGTGTGGGCTGATAAATATTAGGATGGGCAAGGCTAGGCTGCAGTAACAAAACTCCAAAATCTCACTGGATCAACTCAACAAAAGTTGATGTCTTATGTGTAGGGCTCTGCCCCATGTCATTTTCACTCTGAAAGTCAGACTGATAGAGGCTCTACTTCCTCTTGCTGTGGCAAGAGGAAGAAAAGAGCTGCAGAGTCTCACAGCAGCAATGAAATGCTTCTGCCTTGAAGTGGCCCATAACTCCACTCACATTTCCTTGGCCAAGGCAAGTCCCATAGCCACAGTTAACCTCAAGTTGAGGGTAAGGAAGTACAATTTTCCTGTGTTTCTAGAAAGAGAAGAACCAGAAATAATGAGTGAGCAACATTAATGCCTACCAGAGCTCGAGAAGTACAATAGGGAGTCATCAGCATGTAGATGGCAGTCAAAGCCACAGGACTGGATGAGATGACAAGTAAGTGAGTGCAGAGAGAGAAAATGAGAAGTCCCAGCGCTGAGCCCTGGGGACCTCCAACATCCAGAGTCCATGACCTCAGTTGCTATAACAAGTCTAAGATGGCAATTGTTTTCGCCTTCGTTATGTGAGTAATCTGTAACTCCAGGGTGAAGTAATGAATCAACAGCATTGATACCTTAGTGTCCAACTGTGCTTAAGTACAGCAGCAAGTTTTAAAGATCTTGTGCTGCTTGTTCTTTACGATGCTCTAAGTGATTAAGTTAATCTGATTTATTTATTAAATTTGTAAATCTATTTTGATTTACAAGAGTAACTTGAGTCATTATGAAGATTTTACTTTTAAAATGTATAAGTCTGCCGCTTGATGTTTGAAGTTGTTGAGAGAATCAGATATGTCATGTTGGTGACTGTGGTTTGAAATCTGTAAATGAATTTAATTAGTCAAGTTTGTAAATGTTTAGGGAGAAAGTAATGTCAAACGTATAAGCTTACTGAGATTAAATCAAACAGAAAGAGAAAGTAAGTGTTCCTGGGCATATCCAGAGAAAACTCTAATTTGAAAAGATACATGCACCCCAATATTCATAGCAGCACTATTTACAATAGCCAAAACATGGAAGCAACCTAAATGTCCATCATCAGATGAATGGATAAAGAAGATGTGGGGTATATATATGTGATGATTAGCCATAAAAAAAGGATGAAATAATGCCATATTCGACAACATAGGTGGACCTAGAGATTATCATATTAAGTGAAGTATTAATGAGTCAGGGAAAGGCAAATAGCACATGATACCACTTATATATGGAATCTAAGATACGACACAAATGAATTTATTTACAAAACAGAAGCAGACTCACAGACAGAAAGCCAATTTACGGTTACCAAAGGGGAAAGGAGGGGAGGGATAAATTAGGAGTTTGGGATTAGCAGATACAAAGTACTATATATAAAATAGATAAATAACGAAGATTGTATAGCACAGAGAACTATATTCAATATCTTGTAATAAACTATAATGAAAAAGAATATATATATATACACATATGTGTATGTATACATACATATATATAACTGAATCATCTTGCTGTACACTAATGCAACATTGTAAATAATAAAAAATTTTAAAGAGAGTATTTTTATTTCAACACAAAAATTGCTAGATTTGTAAATAAATAAAATCTGTATGTTGAGCTTAGAGGCTTTAGGAAAAATACAGGCTCACAGGTTTATAAGCTAAAACAATATTAATGAAAACATGAGTAACAGCTGGTGTTCTTTTCCACACACAATAATACTCTGGGGATGCTGAAAACCTAATCAACCCTCCTCCTCCTTCTAGCGTTCCTCATGATGGCACTGAGGGGCTCCTAGGTGACTGAGAGCACCCAAAGGGCCCCTGCTTCTCCGTCTCTGGGGGTTGTCTCAAGGCTAATGTCCAGCCCATCCCAGCCCCTCCACAACTGACAGTGTTCTGTCTGGCCTGTCCTCCATCATGATGGGTGTATGTATTTTCTGATGGGCTGGCACTGAACTAATTTTCGACATTTTGAATACTGTTAGTTATTTGGGATCATGGTCATGTTCCATGCCATTTCCTTTGGTCCCCAAATCATCACATGCTGAAATTCTGTATCCTGATTTGAGGTCTCCTCTAGATAGCCAACTCTTCTAGTACTACAGAGTTGGCTCGTGGGCATGTGGGAACTTCTGGATCCCCTGCACTTCTGGGGATAAGTGGACCAACAGTGAGATCCTTTTGGCCAGGACCCTGTTTTATTCATCTTCCTACTCTTGGCACTTCGCAAGTTGCTGGGAGCATTGTAGACACTACTGTATAGTATAGGGGCTTGCTGAGCAGGGTAGCGGTAGAGTGGGTGGTTAGTTGAACAGTATAGCAGTGGTGTAGCTGTTTTTGAATAGTATAGTAATATCGTGTAGTGATTTGTTCAACTGTGTAGCAGTACGGAGTGAGAAGTCAGGCTGTATTTATAACCTTCCTGGTCACTTATTAGCTGTGTGATCTTGGGCAAGTTACTTAACTTTTCTGTGTCTCATTTTATCCTCTAGAAAATAGGGCTAACAAACTCATCAGGTTGCTGAGAATTAAATGAGGTATGTACATAAAATAATTAGCACAATTCCTGATGCATTGTAAAATGCTTAATAAACATTAACTAAAATAATAGTTATATAACATACTTTTATTATTTTGTAAAATAATAGTTATATAACATACTTTTATTATATTTTGTGTGATCTAGTTCAGTTACTTGAACTAGTTAATGTGTCAGAATAAAGAGGGGGAAGACAAACAATGCTCCAAATCCTATCTGTACCAATGAAAAACAATTTGATGATACTATATATCGAAAACCCTAAAGACTCCACACAAAAACTACTAGAACTGATAAAGGTATTCAGCAAGGTAGCAGGATACAAGATTAACATACAGAAATCGGTTGCATTTCTTTACACTAACAATGGAATATCAGAAAGGGAATGTAAACAAACAATCCCTTTTAAAATAAAATAAAATAAAATAAAATAAAATAAAAGTTAGAATAAACCTCACCAAGGAGGTGAAAGAATTATATCCTGAGAACTACAAAACATTAATAAAGGAAATTGAAGAAATGGAAAGATATCCCATGCTCTTGGATTGGAAGAATTAATATTGTTAAAATGGCCATGCTACCCAAAGCAAGAGACAGATTTATGGTGATCCCTATCAAATTACCCATGACATTTTTCACAGAACTAAAACAAATAATCCTAAAATATATATGGAACCGTAAAAGACCCAGAATTGCCAAAGCAATCCTGAGGAAAAAGAACAAAGCAAGAGGCATAACCATCCCAGACTTCAGACAATACTACAAAGCTACAGTATTCAAAACAGCATGGTATTGGCACAAACACAGACATATGGATCAATGGAACAGAATAGAGAGCCCAGAAGTAAACCCACATGATTATGGTCAATTAATCTTCAACAAAGGAGACAAGAATATATGACGGGGAAAAGATAGTCTCTTCAGCAAGTAGTGTTTGGAAAGTTGGACAGCCACATGCAAATCAATGAAGTTAGAACACACCCTCTCACCACACACAAAAGTAAACTCAAAATGGCTTAAAGACTTAAATATAAGACATGACACCATAAAACTCCCAGAAGAGAACATAGGCAAAACATTCTCTGACATAAACAGTACCAATGTTTTCTTAGGTCAGTTTTCCAAGGCAATAGAAATAAAGCAAAAATAAATGAATGGGACCTAATCAAACTTACAAGCTTTTGCACAGCAAAGGAAACCATAAACAAAACAAAAAGACAACCTATGGACTGGGGGAAAATATTTGCAAAAGATGCGACAGACAAGGGCTTAATTTCCAAAATATACAAACAGCTCATACAACTCAGTAACAAAAAAAACCCCAAACAACCCAATCAAAAAATGGGCAGAAGACCTAAATAGACATTTCTCCAAAGAAGACACACAGATGGCCAATAGGCACATAAAAAGTTGCTCAACATCACTAATTATTAGAGACATGCAAATCAAAACTACAATAAGGTACCACCTCACACCAGTCAGAATAGCCATCATTAAAAAGTCTACAAATAACAAATGCTGGAGAGGGTGTAGAGAAGAGGCACCCTCCTACACTGTTGGTGAGAATGTAAATTGGTGCAGCCACTATGGAAAACAGTATGACAGTTCCTCAAAAAACTAAAAATAGAGTCGCCATATGATCCAGCAATCCCACTCCTGGGCACATATCCAGACTCTAATTCAAAAAGATACACACACCCCTATGTTCATAGCAGCACTATTTACAATAGCCAAGACATGAAAACAACCTAAATGTTCATTGACAGATGAATGGATAAAGAAGATGTGGTATCTATATACAATGGAATATTACTCAGCCGTAAAAAAGAATGAAACAATGCCATTTGCAGCAACGTGGATGGACCTAGAGATTATCATACTAAGTGAAGTAAGACAGAGAAAGACAAAATACCATATTGATATCACTTATGTGTGGAATCTAAAAGACAACACAAATGAACATATCTTCAAGGCAGAAACCAACTCACAGACATAGAGAACAGACTTGTGGTTGCCAAGGGGGGTAGGGAGGGAAGAAATGGGAGTTTGGTATTAGCAGATGCACACTATTATATATAGGATAGATAAACAACAAGGTCCTACTGTATAGCACAGGGAACTATATACAATATTCCATGATAAACCATAATGGAAAAAAATATGAAAAAGAGTTTCCGTATAACTGAATCACTCTGCAGTAGAGAAGAAACTAACACATTGTAAATCAACTATACTTCAATAAAATTTTTTAAACAAGAATTTATAAAGTGGGAAAAAAAGAGTTTAAATTCTTGTTCATGTTATGCTTGAATAATGTAAGGAAGAGTCCAGCAAAACTACCCAGTGTAACAGAGGGGCAGGTTAGACATTTTCTGGTGAACTTGTCAGATCTAATTCCTTTTGTTCTTTCCTCTTCCCTTCGCATTCTGGCCCAGCTTTTCTGGCCCCTTACTGCCTCTGAGAGTGCTGGGGGGTGAGTCACCACCCACAGAAGGCACTTGCAGAAGCTGCACCGTGAAAGGTCAACATTGGTGGATAGGAAAAGGACTGGGCACTTGGCGCTACTTGGCAGCTGACCTTGGCCCTTGGCAAGCCTCCCTGGTGGGTTTGGCATGTTGTTGAAGCGGGCAGGTCATCCTGAATCCTCTCCACCCTGCACCCTCCTCCCATACTCAGGGCCAGTGTGAAGGTCACATGTTTCTCTTTTGAATCATTTCAGTGTTTAGGTTGCCCAAGTCCAAGCTAACTGCGGACACTGTTACGAACTGGAATCAGATCCCCATCTTGATGTGAAAGGCAGAGGGATTCCATTTGGCCGTATGTGGGGGATGGTTAAATCTGCAAAGCAGCCAAGGTTAATATCAACAGCAATAAGTCATATGGATGATACATACCCTTAATGTGATGTGATGAGGATGACACTTTACTTCTATGGTTCTCCTCTCAAAAACTCACAAACCTGTCTAGTCATGAGAAGAACGTCAGACAAATTCCAATAGAGGGGTATTCTACAAAACACCTGATCAGCACTCCTCAACACTGCCAAGATCATCAAAAACTAGCAAAGCCTGAGAAATTGTCACTGCCGAGAGGGACCTAAAGAGACAGGATGACTAAATGTTGTGTGGTGTCCTGGATGGGATCCTGACCAGAAAAGGACGTTAGGTAAAAACTAAGGAAATCTGAATAAAGTGTCAATATTGGTTTATTAATTGTGACAAATGTACCATACTAGAGTAAGATGTTAAAAACAGGGGAAAGTGGGTGTGTGTATATAGAAACTCTCTGTATTATCTTCACGATTTTTCTGTAAATCTGAGACTATTCTAAAATTAAAGGTTTATTTTTAAAACTTTGTGTAGGAAAGGTCTGCAGGACAACACCTTAGCCTGTTAACCATGGAAAGGGGTGCTGAACCCCTACTGTGTGCAGGGTTAGGGCCTGGAGAGACTGGGGTAGATGAAACGGGCATGACTCTCCCCACAGAGTCTACAGTCCACCAGGGAAGGACTTTGTGCACTTCCATACAATTAGAATTTCTCTCAACGGATGTGACCTACTTTCATAACCTGCTTTGTTATGAATTAAAAAAATACAACAGGACGCTGAATAAAATTAATAAGTAGTGGGCTCTCTTTACAAGGGTTAACCTGGATTTCCTAGGCCACATCAACTCCTCAACTTCTTGGACTATGATTTTTAAACCTTTTTTTGGTGAGATTAGAGGGATAGTGTTTCCCAAACTTACTTAACTTTGACCATGGAATCCATTAAAAATGATAGTGTATTGACAGAACACTAGCAGGCGTGTATTTGCTACAACGAAAGCTGGTTTGAAAGAAGACGGGGTAAAGGGTCTCACAGATGAACTTCCTTCAGAAAAAAAATTAAAGCAAAACATCTTTTTACTTTACCTGTTCTTATAAAACTTTTAAAGCAGTTTGCACGTATTTCATATCTTTTGTATATTTGTTTTAAAATTTTTGTATATTTTATGTCTTTCAGATATTTGTGTTTTAAATATTTTTGTGTCTTTTAAAAATCCGGGCTTCCCCGGTGGCGCAGTGGTTGAGAGTCCGCCTGCCGATGCAGGGGACACGGGTTCGTGCCCCAGTCCGGGAAGATCCCACGTGCCGCGGAGCGGCTGGGCCCGTGAGCCATGGCCGCTGAGCCTGCGCGTCCGGAGCCTGTGCTCCGCAACGGGAGAGGCCACAACAGTGAGAGGCCCGCGTACCGCAAAAAACAAACAAACAAAAAACCAAGATGTCGCCATTTCATTGAAATATGGGAATAGGATAGAATGGAATGCCAGGGTATTGGTTAAGTTAGAAAATGATAACTGGTGGGTGGCAACAAAGGAGGACACAGTAAAATGATCAGAAGCATAAACAAAGGAAAAGGATGTCTGAACCAACACTGCTCTGGGGCCATTTCATGTATGGGAGATAGTTTAATAATCTCACCTCCTGTATTGATGGCATGGATGTTCAAGGTGATGATGCATCCCCATCAACAAGAAACTGAATAAGTTTCTTGTGGCGTGTTTAAGATGGCAAGGAAATAGGCGAGACATTTTAGGGGGAAAAATTCATCCAAAATGACTGGATCTTCTTTTTAAGCTTTAGGGCTTTGTGGGGAGTAAACGTGATCATCCAAATTGCATCTCACATCACATCCCCCTCCAGATGAGGGGCAAATGAGGTGGTGGTGCTGGGGAGGGGGTTTGGTTCAGCACATCAGTGAATTCAGACTCGTTTGGGGTTCAAGGCTTATCAAGTTCTTGCTTCAGCCCCAGTGCTCTGTGCTCTGTGGGCCTTCCCTATGCGTGTGTGGCTTCCTGGTTCAGGCAAATGAAGCCTGCCCAGTGATGGGGGGCTTTGTGCAGGAATGGAGAGAAACCTTCCTGTTTTGTGCCTTTTACATAGAGCGTTATCATAATATCAGACTCTCAGATGAGGGGATGTGATTCCAAGTGGAGTGTTATGCTGACCAGGACTTACTTATATTTCCTTACTCAGCAGCTGATGGCATTTTTAGCCAATACGTTTCTGAATTCCACCGTTGACGTTTTGGTTCTTAGCCCCTCTGAGGAATCTCTACTGAACCATTTCTTAAATATTTTTCAACTATTATCCAATTAGTATCCATCATAGTTTTAAGAAGATTTGAATAAAGATCCATCTTAACCTATTTTTCTTTGTTACTTAGTTATCTTACCACATTTGTTATTTCATATTGACATGGTATGCCATAAAACAGCAAACCTTTAAACCCTTAACCATTTTTCCAACATGGCCCACATATCGAAGCTATGAATAATGATGACTAGCTTTCACCAGGTCCTTACAATGTACGAGGGATCAAGTTTTATACGACTTAATTTTCTCAACAATCCTATGTGATAGACACCTTTATGATCATCCTGTTACAGGTGAGAAAATTGAGCCTTGAAGAGATTAATTAACTTGCTCAAATCACAGCAAACAAAGCCCATGGGCCAAATCTAGTCCTCACCAGTGGAGACTGCTAGAGCCAGCTAGCACTGCATCCCCATCTGTTCCTCTCCCCCGTCTACTCCCAGAGCCTGCCTCCCTGGCTGGTGGTCATACCTTGCTGCTCTGGGGTCTGCTGATTACCATCTATATATACTGGGGACTCTACTGCTGGTAACCGCTGGACAACAAGCAGTAGAATTTCAGTTCAGAAGGCAGTGGCTCAGCAAGTTGTCTCATCTCCAGTGTGGTGCCCCCAGGGGACACAGCCAGGCTCTCTGGGAGGCAGGGATGGGGTCAGAGTGAAACTGACAGGGCAGCAGCCCTGCACTCCTTGCCCGAGGCCAGCAGCTCTCCTTCCCTAGAATGTCTCTGCTCACCACTGAGATGGCTCACCCCAGGCAAACCAGGAGGGGTGCGACAGGAATTTGCTCTCTTGTTATATAAGTACCTACATAATATACTCAATTTTGCTTCTTCGTCCCCAAAGCTTAAATATTTACTATCTGGCCCTTTACAAAAAAGTGTGCCTATCCCTGCTTTAAATCATATCAAGGAAGTTCTGCCATTTCACCTTATTGATTGTGGGCAACATTTTGGTCCAGGTTTCAGTCAACTAACAAAGCAAACTGTTAAAACTATTTCTAGCCCCTTGAGCTAACATTGAATCTAGAATCTCTATATACTGAGCCCCTATCAATAAATTCAACCACATCCAATTGGCAAAATCATGCAGTTCTGTTGGTGTTTATCACCCCTCCCCATGGATCATAATTTCACCTTCTGGGGCTTTGTTTTGTTTTCTGTTTTTTTTGCGGTACGTGGGCCTCTCACTGCTGTGGCCTCTCCCGTTGTGGAGCACAGCCTCCGGACGCGCAGGCTCAGCGGCCATGGCTCACGGGCCCAGCCGCTCCGCGGCATGTGGGATCTTCTCGGACCGGGGCACGAACCCGTGTCCCCTGCCATGCTGGGGAGAGTCCGCCATCGGCAGGCGAACTCTCAACCACTGCGCCACCAGGGAAGCCTCCTTCTGGGGCTTTGGAGACTTGAGTTTAGTTATAGATCTAAGATGGAGTGGTGATGGGGGTTAGGCCTTTTGGAGGCTCACTACAAGATCTTCAGGCAAGAGGAGAGTAACCTCTCAGATGGTGAAAAGCCTTCTTCTATGGCAAAGAAGGCTCTGCAGAATATGGGGTTCAAGGTCCCCAGCTTCACTGGAATCTGCTCGTATACCCCCATCCCAGTTGTCAGGGCCCCATTCCATCCCAATCAATGCCTAACTTTAACAAAAGAGGTACTACACTATTGGGGATACAATTTGTGTTGTAATTCAGCCACCCACAGGATTAGACCTTGGTTTTAGTTTCCTGGCGATAGGAGATTAGGACTTCTTTAAGGGCAGTCATTGGAGCTTCCAGGTTCTTTAATGTGGACCTTGGAGCTGGGAATTTGAAGTCCAAGCCCATCATTTTCTTTTCCTATGTTCTCCAACCCAATTAGAAGAATTATACTCCTTATTTCATTAAAAATACTCTATGGCATCAGATACTGCATCACCCAGAGCCTTGCCTTCTATAGACACCTTTTTTTTAATTTAATTTTTTTTAATTGAAGTATAGCTGATTTACACCTTCTATGGATATTTGATTGCAGGTATCTAAAGGTAATAATTTTACATAACTGTCTTGCCACTGCAGGCCATGGAGTATCAGTGCCCAGGGTGACTGAGTGTTACCAGGCCTTCTCCCTGTTTACTCTCCTTCCCCAGAACACCCTGAGTTCCTGCTCTAGACTTTGACGAAGTAGTTAAGTCTAAATTCTACCAAATATTGGGTTCTGGGAACATCATTCTTTGTGGGAACATTTTTTAAGCCCAAAGCGTTATAGGTGGTGCTGGAATAATCTCCCATGTCTTATTAACTTCTAAGGTCCATCCTTGGGAGGGACATCTGAGTCTGGAGTGACTAAGGCCCCAACTTTATCCAGGCATCAAAGACCTCTTTGAATGACCCTGAGCAGAATCTAAAAGTGAGGAGGGATTTATCTGAACTTTGGTTTCATTTCAGGATTTTGGACTTTAATTCACAAGGCCATAATGATTTGGTTTTAGACTCTAATTCCTTTAGAATTTAACTTAATTTTGGACTTAGGTTCACTGGACCGAATTAAGTGAATTAATTTTTAAGAGAATTATTTTTACCCAAGAAATTGATAATGCCAGGAATGTTTAGTTCAAATTTGGGCCCTCTCTATTTTTTGGCATGTAATTATTGCAGCATCTTTTTGTGATTATTTAATCTCATTGCAGAAACAAGGATAGACAGTATTAGAGAGCATGGCTGGACATAATTTTAGAGGGGAAATGGAATAAAGAGTGAATTTTCAAGCCGTGGGTACAACTTGACTTTGGAGCATGTAGCAGATTATATTTTATAAAAATGACCCCACAGTGAAGTAAGCCAAATACAAAAGGAAAAATATTGTATGATTCCACCTACACGAGGTACTGAGAATAGTTAAATTTACAGACTAGAGGTTACCAGGGGCTGAAGGAGGAGGGCATGGAGAGTTATTGTTCAAAGTGTGCAGAGTTTCAATTTGGAAAAGATGAAAAAGTTCTGAATATGGATGGTAGTTATGGTTCCACAACAATGTGGATGTACTTAATGCTGCTAACTGGAAACTTGAAAGTGGTCAAAAAGATAAATTTTATGTTATGTATGTTTAACCACAATAAAAATAAAAAAAAAAGGGGGAAAGAAAATGGTCCCGTAACACTATTTCCAGTCCCACGTGCTCTTTCAGAACCTTGCTACTCTCCCATTAAGAGGCGGAGTTTATACGTGCCATGCCCTTGAACTTTTTGTGTTCTGCCTCGTGACTGCTCTTTTGACTGCCTTGGCCAGAGGACAGCAGAAGTGATGCTGTGCAACTGCCGAGACTCAGTCATAAAAGAGGTTACAGCCTCTGCCCAGTTCTCTGTGTATTTCAACCTGCACCTTTGGAGCCCTAAGTGTTGCCGAAGCCACCCTGCAGGGGAGACCACGTTGTGAGTCACACACAGATAGAAAGAGATGCCCAAGAAGCCCCAGCTGTGTGAGTCTTCCCAGCATAGATGCCAGACACATGAGTGAGGAAGGCTTTGAGATGACTCTGGCCCCAACTATTGCCTGAGAGGGACCCCAAATAAGCACTGCCTGCCAAGCCTCATCAACTCAGAACTGTGGGAGAGAATAGTACTAGATTGCTGGGTTTCGACACTAAATTTGGAATGGTTTATCAGGCAGCAACAGATGACTGGAATATGGTTGACTTAACGTATTCATCTGACCCATCCCAGAGCATTTGGGGGTAAAATGTACACTGCCTGTCAGCAGTCCTGGGAGGATGCTCAGAGGACCGTGAAGTATCAGAGGTGGGGCATCTAGCTAGTTTGCTGTTTCTTCTTTCCTGCATAAGAAGGGGGTTGTCGGGCTTCCCTGGTGGCGCAGTGGTTGAGAGTCCGCCTGCCGATGCAGGGGACACGGGTTCGTGCCCCGGTCCGGGAAGATCCCACATGCCGCGGAGCGGCTGGGTCCGTGAGCCCGCTGAGCCTGCGCGTCCAGAGCCTGTGCTCCACAATGGGAGAGGCCACAACAGTGAGAGGCCCGCGTACCGCAAAAAAAAAAAAAGGGGGGTTGTCACATCCCTAGTTGATGGCAGACTTGATAGAGAAACCCAAAGCATTGGCAGAACAGAGAGCCAGATCTTATTATGGGGGCTTCCAAGTTTCCTGTGCAAGCGTCTACCCAGAGCCACACTCCCGGCCTTTCTTCCTCCCACAGTCTTCCTCTCACAAGTGACATCTGGTAGGTGGCTCTGAGAGAAAGCTCTGGGTGTGCTGGCCCCTTCCCTTCCTCTTTTCGGAGACGACTGTGTTCTGGCCGACATCTCTGCTGTGCAGCGTAAAACATTCACCCAGCTGGGTCCCAGACTGGGGAACACGTCTAATTCAGAGGTTAAGCCTTCGTAAACCCACTTGGCCAAAGACCTTAGCCATGTTATCTTAGTGGCTTTATGGATGATAAGAGTGATATTTTCATTTCCATCTGCCAGACTCCTGTGTGTGTATCTCAAATAGTTTAAAACTCAAGTCTAATAGGGAGAAAAGAGGGATATTATTTCTTTGACTTCCTAAAACCCTAATGATCCCTATCTACATGTCAAAGTTTTCTCCATCCTGTAAGGGCCAGACCAAATGCCATCCCTACAACCCCTCCCCCTGAAAGTAGACACGAGCTGACCTTGCTCCAGCCTCTTGCTGTCCTTCCTTGTCTCCCTTTCAGTTACTTGTCAAATTCGGCTTTAGAGTTAGCTGTGTACTTATTATACCTCACTACCTAGCATAGGTTGTTCTCAACATCAATGGTTGGGTTTTAAAATACCTAAACTCTTTTCACATGCTAACTGACACTCCCAAACTGAGGTTTATATGCCAAATTCAGACCCTCCTGCATCAGCTGATAAAAACAAACATTTCCAGCTATCACACGGCAGAGTTGCTTCCCAGCCAATTGTTCTGTTCTGCAGTTTCATCATTTTTGTCAGCATGGCAGTTTGGGGACAATTACTTCAATATTTTATTATATTTGCAGTGTTTATTTTATAAAACTAATATAAAGAGTGGGAAAATGAAAATGTTCATCCTGCTGATAAAAAAATAAAGAGCTCAAACTTGATTCAGTTAAGGCAAAGATGGAGATTGTCAGGTATACTGAATGCTAGGAAGAGTTAACCTTGCTGTAGATATTTGTTATTTCTGGTAGTTGACTGTTGTGTTAAACTATGAAGGAAAAGAGAAAAAATGAAAAAAAAAAGTTTAACATGGTATATTAGTCAGCATTCTCCAGAGAAACAGAACCAATGGGATGTATGCATATACATAAAGAGAGATTTATTTTAAGGAATGGCTCATGAGATTATGGAGACTGGCAAATCCAAAATCTGCCATTCAGATGTGAAGGCCATCTGCTGACAGGATTTATTCTTGCTCAAGGAAGTTCAATCATTTGTTCTATTCAGGTCTTCAACTGATTGGATGAGGCCCACTTATATTAGGAAGAGCAATCTGCTTTACTTAACAACCACAGATTTCAATATTAATCTCATCCAACAATACCCTCACAGAAATATCCAGAATAATGTTGTCCACATATCTGGGCACATGGCCCAGCCAAGTTGACACATAACATTAACTATCACACATGGTGGGTATATATCCTCAAAATTATGTTCGAAAGACAAGGGATATTATACTTCTCAAACCTCTGAGAATATTTAAATATTATTTTTGTATAGTATTTTGAAATTCCTGGAAATATACACATTTTGTATATTTTAGCATAGTTTTAAGGAGAAAAAAATTAAGGAACTGCCTATAAACTCTTTGTTATATAAAATGGGGATCATTTGGGTGTAGATCTAGGTGTAAAACTGTTTGTGATGTTTAGCAAAAGGCTATTAAATCAAAGTGATTGTTAATGAATTTTATCAACAACAAAATTTTTTTAATGAGCACTGGGTTAACCGGAACCTTCAAGTAACCACAATTTTTTTTCTAAACTCTAAAATTATGGGAAAAAGCAAGTCACCTGACAATAAACTCAATTAGGAATATAACTAAAACAAATGAACCCCAAAGCCAACTCACAGTGCTGGTGTACGTCACCACCTCAGCCTGTGCTCCTCAACTGCGATGATCAACACTTACATCATAAGGACCCTGATTAAGAAAAGGCAAGAAGTTCTGGAGACGTATGGTGGAGATGATTGTAGAACAGTGTGAATGCACTTAATGCTATAGAACTGTACACTTAAAAATGGCTAAAATGGGGGCTTCCCTGGTGGCGCAGTGGTTGAGAGTCCGCCTGCCAATGCAGGGGACACGGGTTCGTGCCCCGGTCTGGGAAGATCCCACATGCCGCGGAGCGGCTAGGCCTGTGAGCTATGGCCGCTGAGCCTGCGCGTCCGGAGCCTGTGCTCCGCAACGGGAGAGGCCACAACAGTGAGAGGCCCGCGTACCGCAAAAAAAAAAAAAAAAAAAAAAAAAAGAAAAAAAATGGCTAAAATGATAAATTTTATGTTATGTATATTTGACCACAATTTTAAAAAAAAGAATATGGTGAGTCACTGACTTTCTTGGCTTGGTATGTATTATTCCTGTTTGTTAGTTAAGACTCCTTGGTTGTAAGCTACAGAACCAGTAACAGCTAGCTTGAGGAAAAAAAGGAGAATTGCAAGGATGCAGGGGGTATATCTCAGAACCCAAGGGCAGGAATACTAAGAGATCTTGGAGGACTAGAGTCAGGAACTGGAAGGCCATTGGGACTCTTCCTTGTCTCTGCTTTTCTCCATGATTCTACTTCATCCTCATTCTCTCAATAACCTGGTTTCTCTGTCTCTCTGGCTTATAGGATGGAATATGCTCACTGCCTTCCTCTCTCCATGACTCCCAAGTTGACTTGACCTGTTATACTCCTGTGTTGAGAATACCTTGCAGTCTCTCACTCCTAATTCCCTATTCCCAAGAAAGGGAAGCTGATTGGCACATCCTAGGTCAGGTGACCTCCCCTGGTCCAACCAGCCCTGGTCAAGGGGTGATGTAAACATGGCCAGTTCTGAGAGAGTAGCTGCTGAGCATATACCTCAAACAGTGTCTTAACATTTGGGAATAACCATCCCACTAAACCAGATCAAGCTCTTCCCTCAAGCTCTTGGCACACAGTTACATTCAGTTTAGTGAACATAGAAGAATCTACAGTGGTATGAATTACATGGTTGGGAGATGTGTCAGGGTCACTTCCTCCTCTACAGCCAAATCCTCCATCTTGGGAGAGCCTGTTACCTCACTCACCATGGCCAAAGACATGGATGGTCTTGGGATGTTCTGTTTCCATCCCAGTCTTCTGTCAAGCTCCAGCCCTGAGGGAGCACAGCAGATGCTCCGTGTTTGACCCTCATGTTCTAAGTCATTGGTCCACAGCCCTGACCGCTTGCCCTACTTTCTCTGAATCTCACAGACCACACACGGCACTGACAGACTTTCCTGTGGTAAAGGGCATCCTTTCCATTTTGCCTGTTCCCAGGGTGTGTCCCTCTTTGTTCCCAGCCAAGGAGAGAGTCTCTTTGCCTCCTCTGAGGGGTTTGTTCTCTGAGTCTCTGCAGGCTCCTTCCCTGTGGCCCTTCCCGCAATGCCTCTGAGTTGCCAGGAAGTTACAGGGTCACATTTATCTATGGTCAAGTCTAATAGGTGTATGTATGGATACCAAGGGGGAAAAGGGAAGGTGGGGTGGGAGGAATTGGGAGATTGGGATTGACACATATACACTCTTGATACTACGTATAAAATAGATAACTAATGAGAACATACTGTATAGCACAGGGGACTCTACTTAATGCACCGTAGTGACCTGAATGGGAAGGAAATCCAAAAAAATGGGGATATATGTGTATGTATAGCTGATTCATTTTGCTGTACAGTAGAAACTAACACAACATTGTAAAGCAACTATACTCCAATAAAAATTAATTAAAAAGGGGTTTCCCTGGTGGCGCAGTGGTTGGGAGTCCACCTGCCGATGCAGGGGGCGCGGGTTCGTGCCCCGGTCCGGGAGGATCCCGCATGCAGCGGAGTGGCTGGGCCCGTGAGCCGTGGCCGCTGGGCCTGCGCGTCCGGAGCCTGTGCTCCGTGGCGGGAGAGGCCACAGCAGTGAGAGGCCCACGTACCGCAAAAAACAAACAACAACAGCAAAAGAAATTAATTAAAAAAACAAACAATACTGTATTGCATATTTGAAAGTTGCTAAGAGAGTAGACCTTAAAAGTTCTCACCACAAACATATACAAATGTAACTATGTGAAGTGATAAATGTGTTAACTAACCTTACTGTGGTAATAATTTTGCCATACATATGTATATTAAATCATTACATTGTGCACCTTAAACTTACAAAATGTTATATCTCAATAAAGTTGGGAGAAAAAAAAGTCTCATAGGTATAAATTTTCTTCACAACACTCCAGTGTGAAAACATCATATTTCTTCTTTTTTAAAAAATCCAATTAATCCATCCAGCTGTGAGACCTGCCTGCCAACTGATGAGAAGCCCAATGTAGCCATTACTGGAGCTGGCCCCCGTCTCCATGGGACCAGATGGAGATCCTGGAGCTTATGTGATGCCAAGAAGCTGTGAGGACCCTGATCCTTGGTCCAGGGGAAAGGTCGGCAGTACAGTTACCCACTTTGCTGCAGGACACAGCTGCCAAGCTGGTCCCACCCTTGCTAACCTGAGTAGGCTCAGAGAAACTCTTTAGGACTTAACGGGGCTCACAAGGAACCTCCTGCAGGTCTCAAGGCCCTCAGGGCTTTGGAGAGGGTGTATGCAGGCCTCAGTGCTGTGGCACCCCTACTTCCCCCCTGGTCCTCCATCTCCAGAGCACTTGTCTCTCCTCTGTTCAGGTCAAATCCACCCTGTAAGCTTTGTAGCCTCACCTCACCCCCCTGTGACCCGAACCTGAGCTTTAGAAAACAAAGGCCTATTAATTGTTTCACAAGGCAAGAGAAGCTTCTAGTTTCAGGATGTAGGCATAGGGGTGTGGGCAGGCAGAAATGTGGGTACGATTTATTCTTCGATGAGTCTTGGAAACTGGACACTATTGATTTCTTCATCAAGAGAAGCTACCAAGAAACGTGCCACTCATCTGCACAGCCTCACAGTTCTCCCACCCTAGAAAGGAGAGAAAGGCGTCCACCCAGATCACAGACGGGTGACTGGGAGGAGGAGACCCCCTCACAGAGTACCTCACCTGCAGCAATCACCGGACAGCATCAGTGTCAGGGTGAGGACCCCCTCACCATGCAGCTTCCTACACGAAGTGGTGAGCATGGGAGTTATTTTTGGACAAAGTGTCCTAAGTATGCAGTGCATTCTTTATAATCATTGTCTATGATGGTTAAGTATTAAATCGTAGTTAGTACTTGTTTCAACCCATAATAAATGAGAGGTATTACATGGTGCATACAACCTTCCCCAGGACGCAAAAGACTTGAGTTTTCAAAATTTCTATTCCAACTCCTCTAAACTGTAAGCCCACAAAAGTCAGCATTCCCAGTCTTAATCACCTCTGTCCTCCCACACTCAGACACCACTATAGGACTCTGTAATGACTCAGTGAATTGACTTCTTTCATTTAAGCACCCAAGTGAAGATAAAAGATAAAACCCTTGCCCACCATTTCCCTGTGGACCTGTGGGGAGGATGCACCTGTGATGTTTGTGTCTGAAATGAGGACGGAGGACACACTGCCAGGAGAATTCCATGAACAAGTGGTTGGGGAGTGTCTGTAATCCTTCCAGGGAGTAAAGAGTTAGCTCCTGAAATGAGCCCACTGGACACGGGCAGGTCCAGAATTGAGGCCAGTATCCATCTATCCAATGGAGATGATTTCCTCAAAGAGGGAGACCCATCGTTTCTCTCCACCCTGAGATATCCATCACCATCTGAACTCTCACTCTCCTAGTGTTTGCTATAAAGACTTGGCAACATTTTTACTCAAAATTCACTATCTGAATCAAAAATCATCCCATTATAGAAAAGAATTTGAAAAAGAACATACATAACCGAATGATGAAATATAGACACTCGCTACCCTAAAATCTCCAGCATATTTTTAGAACAGAATACATTCAGATAATCCACGATGCCTGTGCTGCCAACTTGCAGCCTCCTGGGGAATTTGTTGGGAGCTACCTTCTTGCCCAGCAGGCCCACATTTGGGACCGGACACTTTCTGCTGGGTGATCTGGGCTGGGAGAGAACAGCAGCCTGAAAGGGACTCCACAGCCCTGCAAGGAAAAGATTGAAAAGCCACTGCACTCTGCTGCAAGGCTAAGAAGGCCTTTCATTGCTAATGAAAACAATTTGGAGAACTTGGCCAGGAGCCTGGAGCTGGAGGAACCAGAGCCATGGGTAAGTTATTAAGTGCCCTATAAAAGCCCCACTGGGCAATTTAGAGTCCCTGGCTCAGCTATTGGATGAATCCATGGGGCCTGAGGAGGCATCAGTGCCCCAGCCTGGATGTAGGTTGGTGTCACTGGGGTCAACACCAGGCCAGGGAAAAGGAGAGAAAGAAAAGAAAGTTGAGAGAAAGCCATTTTCAGCTTTAGGCTGTCAAATGGGGTTTCAAACATTTTGGAGAAATGGAGCAGGGTAGAGAGCATTTATTTGCTCAAGGAGTCAGGAATCCTCACCTCTCTTACCCAAGTGTCATTTTCCAGAAGTCATCACCTACTTCTTGAGTCACGTCTCGAAACTAAGGTTTCTTCTTGGTATTAGTTAGAAGATGTGCACTTTCAAGCTTTCCCAACCCGTGAGAGGCGCTAGATAGAGGTTCTGGGAAATGAGATGGGGGCCTTTCCACCTGTGTTTCCTTAAAGGCTGTAGTATTCATGCTGACGTTCCTTTCCCCTATTTATTAGTGCTTAGTCTTTCCACTTGAAAAATGGGACTAGGAAGACCTGTCCTATCCACTGGCAGGAGGGTGTTGTGGGAATCAATTCAGTCTGAAGGATGAATGAATGACTTGAATATTGATACAGAGTGGGAGTCTGTGTTGTGAGCTTCTTTGAATGATTAGCTCCCTGAAGGTAGGGGTTTGTTTGATCCTTCACTGATATCCCCAGCTCTTAGAACAATGGCTGACACAGCAGGCACTCAAAAGAATGTATTGAACAAATGAATGGGAAAAAAGAAAAAACATGGAACTATAGAGTTTAACAACTGGAGGGATCCCTAGGGTCAACCTCAAATCTTGGTTGATAAGCCCCAGCAAGGGTTATGCTTCTCTTCAAACTACTGTAGCCTCAAGGGTGGAAAAGTCAAGCAGGCCTCCATGATGGAGATTGATCAAGTCTCACATTCAGGTTCTCTTTCTGCTTTGCTGTGACATGAAACTCATTTTGAAAAACAAAACAAAACAAAAATTAAGCCCTAATTATTAGCTCTTTTTTTGGCACAGGAAAAAAAAATTCCAATCCAGCTCTGAGCATAACATGTCTGGTCATATTCACTCTTAAGTTAAAAAAAAACAACAACAATAAAACCCCCCAACTTTCTTGGCATTCCATGTCCTTATCCCAGGTTCATGGAGCAGTCAGAAGACACATAACATTTGTGAACATCTTCTTGGTCACAGCGAAAGCCAGCTTGGCCTCCCAAATGTTTCTCCAACATCTGGGACTCACAGGCAGGTCAGCTCTTGGCTAGAACAATCTGGGTGACAACTGTCCATCAGAAAAAGCTGCAGAGGTCTTAAGGTCCCTCTATCACACGGCTCGCCACAGTCCTCCCCCCTGATAATGAGAGACCCTCCCCATGTCCCAGCCCAAGAACACCTACTAGAAAGACCCTGCTCATTAACTGACCTTGGACACCCTGCAGACCACAGGGCCTGTTGGGAGATGGTGTGGGTGACGAAACTGGCAGGCTGTGGGCTAATGGCCAGGGAAGTTGCACATCTCCCTCTGCATCTCCCTCTGCAGCCTCTGACTGCCCTTCCCCACGCTCAATAGCACGAGGGTCTGTTCGTGTGGCACCCCTGGCTGCTCCATCCTTCCCCTGGCTCTTCCCTCAGCACTGGAGCCCTTGTGTATGTTGTGTGAGCAGAAGCAAAGGTGCAGAAAGATGGTTGTCACCCGTCAACAGTCGTTACCTCGGGCAGTGCTGTAGGGGGGTGGGGCAGATGGAGATGATTAAACTTTTCTTTTAGCCATGTCTGTGTGGCTCGACTTGTTACAACCAGCATCTATTACACATACAATTTTTTAAATCCAGTAAAATTAGAAAGCAAGTTGCAAAAGGATACCTGTCGTATGATATCATCTATATAAAATCCCAAACTACAAAAACTATGTACTGTTTATAGAGCTATACCTAGGTAGTAAAAGCCCAAAACCTGCCCAAACACTTCAACTGGATCTGTGACATCTTGTTTCCTTAAAACAAACACCAAAACAGAAACCTCAAAACAAATATAGAAGGTTAATGTTCATTGGAGTGGGGGATGGGTACTTGGGTGACTGTTACAGTATTCTTCATAATTTTCCATATGTTTGAAATACTTCAAAGGCTAAAATTTTTTTTTTTTTTTTTTTTTTTTTGCGGTACACGGGCCTCTCACTGTTGTGGCCTCTCCCATTGCGGAGCACAGGCTCCAGACGCGCAGGCTCAGCGGCCATGGCTCACGGGCCCAGCCGCTCCGCGGCATGTGGGATCTTCCCGGACCGGGGCACGAACCCGTGTCCCCTGCATCGGCAGGCGGATTCTCAACCACTGCGCCACCAGGGAAGCCCCAAAGGCTAAAATTTTAACTACAATAAAGGGGAAAAAAAGGACTGAGTTTACTTTATTTGTAACTTATCATCTTAGCAAGTCGCTATGCATCCTCCAGATATAAGAAAGAGGGGAAGGAAAGAGGAAGAAAGGATCACAACAAGTCTGGGAGAGCTAGATTGCTCTTCTGATTTTCCTTATTCTTTGTCTTAGTCAGTTTGAGCTGCTGTAACAAAATACTATAGACTGGGGGGCATAAACAACAAATATTTATTTCTCACAATTCTGGAGGTTGGTTAAGTCCAAAATCAAGGTGCCAGAATAATCTATGTCTGGTAAGGGCCCTCCTCCTGGTTTTCAGATGGCCACCAACCTACTCTAAGCTCTTCTTATAAGGGCACTAATCCCACCATGGGGGCTCCAACCTCACGATCCCATCTAAACCTAATTACTTCCCCAAAGACCCACCTCTGATACCATCATATTGAGGATTAGGGCTTCAACATATGACTTTTGGGGGGACACAAACATTCAGTTTATATTATTCTTCTACAGTGTTTTATTTGGCAACAAACAAAGGAGAGAGCCAAAATTAATGTCCTCTGGCTAAATGGCTGGCTGGCTGGCTGGATGGTGGAATCTTGCCTTCATCATGAAGGCTCACAGAGGCCATCCCCCAAGGCTGTGGAACTGCTCACTGCTCACCTCTGGTTCTAATACAATGCATTCATGAAACTGAGCCCCTTGTGCTTTTGCCTGTCAGACCACAAGAACCTACCTGTGCTAATAAGTAGTTGGAAGACAAAGAGCACTTGCTACCGATTACCCTCCTTGTGCGGTGGGGAGGGGGAGGGGTGAATATTCCTTGTCCTTCCCCCGTCCTGAGTGGAGACCTGTAGCTGTGGCTGTAGGGACCCAAGGGGATGGTGGCTCCCCTGCTCTCAGAGGATAGGAAATAATAATGAACTGTGTGGCCATTCCAAATGCACTACCTCAATTTTTTTCCTCCATAACAAACAAAAAAAGTCCCCGAGAAATAGCTGGCAGGGCAGGTGTTCTACATCCCCTTTTCTTGGGGAGGGGGCGCGTGTAACTTGGATACAGGGAGTTGAGGGCCTGGCTGGGGTCACAGTTAAGAGCGTGTCCCCTGGCTCAGAGAGCAGAGTACCACTGGGCTCTAGAAGCCAGCCTGGAGGGGAAGTGCCCAGCCTACCAGAGCAGCCAATGTTTACTAAGCAGTTCCTATGTTCCAGGTGCCGTGCACATCAGCTGGTGTTTAATTCTTGCAGCAGCTTTGAGTTAGGCGGGCTGTGTGGCTGGGAGGTCAGTTGTGCACATTACGAACGACCCTGCTGAGGGAGGTGGAGACTGGGCTGCAGAGGACCAGACTCCACACTAAGGATCCATCCACTGGGTGAGCCGGAGCTATCCGGGGCTTTTAATAGAGCAGTGGCTTAACCCAACTTGATTTTTGGAGAAGTCTCTCTGGCTTCGGGGTGGAGAGTGGATTGGAGGGGGCAGGAGTGGAGGCCGAAAGGCATCTGTGAGGTTGCTGCTGTGGCTGGGAATGAGCAAAGGTGGGGAAGACTAGAGCTGGGACCTTGGCAAAAGGGGATGGCTCCCAGGTCTGGAGCGGGAAGCAGCGTGGAGAATCACCGGGGAAGGGAGCCGGGTAGGAGGCAGCAGCCAGACAAGGAGGAAGAAACCGCTGACAGAGAGGGGGTCTTGCGTAGGCTCGGCCACCAACTAGTCTTGGGACTTTGGGCGAGTCACAGCACCCCTTTGGGACTCAGTTTCCACTTCTGTAAAATGATGGGGCTGGATGCAGCCTCTCCCACTGCAATGCCTCTGGGTCCTGGTGCCCTGTGCCGTTGGGAGTGCCAGAGAAACTGCCAGGGTGGCAGGGAGTGGTGAGCACCCAGGAGCCAGTTGGCATCCCGGCAAGCAGAATGGCAATGCTAAGGCAAAGGGCAAGCAAACGCTGCCAGGCTCGCCCGTGTGGCCAGGACACTGAAGTCACCACAGCAGGGTTCCAGCCGGGCATGGGCTGGGCCATGAGCTGCATCCTCTCTTTACATAACCGTCTTCACAACAGCTTGTTCTCTCAGTCGGGTGGTGCCAGGCCTCTGATCGAACGGCTTTTGCAGTTCCTCACTGTCAAGTTTGAGGTTGGGCTAGGGAGCAGGAAAGAGCAAACAGCAAGGTGGCCTTGAAATCAACCCAGCCCTCTGGCTCAGTCTCCTTGTGTGCCAGGGGAGGGGTGGATTTTCTAAAGGTCCTTCCTGACCCTACAGTTCTAGGAGCCTCTGGTTAGGACCCCGCCTTGGAAATCACTCCGAGCTGGGGGGGCTCCCTGCCTCTGAGCTGAGTGCCTTGGTGTGTTTTTCCGGGCGCTGCCAGAAATGGGAGAGGCTGTCAGGACTGACAGCTAAACACTCCACTTGACAATACACATTTTACATATTTCCAGCTGTATAGCCATGATAAGTGTCTTAAATTCTCTGTGCCTCAGTTTCCTTGTGCCTGCAGAGATAAACGTGGTGGGGCCCATTATGGCCCTCTACACTGGGGATTGTAATGCTACCTACTTTGCTCTTAGGAATATTAAGTGAGAAAATACTAGTAAACCTTTAGCACAGACCTAGGCATACTGAAGTTTGCAGTTACTGATAGCTATGACCATAATTACAGCTTCGCCGTCAGTACTTATGGAGCGCCTGACACCACGCCAGGCTCAGGGGACACAGTGCTAACCTATTAGCCTGGCACGCAGGGCCCCTGCCCTCAGAGTTACTGTCTGGAGGGGAGGCGGACAAGTTAACCCGTATGCATTAACTAGTACAGGTGCACTCTGCTAGGCATGCAGGGGGTGCTGCGGGAGCACATACGAGAGGCTGAACCCCCAGCACTTACTATGGTCTTTTCACTGTTAAGCTCCACCCAGTGGAGAAACAGATACGTGTCACCCAAGGGTGGGGGGTGAGACAACGGGTTTTAGTCTTAGAAGCATGAGGCTGGGAAATTAGTGTTCCCATGATCAAAGGTGGTGGTCCGGGCCAGGGTAGTGGTGTTGGAGTTGGAGAGAGGAGGACAGGGAGAAGGGACAGGACCTAGTAACTGAGTGGACAGTGGGGACAGGGTGTGTGTGTGCTGGTTCTGTGTGTTCACAGGAAGGTCAAGGATGAGGCCCAGGTTTTTGACTGGCAGGGGAATGGTGAGGCCATTCAGTTCCACTTCCAATCCTCTTCCAGCCCATAAAGTACTATAGTGATTAATTTCATGTGTCAACTTGACGGTGCTCAGATGGGCCATGGTGTGCCTAGATGTTTGATCAAACATTATTCTGGGTGTGTCTGTGAGGGTGTTTTTGGCTGAGATCGACATTTGAACCAGTTGACTGAGTAAATCAGATTGCCCTCCTAATATGGGTGGGCCTTGCCCAATCAGATGAAGACCTGAATAGAACAAAAAGGCGGACCTTCCCACGAGTAAGAGGGAACTCCTCCTGCCTGACTGATGGAGCTGAGACGGGGATCTTTTCCTGCCTTTGGACTCCAGCTGAAACATCAGCTCTTCTTGGGTCTCCAGCCTGCTGACTTTCAGACTAGAACTTACACCAACAGCTCTCCTGGGTCTCCAACTTGCTGACTGCAACTCTTGGGACTTCTCACTCTGCAAAACTGTGTGAGCCAATTCCTTGTAATAAATTTCTTTCTATGTATACATACGCATCCTACTGGTTCTGTTTCTCTGGAGAACACTGACGAATACAGGTACATTTGTGAAATCTAGAAAAAGGGCCCTCTAGGCAGCTGCAGCCACTGACAAGGTGAAGGCCTGTGAGCGGAACAGATGGACCCCGTCTCCCTCACTCCCTCCTGGCTGGGAGCACGGCACAACCTGCACAGACACACACAGTGTTCTGGACACCACGGACTGAAACAGGGGACAGAGAGGCCAGTTGATGTGATGAGTTTTAAACATGTTGGTTTTGAAGTGTCTGAAGGTAATGGTGAGACTGAGAGGCTTTTTTGGTTTCTTTTTTTCCTTTTTTTAAATTGGGGTGCAATTCACACAACATGAAATTAACCATTTTAAAGTGTACAATTCAGTGGCATGGAGTACATTCAGAATGTTGCGCAATCAGTGATGTGACAGACAGGGCTTACTTTCCAAAACATAAAAGCAGCCCATACAGCTCAATAACAAAACAAACAAACCAACAAACAACCCAGTCAAAAAACGTGCAGAAGACCTAAATAAACATTTCTCCAAAGAAGACATACGGATGGCCAATAGGCACATGAAAAGATGCTCAACATCATTAATGAAAATCAAATGCAAATCAAAAGTACAATGAGGTATCACCTCACACCTGTCAGAATGGCCATCGTTAAAAAAAAAAGTCTACAGGGCTCCCCTGGTGGCGCAGTGGTTAAGAATCCACCTGCCAATGCAGGGGACACGGGTTCAAGCCCTGGTGCGGGAAGATCCCACATGCTGCAGAGCAACTAAGCCTGTGTGCCACAACTACTGAGCCCACGCGCCACACACCACAACTACTGAAGCCCATGCACCTAGAGTCCATGCTCCACAATAAGAGAAGCCGCTGCAATAAGGAGCCCACGCACCGCAACGAAGAGTAGCCCCCGCTCTCTGCACCTAGAGAAAAGCCCCCATGCAGCAATGAAGACCCAATGCAGCCAAAAATAAAAAAAGATAAATAATAAAATATTTACTAGAAAGTATGTTTAAGAATAAATAAATAAAATAAAATAAAATGCTGTTATGGAGACAAGATGAAAACAAATTCCAACCCATTCAATAAAATTGCTGTATACTTTAAAAAAAAAAAAAGTCCACAAATAGGGACTTCCCTGGTGGCGCAGTGGTTAAGAATCTGCCTGCCAATGCAGGGGACACGGGTTCAAGCCCTGGTCCGGGAAGATCCCACATACCGCGGAGCAACTGAGGCCGTGCGCCACAACTACTGAGTCTGCGATCTAGAGCCCACGAGCCACAACTACTGAGCCCGCATACCACAACTACTGAAGCCCAAATGCCTAGAGCCCGTACTCCACACAAAAGAAGCCACCACGATGAGAAGCACACGCACCACAACGAAGAGTAGCCCCTGGTCGCCGCAACTAGAGAAAGCCCACGTGAAGCAACGAAGACCTAACATAGCCAAAAAATAGATAAATAAATAAATTTATTTTTTTAAATGTCTACAAATAATAAATGCTGGAGAGGGTGTGGAGAAAAGGGAATCCTCCTACACTATTAGTGGGAATGTAAATTGATGCAGCCACTGTGGAAAACAGTTTGGAAGTTCCTTATAAAACTAAAAATAGAGTTACCATATGATCCAGCAATCCCACTCCTGGGCGTATATCCAAAGAAAACCCTAATTTGAAAAGATACATGCACTCCAATGTTCACAGTAGTACTATTTACAATAGCCAAGACACGGAAGCAAGCTAAATGTCCATCGATAGATGAATGGATAAAGAAAATGTGGGATAGATATACAATGGAATACTACTCAGCCATCTAAAATAATAAAATAATGCCATTTGTAGCAACATGGGTGGACCTAGAGATTATCATACTAAATGAAGTAACTCAGACAAAGACAAATACCATATGATATCACTTATATGTGGGATCTAAAATATGATACAAATGGACTTATTTACAAAACAAACAGACTCACAGACATAGAAAACGAATTTTTGGTTACCAAAGGGGAAAGGGGGGTGTGGGATAAATTAGGAGCTTGGGATTAACAGATACTACTATATATAAAATAAACAATAAGGACCTACTGTATAGCACAGGGAACTATATTCAATATCTTGTAATAACCTATAATGAAAAAGAATATATATATGTGTAAAACTGAATCACTTTGCTGTACACCAGAAACTATCGTAACATTGTAAATCAACTATATTTAAAAAAAAAAAAATGTTGTGCAACCATCACCTCTACCTAGTTCCAAACATTTTCATCACCCACAGAAGTAGTCACTTCCCATTCCCCCCTCTCCTCAGCCCCTGGCATCCATTAATCCACTTTCTGTTTCTATAGATACACCTGTTTTGAATATTTCATGTAAATGGAATCACAGTTTGTGACCTTTTGTGTCTGGTTTCTTTTGTTTAACATCCGTTTGTTTGTTTCTTTTGAAGGCTGAGGAGATGATGGAAAGGGGCCAGCAGAGGTGGGAGATGTTGATAACACAGGAGAGAAAGAGGATATAGCCAATAGAAAGCGACGCTGAGAATGCACTGGAGGGGGTGGGATGAGAGGAGCCCAGCAGGGACTGCCTTCTGCACGAGTGGGGGGACACCTCTGTCATGGAGGGAAGGAGAAGGGCGTGGGGGAAGATGCACACATGGTCATAACTATAGGTTTGGCAGCAGTGGAGGGGATTTCCATCTGATGGTTTCTATCTTCTCTGTGAGAGAAGAGGTTGGCCACCTGCTGAGAGGCAGAGAAGTTGGAAGGTTTGAAGAGAATGAGGATGATTTGAAAATATTTGCTATGGGGAAAGGGGAAGATCTTTCTTGGGAAAAAGAAGGACTTTTCCAGGCAATGTTGAGGGACCGGGTGAGGTTGGGGTTAGTGAATTCATAGTGACATTAATCCGTAGTGTTATCTAATTTTATCTACAGATCTCAGCAACCTGGACATGACAGGTGTCTACATGTAACACTTGGAGCTATGGCAGCTATCCTGTAACCATGAGGACACAAGTTTAAGAGCTAAGCCAATACACTGAGGATGGCAGAGCAAAGGTTGGTTGTATCCTCCAGTGTACTCTGCATACAGTAATTGGGATGTTTCTGTCCATAAGTCAGATCTTATTGTTTCTCTCCTTAAAGTCCTTTAATGACTTTCTGCTTCTCCAAGAAAAATTCCAAGTTTTTACCTTACTTTGTAAAGCCCCACTTGATCTGGCCCCCTGCTGCCTCTCTTGACTTCATCCTTCCACTCGCTCCCACTCCCCCTCCATGCCACCCTCTGGCATCCTTGCGGATCCTTGACTTTTTCCAGCACATTCCAGCCTCAGAGCCTTTGCCCTGGCTGTTCTGCTTTGCCTGGGATGCTCTCAGCCCAGATGCCTGGCTTGTTCCCTCATTTCCTTCAGTCCTGTTTAGATGCCACCTCATCAGAGAGGCATTCTCTGGCCACCCTCTGGCACCTTCATCGCTCTATTCTCTTTTCTTGCTTTATTGTTCTTTGGAGCCCATGTTGGCACCTCACACTGCACAGACTTATTTGTTCACTTGTTTATTCACACACACACACACACACACACACACACACGAATGTGAGCTTCCTGGGAGCAGGCCTCTGTTCAATCCCCCAGCACCTAGAACAGCGCTCGGCACCTAGTAGTTGTTCAACAAATCTTTACTGAATGAATGAATGAATGAAAAGAAAAGGCCAAGGTCCTTGATGATTAGTATTGAGCCACTGCACTGACCCTGGAGCCACCCAGGCCCACACTTCTCATCACACGAGAGAGTTGCCAACTGCCAGGATGTAGGGGAAAGTGGCCAAGGCTGAGGCAGAAGGGACAGGGCACTGGGGACGGGGGTAAAACTTGCCCACTTCACCATGACCTGGTCTGGCTGGCCAGTCCCAGCCCCCATAGAGAAACTGAAACCAGAAATCTAGCTCTTAACCTTGGCACCTCACTTATACAATGATCCGCATACTTGGTTTCAGTAAGAGAGAAGTCTCACACTTCTTCAACCAGGACAAACCCCTGTCCCCAGGTACACCAGTTAGGTTCAGTTGCAAACCACAGGAACATGGAAATTAGTGGCCTACACAAACTGAGGGTTTGAATTTCCTACCATCACAAGTCTAGGCTAGAGAGGCTAGCATGCAGGTCAGGGCGGGTACAGCCACCCTCATGTTCTCAGTGACCCTGGCTCCTTCCGCCTTTCTGTCCCACCATCCTGAGCATGTGGCCCTTAGTCTCATGCTCCCATGATGGCTGCATTCCCTCCAGCATTTGTCCACAGTCCAGGGAGGAAGGGGGAGAAGGGCAATGGAGCAAAGCCACAGGCCAGGAGAGCTTTCCTAGAAACCCCACTCAGTGACTTTAGGTTTGCATCTCACTAGACAGAACTATGTCACATGGTCACCCCAGCTGCAAGACAGTCCACGTACCTGTCACTCCAAACAAAACCAGGATTCTGTCATGAGGAAGAAGATGAGAAGAGATGGTGCGTAAGCTGGTGATTTTCAAACTTGAGTGTGCCTCAGGGTCACCTGGAAGGCTTATTAAAATCCAGATTTTTGGGCTTCCCTGGTGGCGCAGTCGTTGAGAATCTGCCTGCCAATTCAGGGGAGACGAGTTCGAGCCCTGGTCTGGGAGGATCCCACATGCCGCGGAGCAGCTAGGCCCGTGAGCCACAACTACTGAGCCTGCACGTCTGGAGCCTGTGCTCCGCAACAAGAGAGGCCGCGATAGTGAGAGACCCGCGCACCACGATGAAGAGTGGCCCCCGCTTGCCACAACTAGAGAAAGCCCTCGCACAGAAACGAAGACCCAACACAGCAAAAAAAATTAATTAATTAATAATAAAAGAAATCCAGATCTTTGTCCTTCCCCTCGTCCCCAACCAGTTTTCCAGTTGATGCTGGTGACAGGGAACATACTTTGAGAACGGCTGGCACCCCAGCGCATAGCACTGTGAAATACGCAGAGAGCGTAAGTTCACGCTGAACGCTGACTGGCTTAGTCACAGAGTGGTCGCCATGGATTTTCCGGGACAACGTCACTGTGGCTAATGTGTCAGCTGGTTTGGCTTTGCGTTACCTGCCATCCTCCCATTTCCAACAGCCCATCTGCCTTCCCCTGCAGCCCACACAAGAAACTGCCTTCAGAGCCTCCTGGCCAAGCCTGAGTGTGTTTGCAAAGACTTTTAGGTGAGGAGGCACTGAATCCAACTCGCAGGTGCCTGGAGACGTCAGGATGGGCTGCTCCCTGCAGACCTTCCTGAGAGGCTCCAAGCTGCCCTTTTGACAGGCGGGTTCTTCCGGAGAAGTGCCACTGCCCCTGTCATTCACGTCTGCAGAATTCATCGTTACATTTCACCGTCAGCTTCTAGTGACACGGGCCACGTGAATACCTAAACGTCCTGCAGCTAGAAAAGTCTCCCACACAGACGTGCCCACCTCTGCTTTTGAGGATGAGGATTTTTATTTTTAATTGAGAAAAAAAAATCACATACCACGCAATTCACCCTTTTAAAATACGGTCTAGTAGCTTTCAGTACATTCAGAGTTCTGCGGCCATCACCACTAATTCACAGAACATTTTCATCATCCCGTAAAGAAATCCCATTTACTGTCCCCGCCCCCAACTCCTCCCCCCACTCGCCCCCCTAGAGACCTTCTGTCACTAGGGACCTGCCTATTCTGGACATTTCTTTTAAATGAAATCATACAATATGTACTCTTCTGTGCCTGGCTTCTTTCACTTAGCATAATGTTTTCAAGTTTATACATGTTGTAACATGTAGCGGCACTTCATTCTTTTTTTATGGCCAAATAATAATCCATTGTATGGATATACGGCATTTAGTTTATCCATTCATCAGGTGATGGACATTTCAATTTTTTTCTACTTCTTGGCTATTACGACTAATTCTGCCATGAGCATACCTAGGAGTGGAATCGCCGGTTCTCAGAGTAACCTTGTGTTTAACTTATTGAGAAACTGCCTGACTGTTTGCCAAAATTACTGCACTATTTTACATTCGCATAGCAATGTGTGAGGGCTCCAATTTCTCCACATCCTTGCCACCACTTGTTCGTACCTGTCTTTTTGATTACGGACATTCTAGTAGGTGTGAAACCAAGGCCAGATTAAAGTCTCCATTTTTACACAGAAAAACCTAGGCCTGCAAATAAACAGGTCTGTGAACCAGCCACTGACCAGTGAATTGGAATACAAGAACATTATTCATGATTTTATCACCACCAAGTGATGGTGTCCCACATAGGGGACGTGGACTAGCTTGGTTCTTCTTTTCCATGGAAACAGTCATCCATTGAGTTGCATGGTGTTCCTTCCTTGACATGATGTTTTCAGGTGAAAAAGCTCTCGTCTCCTGCAGCGACCCAGAGGTAGGTCTCTTTGATCGGTTTTGCATTGTGTGCTTCCTGTCACACCAGGGTTGAACAAAGACCCAGAAAGCCAGGCTGGGACAAGAGGCTGCCTGCGTCACAGCCCACGTACAGCCCCTCCGGAGGCCAGGCTCCCTTGCAATCTCCAGCCGGCTCTCCTGGTTGACCAGGCTTCTCTGTGAAAAGCTAGTAGAGCACACACAGCCCCGGACAGCATTTGGAGACTAAAGGAAAACACACACAGCGATAGAAATAAAACCTGGCAATAACTGTATGCGGATCTATGTTTCTTAAACTTAAAAAAAGCTATGTCTTCTTTAGAGCAACATAAAAACCTCAAGGCCACTCCCCACCCATGATTCTGATACATTGAGAAGCACCTCTCGTCTGTGTTTCCCCTCTTCCAAGAATATTTTATTGAATTTTATTTTCTGTACTTCGGCTATAAAGATACATTTTCCAAATATAAAATTATGCTCTAAACTTGAATGTTCCTTTAAAAACACCCATGTTTTTGCACGCATTGGAAGTATTCCCCCCAGGGATAGGAACCCTGAGAACCTTGGAGCTCCAGCATAGACGCTGACCAATGGGTGATTTGGCATATTGATTCAGGGTGAAAATTTGGAGCCCAACAAACATAGTTTCAAATCCGAGTGCTGCCATTCAATAAATGTGTGGTCTTGGGCAACTTCCATAACTTTTCCAGATCTTTCTGTTTTTTCTTCATCTATAAAATGGGAACACCAAGTACAGTACTACCTATTCCACATGGGTCACCAGGAGAAGCTAGATCAGATAATGCATACAGAACACTTAGCACCCGGCACATAAGGCACACGCAAGCAAATGGTAGCCACACCAAAACTTGTTGCCCAGCATAGAATATAACCAGTGACCACATGGAACTGAGAATTTTCACAATGTACTATTTTCACATCTTTCTCTGCTTCCTCTTTTAAAAAAAAGGCCTCACACCCACTTGTTTTTCTAGAAGAGGACGACTGTGGGCCAAAAAGAGGTTAAGAAGTTTTGCAGGAGCTCTTCATGGAAACAAGGCCAGGCCAATAAAATACTGTGTCAGCTGAGTCACAGAACCTTGGAATGACAGATCTACAGGACTGGAAGGGACCTCAGAGATCTGTCACTCTCACCTGACTGATGAAGACACTGAGACCCAGAGAGGTGAAGATCCCACCTCCTCAGTCCCAGGGCCAGCAGCCCAGTCTGGGTGAAGAGCTCCTCCCAGAGTTGTGCAGTGCGCGACCACCACCTGTGCAGCCACGTGGCCCTGCACATCCTCCCCGGGGCACAGTGACGGAATAAGGTGGTCCAGTCAGAGGGCATCTCAGGACTTCTGGGAATGTTGGCACAATGACTCCCACGCTTTTCCCACTCCCTGGAATAATGAAGCCCAAGAAGCTGCTGGTACTGTCGTACAGCCACAAGGGGAGAGCCTGCCCGAGGTCATGTGGAGGTCAGAGATGAAAGAAGAGAAGATGGCTTGGTTCAGTCCCTACAATCCAACCATGCCTGAATGTAGATCTGCCTCATAGACTGCTTTCTGCTCAATTGTTTGAGCCAGTTAGTGTCGGTTGTTCTGCCACTTGCTAACTTGCTATGACAAGTTATAACAGAGGGGTTCAAAGTGCTGTAAAGATCTAAGGAGGAAGATTTCAGATCACAAAAGCCTTCCTGAGCCACGTTACATCAAAGGAGGATCTGAAAGGAAGAATGGGATGTGGACATGCTGTGAAGGGAGAGTCAATTCCGGGAAGGAAAAGACCTTGAACAGATGCCTGAGATAGGCAAGCCTGTGGTGCGGAGCGTTCGGGGAATTAGATTAAGTCAATTTGGCTAGAACGTTGGGTACCTGAAGGGAGTAATGGGAATTAGATTAAGTCAATTTGGCGAGAACGTTGGGTACCTGAAGGGAGTAATGGGAATCAGATTGAAGATGTACGTTCCTACCAGTCTGAAGTTTGTTCTTTTGTGTGCAGATAATTAGGAGTAGAGCAATCAGGGTTGGGTTTCAGAATGAATTTAGTAAAGGAGAGAGATGAGAACGAAACGAGAGAACTGTTTGGGAGGCTATTTGTAATTGTCGATGCAAGAGAGTCCATGGCTTCTAGGGTGCCCATGGTCCCAATTTGCCCGGAACTAAGGGATTTCCCAGGATGTGGGACTTTTGGTGCTGAAACTGGGACAGAGTCGGGCAAACTGGGATGCTTAATCACCCTAAACCATAAAGGAAAATGTTGATAGATTTCATTGAGTGAAAATAACATAGGACTAAAAAGATAGGAAACAGTCTACATACATCAAAATTTCAGTATTTTTCTCCAGAAGAAAATTAAAATAAATGAAAATCCCTTTTGAGACTTCCTGATTCCTATCATCCAACCTCCCCGTACCCTGGATACCACCAGCACCAGGAACCTCATCACCTCTGAATTCCCAAATTTCAACATCCTACTTTAACCAAAGCCATTCATATTTTCAGCACTCTCTTGTCCTTTCAGAGCCCTCCAGTACCTTCATTGCTCCCCTTTCTCCTTTCTGTCTTCACCCTCTTCTTTATCTAGCCAAGACTACTGCATCAACCAACTCAGTCAATATTATACCTTTTGGTCCTCTGCCCTTGGCAAAACTTTGGACTCTGGGTCAGTTCCACCATCGATCCCCCTTCTACATAAAGACTGTAGATAAACCTTGGATGAAAGCTCAATGCTGCCCACCAATGCTTCTTTCCCTTCCTCTCTCCCACTTCCCCACTCAACTCTTCAAGCCCTGCCCTACCACTGATGTGGCTGTGTGACCTTGGGCCAGTTGTGAGGGTTAAACACATTTACATGTGGAAAAACACTTAGCACAGTGCTTGGCAGGTGATAAGTACCCTGTAAGTGTTAGCTTTTACTCACACAAGGATTTCAACTGCACACTTAGAAGGGTTGAATCAGTGTCTCAAGCAGTGTAGGTCACACCACTGGGGTGTTTGATAAATCAATCACACGGGGCATGAAATCACTGTGCAAAATTTTACTTTTGCAAAGATTTAACCAGACATTTCATCAAGGAAGACAGAAATAAGCTCATGAGAGGCTGCTCAACACCATTAGTCATTAGGGAAATGAAAATTAAAACTACAGTGATCTCCACTACGCACGTATTAGAATGTCTAACATTTTAGAAACCAATCTTAACCAAGGATTGGCAAAGATGTGGAGGAATTAGAACTCTTACGTGCTGCTGGCGGGAATGTAAAACGTTTGAGAAAACAGGTTTACAGTTTTTTTCATTTTGTGGCAATGTCTTAAAATGTTAAATATACACCTACCATAAGACCTAGCCATTCCCCTCCTAGGTATTTAGCCAAGAGAAAAGAAAGCATACGTCCACACAAGATGTGTACACAGATGATCATAGCAACCTTAACTGTAATAGCCCAAGGCTGGAAACAACCCAAATGTCTCTGGACAGGGACATGGCTGGAGAAACAAATTGGGTACATCCATGCTATGGATATAACCCTCAGCAATAAAAAAGAATAAACTATTGATACGACAACATGGATAATTTGCAAAATTATTATGCTGAGTGAAAGAAGCCAGAAGAAAAAAGAGGACATACTGCATGATTCCATTTGTATAAAATTCTAGAAAATGCAAACTAATCTATAATGACAGAAGGCAAGTCAGTGGTCTCTTGGTAAATAGGAGGGAGGTGAAGAGGGACAGAAGTGAGTAATTACAAATGGGCTTGAGAAAACTTCTGAGGGTGATGGATGCGTTATCCTGATTGTGTTGGTGGTTTCATGGGTGTATACATATGTCAAAACTTATCAAACTGCACACTTTAAATATATGTAGTTTATTGTGTGTGAATTATACCTTAACAAAGCTATTTAAAAATTACTTTTGCAGGTGAAGAGTCTCAGCTTTTAGGAACACCAGTTGCAAAAAAGGGAACCTGGGGCTTCCCTGGTGGCGCAGTGGTTGAGAGTCCGCCTGCCGATGCAGGGGACACGGGTTCATGCCCTGGTCTGGGAAGATCCCACAATGCCACGGAGCGGCTGGGCCCATGAGCCATGACCGCTAAGCCTGTGCATCCGGAGCCTGTGCTCCGCAACGGGAGAGGCCACAGCAGTGAGAGGCCCGCGTACCGCACACACACAAAAAAAGGGAACCTGGCTGACTTAGATGTGAAATGAGTGCCACCTTATTGCTTAAACACCCCAAACTAGTGAAATAAAGAGACTGGACAAAAATCCATAAGAATAAGAATGTACAATTACTGTTTGGAAAATATTTCTTATAAGTTATTTTATAATTGCATCCAGAATAAACCCTTAAGATACATATTTTCCAGTGCTAAAATATTTGCCCTTTGAACAGTCCTGGATGGATTATTAATATTTCCAAACAATGATTATACATTAGTTTAACAATAGGATTAAGAGAAATACATCTCTAAAAGAAAAAAAATGAAACAAGCACATGTTCACAATAGAAATTAGCATTAATTTAGTAAAATTAAGATTAGGATAGTCTATGACTCCTTGAATGGAAGCCATTTCCTGGGGTTTCTGCCCACACTTAAATCTTTGAGTCTGAGGCAAACTCCTCCTTTGATTTAATTCAGCCTTTCACAAAGAGCAGCAGCTGCTAAAGAGCTCCTGGCCACGTGAGACAAATTGTAAGTAGATGGCTGCTAAGAGACTGTTTTTCCCCAAAGGGGAAAGTGTGCCAAACCTGAGTAGGAGAGGGCGGCCAGGAGGAGAGGATGCTCACCACAGAGCAAAACAACGATAAGGGGGAAGTGCCAGGCCTGAGTGTCCTACAGAGCCCCTGGAAACTGGCACCAATGTTTCCTATAGAAGGAGAGTGAGGGGCAGAGATCACAGTCACCAGCCAGCCCTGTGGCGTCGGGTGAGCCACCTGGCCTTTCCATGCCTCGGCTTCCTTGCCTGTCAAATGGGGACGCTGGCACCCATCTCACAGGGTTGCTGAGATGCTCAAAATTGCCAAGAACTCTGAAAGTTTTTAAAAAGCATTTTACAAATTAGCACCATCTGGGTACCTATCAAAACCAGAGGGAACTTGGAGAAATTAAGTCTATATCAAGCTTCTCCAGCTTTTTCAACAATATCCCAGCAACCAAGAAGGCTGAACTTTCATTCTGCCTGTAGCATTATGAAGAGAAATAGGTATTTGTCTTGTTTCCCAATCATACAAACTCCTGCCCCTCTAGAGACCTCAGTCCACTCCTCTGGTCCCACCCCCATTATGTGTTTAAGTAGATTCTGAGACTGTACTCAAGGACTGAATTGTGGTTGGTGTTAAGGTCTGTCTGGAAACTGGCAGTTCGTAAGTTACCCCTCCTCTCTTTCCTCCCCAGAGCCGAAGTCACAGCGCCCACCTCTGGCCCCCCGCTAACCGCAGCCCTCAGGCCGTCCTGCCCCATCTCTGGCATCTGCCTGTACCAGCATCTGGTATTTTGTTAAGTTAGCAAACAAATCCCTACCCAGTCTCATTTCTGAGTCTCAGTCATCAGAACTTGCCCGGGAGCTCCAGACTCTTAGGATGGGGACTTTGCAACACTTTGATTTCCAGACACTGTTCATTTCTCCTGTTCCGGCCAAGGGAGTGGAGTCTGGCCCTGAATCCTGGCCAAGTGCCCAGGCTGTTGTCCTCTGTGAGCAGGCGTGCCTGGTGAGCCGACGTGACGGTTGAGGACCTCGGGATAAAGCAGGTTTCTCAATCTCAGCACTGTTGACATTTGGGTGCAGATAATTCTTTGTCGGGGGTGGAGGGAGCCTTGCGCGCTGCAGGATGTTTAGCAGCATCCCTGGCCTCTACCCACTAGATGCCACTAGATGCTCCCTTCTCCGGAACTGTGACAACCCCAAATGTCCTCAGACATCGCCCAAATTGTCCCTGATTAGGAACCACAGGGACAAAGCTTCTCTGACCTGCCTCCTGGAGCCCCTGTTACTCTGGGTTAGAGCACCCTATGGCCCCTTGAACACCTTCCACCTCCGGCCAGGGAGCACAGCTCCAGAGTCTGATTGGCTGGCCTTCCGCTCTAAAGGACATTTGTTGAAGTTTTGGCCACCCAGCCTCTGAACTCCCTTCCTGGGTGATCCTATCCAACATGAGGCGGAGGCAAAGATCACATTGTGGAATGCAAAGACCACTGCTGAGGTCATGGCCTCTCCCAGCTTCTCTTGTGGTGAGGACAGTGGCTAAGGCTTGCACCTATCCAGGTCTTCAGAGGATGAAAATGCCTTTTTGTTTCAACAATCCTTGTTAAAACCCTTCTAGAACATAGGCAGCTTCCAACTCACAAACAAGGCTTGTAAGGGAGCCTCCGGAGCATAGGCTGCCATGGAAACTTCTGGAGGAGGCATGTGTGTTAGTTTCGCGTGGAGTTTGGAGGACCTGTGGATCCAGAGAGGGAAGAAGGATGGACCTGCTTTACAAGCTCTGACTCCAAAGAAAAACGATTCCTCTCTAGCCCACTGCTTTCTAAGGAGCAATGGAATAAAGGAAGCACAATGGTGGTGGTGGGCAGGGGGATCAGTAGATTTTACTAAACAAAAATGAAGAATGGCTGAACATGAAACAGTGCTTTGAATAAAATGAAACTGTTCATAACCTGAGAAATAGTTGCAAAAAATATAACATGCAAAGGTTTGAAGCCTTAAGGTATATAAAGAATTATTCTAAGAAAAACATCAAAATCTCAATGAAAATAAAGACAAATAACACATCAGCTTATTTGCTGAAACGAACAAACAAAAATACAAATGACTGGTAAACCTAAGAAAAATGCCTAGGTACATGTTGGGCTGCACCCCGCGGGCCTCCAATCCCTGTAGCTCTCTAGCCTCGAGACTGAAGAAAGAGCCCAGTAACAGAGACATCAGTGATCTGTTGGACGGGGGATCTTACACAAAGGGTCTTGGATCAACACCCCACCATGTGCAGCAGAAGGCGGGCAGGACATGGCAGCAATCTTCACTACTTGGAGAAAAAGCTACCATTGATAGGGGGAATTGATGTCACGGGGGCTCACCAGGTACCAGGAGCTAATTAAGCCCTCTAATCTGAGGATTGAATAGTCATGTGAGTGAAGCAGGGCCTGGTGGAGCAGGGGATGTACAGAGAGCAAGAGAACGCCCTTTTTTTATTTTTTTGCTGTACGTGGGCCTCTCACTGTTGTGGCCTCTCCCATTGCGGAGCACAGGCTCCGGACGCACAGGCTCAGCGGCCATGGCTCACGGGCCCAGCCGCTCCGTGGCATGTGGGATCTTCCCGGACCGGGGCACGAACCCATGTCCCCTGCATCGGCAGGCGGACTCTCAACCACTGCGCCACCAGGGAAGCCCAGAACGCCCATTTTGAATGGCGTACCCAGAGGGGGACGACAACAGCATCTCAGTGTAAACTCAGCAATCAGACTCATTTTACAGTGAGGCCACCATTGTCACCCAGTCCACAATCAGATGCCCTTTGCTCAGACTACAGACAAGATGTAAGATGTGTAACAGGCACAACACAGTGAAGATCATGACCATTAAGCAAAATACAAGAAGTAACAGCATTCTGAGATCATACCACCCCTGCCTGTGGTTTACGTCCTGGCCAGCAGTACTATACCACCCATCCACCCTCTGTCCCCACAGCCCGTGCCGGATACTGGAGAGGCGGTATGATATAATGATGCTTTTCTCAAGTAGGGACCTGGATTAATTACCTTAGTAGTCTTAAGTGGGCCTGGGTAGAAGACAGGTGAAATCTGTTAAGTCCCTTTCTAATCTTATTCCCCATGGGACAGCACCCATGGGCAACAGGATTAGAAACCGAAACCACCGGGGACTTACCTGCCAGTTCCAAGGCCATTTATAATACTTTCCCCTGGGAGTAGATCCTAGGGCAAAGGCAAAAGTGAGTTACTGTCCTGACAGATAGTTGGCAATGGTCCTTCGGTGGTCAACAGTTGAACTCGGATGGTATTGACTAGCTGCCTTTGGGTTAACATGGTGTAGGCACTAGGACAATTGCTCCTGGGATGTCCAGTTATAGTTCGTAGGGTTTGAGTTAGCCTCCTGTCCGCATGTTGACAGAGAGTTTCTGTTTCCGTTAGTAGTCCATTCGTCCTTTCCATTAGCCTGGCAGCAGTGGGGTTGGAGGGTAGGTGGAAATGCCCGTGTAGATCATTTTTATCAGCCCATTCCTGAGCTTCACGGCCAGTAAAGCGGGTTCCTTGGTTGCTGTTGACGTCCATGGGGGTCCTGTATGTCTCGCACAGCTCTAGACCCTAAATAGTGTGTGTTTGTTTGTTTGTTTGTTTTAGCATTGCTGGACAACTTGGGTAGGCCTTCTGTAACGTCTTCCACCTGTTGTAACACACTGTAGACTGGACATAGCTGCTGTTCCACTATGTAGTTGCTCTGTCCCCTTCCACAGCTGGGACCAGAAGCCCAAAGTTACTTTATTATTATTTGGCCATTGCCACAGGCCCCAACCAAACCCTTCCAGATAACTGGCCATATCCAATGCACAAGCCTGTCCCTGAGTTAATATACCTAAACCTTGTGTCTGTGATTGTTTAGGGGTGGTGAGTCAGGGGCCTGCCTGTCTTTTGTAGATAATCCAGGTCCTTGCATTTGTCTGTATTCACCAGCAATCTGCGTGCAGTCAGAGGAGCCACGAGCCTAGGGCTGCTACTTTGGAACTGGAGAGTCTCTGAGGTTAATAGCATATCATCGATGTAATGGAAGAGGAAGACACCTCTCACAGTAGACAGCTGCCTCAGGGCCCCACAGGCTAGTGGACAGCCATCTGGGGATCACCCCTACAACTTGCCATTCCCTGTCCTATTTCCCGACATCTCAGCACTCATGGGAGTTTCCTCAGCCTCCTGGCTCGTTCACCAATTTTGGGGCTGCACCCTGCAGGCCTGCAAGCCTTGTAGTTGCCCAGCCTCAAGACTGAAGAAAGAGCCCAGGGACAGTGACAGAGACATTAATGATGTGTTGGACAGGGGGATCTTACACAAAGGGTCCTGGAGCGACACCCCACCGTGCGCAGCAGACGGCAGACAGGACATGGCAGCAGTCTTTACCACTCAGGGGAGAGGAGGCTTCCATCTACAGGGGGAATTGACGTCAGGTGGGTTCGTCACTTATCAGGGACTAATTAAGCCCTATCTCACTTTCCCCCTATCACATAGAAAATAAGAACAAATACAGCGCTAAGTGTGGGCCATGCTGGGATGAGTCTGGCCCGGCAACTGTGCAGGAGGAGGGTGAATTGTGCCACTGCCTGGAGAGAGGCTTGAACACATGCATTATGTGTGGCCAGAAGAATGTTCGTGTTCTTTTCATCTGGAAATTCCTCTTCTAGAAAAGGAGGAATAACCAGCAATGCATTTCAACTTAGCACACTGGATTTGAGCACAGGGGCTGCAGCCAGACTAACTAGTTCAAATCCTGGCTCTGCTCTCTCTAGGCCTCAATTTCCCCATCTGTTTACCCAGGGATTGTAAAATGTTTTAGGGCTGTTATCTAGACTAAATATTTGTTAATACTTGCAGAGTACTTACAACAGTGCCTGGCACGTAGTGGGCACTGGGTAAGTATTAGCTATACATGCGGTGTTATCTATGATAGCAACATACACTCACAAAGGAAATAAATTAAATATCCCATATTAGGAAAACAAATAAACCATGGCACACTTATACACTAGCATTTTATGAAGGCATCGAAATATCAATAGTATTTTAAAAGAGTATTTCAAGACATGGTGATGATGAAAATAAGTAAGCCTCCCCACCATAATGAAAAGAACTTTATGTCGGATATTAGAAAAGTTAAAAAATTTGAATGAACATCATGATCTCCACCCCATCCTTTTTTTTTTTTGCGGTACGCGGGCCTCTCCCTGTTGTGGCCTCTCCCGTTGCGGAGCACAGGCTCCGGACGCGTAGGCTCAGCGGCCATGGCTCACGGGCCCAGCCGCTCCGCGGCATGTGGGATCTTCCCGGACCGGGGCACGAACCCGTGTCCCCTGCATTAGCAGGCAGACTCTCAACCACTGCGCCACCAGGGAAGCCCCCATCATTTTTTTAATAGACTTTATTTTTAGAGCACTTTTAGGTTTACAGCAAAATTGAACAGAAAGTACAGAGATTTCCCATATACTCCCCGCCCCCATTCATGCATGGCCTCCCCCACTATCAACATCCCCCACCAGAGCAGTACATTTGTTACAAACGATGAACCTACATTGACACATCATTATTGCCCAAAGTCCATAGTTGACATTAGGGTTCACTCTTGGTGTTGTACAACCTATGGTTCTTTACAAATGTATGATGACGTGTATCCACCATTACAGTATCACACAGAGTAGTTCTGCCACCCTAAAAACCCTCTGTGCTCCTCCTATTCATCCCTCTCTTCCCCCTGGGATCAGGCAACCATTGATCCTATTACTGTCTCCTTACTTTTCCAAGAACGTCATATCGTTGGAATCTTACACTAAGTAGCGTTTTCCAACTGGCTTCTTTTACTTAATAATATGCATTTAAGATTCCTCCATGTCTCCTCGTGGCTTGATAGCTCAATTTTTTTTAAGTCAAATAATATTCCACTGACTGGAGGCACCACAATTTATTTTATCCATTCACTTACTGAAGGACATCTTGGTTGCTTCCAAGTCTGGGCAATGATGAATAAAGCTGCCATAAATATGTGTGCACTTTTTGTGTAAACCTAAGTTGTCAACTTATTTGGGTAAATACCAAGGAACACAATCACTGGATCAAATGGGAAGAGTATGTTTAGTTTTGTAAGAAACCTCTGAACTGTCTTCCAAAGTGGCTGTACCACTTTGCATTCCCATCAGCAAGGAATGAGAGTTCTTGTTGCTCTACATCCTCACCAATATTTGGTGTTGTCAGCGCTTTGGACTCTAATAGGTGTGTAGTAGTATCTTGTTGTTTTAACTTGCAATTCTCCCATGATCATGATCCTTTTTAAAAATTAAATTTATAATGTATCTCTTAACTTTTTCAGATGTTTGCTTTATTTTGTTTACTGAGATTCTCCTTGTTTTATATAGAATCTCTCTTCAAGAGTATATTTTACCTTGTTTACTATTATTCCACCTGCTTTCAAAATATCTACCTGTCTTTCAAATGTCAAATAAAAGTTTGTTTACTTCTAAGTACAAGACTTCCCTCCTCTGCGAATCCCAACACCATTTCTGGAGGGGTGTCTGTTGAGGGTCTTGGGGGGGACCCTTTATGTAAACGAGGACTCAAAATGTTGGGTTTAAAACTGAGAAAAAGGGGCTTCCCTGGTGGCGCAGTGGCTGAGAGTCAGTCTGCCAATGCAGGGGACACGGGTTCGTGCCCCGGTCCGGGAAGATCCCACATGCTGCGGAGCGGCTGGGCCCGTGAGCCATGGCCGCTGAGCCTGCGCGTCCGGATCCTGTGCTCCGCAATGGGAGAGGCCACAACAGTGAGAGGCCCGCGTATCACACACACAAAAAATAAAACTGAGAAAAAGTAGTTAGCACTTTTAGGTTGCTGGCTCTTCCATTCACTTCTGCCTGCAGAATTTAGTAAACTGCAAAAGTCACATTTCAAAATATTCTGAGATTATGGTCTTATTTCCGTACAAATTAGAAAATGACAAGTGAAAACAGCACAGAGAGGTAAGTGACTTGTTGGAAGGCCACACACCTGGTTGGCGATGAGTTCCCAGCTGGGCCACCTGCCTTGCCTCAATATATTTGTTCTGAGCCCTGATACCTGGGGTTCAGAGATAAACACAAGACTGATCTCAGGGATCTGGGTTTCTTTCCAGAACCTCCTGCCCTACCAGGCCCTCAATGAGCTGTCAGAACTATCAAACAGTTCAGCTACAACAAGAGTTAAATGGTGTGCTAGGCTGGAAGAATTGACCTGGTTTAAATATTGGCAGGAAGGGCAACAGGGGCTCAGCTAAGGTTGTCTTCCCTTTGTTGACCGCTGACCTAGCAAACAAACAGTGCTGGGCTGTAAAAGTCCTGAGAGCAGCGGGTAGGGTTTTGCTCCCCACTTGCCCAGAGCAGGGATGATCAATATTTGTTAGCTGTTTGAAGGAAGGCAAAATTAGGCACAGGTGTCTTGGCCATGCCTCTTAGCCATTATCTGTGGAGCTGTTAAATAAATAACCCAGTGAAAGGGGCTGAGCCCTGAGACCTAGGGGCTTTGAGACAAAGGCAAGGCTGACCCCACTGGCCCAGAGGTCTTGGTTTCTTTCCAGAAGGTCATGAGTCTCCGGCAGTAGTTCAGGGAAGCTGCTGGCTTCTGTAACTGGGCATTATAGGGAGATCACAGAGGCTGTGACCACTTGAAAGGCTTGGACAACAAAATCAAAACGGGCCCTGTTAGCCAAGATTTCCCAGCAAGGTTCAGCTGTTTACTGGTGCTGAACTAGAAAGAGTTGAGAGGAGCCCAGCTGCCCTGCGGGGAGGTGGAGGCTGTTGGAAAAACCCATTTAGTAACCACTCAGGGAAGCCCCCCAAGAGAGGGATTTAATTTTCCTTAGGTCTGAGGTCAATGGCTGCCACAGGAAGTAAGGGACAGGATTTAAACAGTAAAATTACTGACTGTACTAAATGGCTACAGATCACCAGGCATTTGCATCTACAGTAATAACCTCCACAACATGTCTGTGAATCCAACAGGGGAAGGTCGTGACTTGCCCAAGGTCACCCAGATGGTCAAATTGAGAGCTGTGATTCCAGGCCATCTGCTCCACTACAGAGCCCAGCTCTTCACGATGCCAACTTCCAATGATGAGAACATGACTTAGACTCTGTATCAAGACAAAGGGAGCTTTAAAAGATAAATGCATAAGAAGACAAAAGGAACACAGCTTCTCAAAGAACAGATTTGAAATATTCTGCTGTGTTCATAACAATTTTCTTCCCCACCTTGGAAGACTGGCATTGGTTCTATCCTCCCTGACAAGAGTTAGCCCCTGCCATGGCTCATCAGGCTCCCCCAAAGATACTCCCACACCCCCCAGTTCTGGGGGGAGGTTTGTGCCTCCCTCCCTATAGCAGATCGACTAGGGAGAATCTAATGAAGTGGGGAGATGGGTTGTTAATTCTACCTTTTCCTAAGTGTTTCCTGATTTGCCTTAGACACAGACTAACTTCTTCCAAGACCAGTGCCACTGGTATAGCATAATCGTTTATGTAACCTTGAAAATGGTGCAGTGGTTTTAAAGTTATGTCCAGTTGTGTTTTGGAGTTAAGCTTTATTTCTTTAAGACCCTCACAACATTGCACAAAAAAGCAGTTGCTGAACCATATATATGGTATAATACCATTTCTATAAAAAAAAAATCTCTATATAATTTCATGTATTTTCATAGGAAACAATCTGAGAGGATACTTAGTAAACTGCAACCACAGTTAGCTTCAGGGAGCAGGTTCACAGCTCTGCTGTGTTTGTGTAAAGGGCCCTTACACTTCTTCCTCCCCGTACTTCTATATCGTTTGACATTTTTATAACAATATGAATTATTATTTTAAGATTTATATACAGTAAAATGCACTCTTTTTGGTGTACAGTTCTATGAGTTTTGACAAACGTGTAGATTTGTGTAACCACCATCACAATCAGAACCACATGATCCAGCATTTTCACTTCTGGGTATTTACCTGAAGAAAACAAAAACACTAATTTGAAAAGTTATACGCAGGGGCTTCCCTGGCGGTGCAGTGGTTGACAGTCCGCCTGCCGATGCAGGGGACACGGGTTCGAGCCGTGGGAAGATCCCACATGCTGCGGGGCAACTAAGCCCACGCACCACAGCTACTGAACCTGCGCTCTAGAGCCCATGAGCCACAACTACTGAGCCCACGTGCCACAACTACTGAAGCCCGCATGCCTAGAGCCTGCGCTCCGCAACAAGAGAAGCCACTGCAATGAGAAGGCCGCGCACCGCAACAAAGAGTAGCCCCCGCTCGTCACAACTAGAGAAAGCCCGCATGCAGCAACGAAGATCCAACACAGCCAAAAATAAATAAATAAATAAAATGTATTTTTAAAATAAATAAAATAAAAAATAAAAATTTAAAACTAAACAATAAAGAATATAGTCCTATCACCTAAAAAAAAATCCCTTTACAGTCAACCCTCTCTCTATCCCAACCATTGGAACCAGTGAGCAGTTCTTCATCACTCTAGTTGTGCCTTTTCCAGAACGTCACGTCAATGGGATCTTACAGTATGCAGCCTTTTGAGCTTGGCTTCTTTCATTCAACATAATTATTTTGAGGTTCATTCATGCCATTGTGTGTATCACTAGTTCATTCCTTTGACTGCTGAGTAGGATCCCACTGGATGATGTATGCAGCTTGTTTCCCATTCACCTCTTGAAGTATATTAGGCTGGTTCACTGTTTTTGACAATTATGAATAAAGGAGCTATAAACACTCATGTGCAGGTTCTTACATCAACATAATTTATTTTGGGTAAATACCTAGGAGTAGGATTGCTGGGTCATATATTAAGTATATGTTTAATTTGATAAGAAATTGTCAAACCACTTTCCAAAATGGCTGTCCCATTTTACATTATGAAATAAAGAAATGTATGAGGTTCCAGTAGCTCTGCCTCCTCTCCAGAACTTGTACTTGATATGATAAGTGTTTTGGATTGTAACCATTCTAGTAGGTGATAACCTCATTGTGGTTTTAATTTGCATTTCCCCACTGAGTAATGGTATTGAGGATTGTTTCATGTGCTTCATTTTTTTGCTATCTTTCTTGGTAAAGTGTCTATTCAATTTTTGCACATTTTTTTGGATTGTTTGTTTTGTTATAGTTGAGTTGCATTACTATTTTTAAGAGCTCTATTGATACTAATTGACATACAATATACTGCATGTATTTAAAATACATAGTTTGATAAATCTGTCATAAGCATACACCCATGAAACCACTGCCACAACCAAGATAATGGACATATCCATCCCCCCCCAAAGTTTCCTCATGCCACTTGGTAATCCTTTTTCCATTCCTCTTCCTGCCAGCACCCACTCCCCAGGCAACCAGTGATCTGTTTTACGAGGTAGTTTGCATTTTACAGAGTTTTATATAAATGGAATCATACAGTATGCACTTTTAAAAATCTGGCTTCTTTCACTTAGCATAATTGTTCTGCGATTCATCCATGTATGTATCAATAGTTCATGCCTGTTTTATTGCTGAGAGTATTATTTCACTGAATTGGATACACCTCAATTTGCTTATACATTCACCTGCTGATGGACATTTTCAACGGTTACCAAAACAGCTGCTATGAACATTCATGTACAAGTCTTTGGGCATATGTTTTCATTTATCTTGGGTAAATATAATACAATAAATACCCAGGAGTGGGATGACTAGGTCATACAGTAAGTGTATGTTTCACATTTTAAGAAACTACTAAACTGTTTTCAAAATACTTGCATCATTTCACATTACTCTCTTAATAAAAGTTTTTTTTAAATGGTTTTACTGGTATTCACTGATCACTGTGTATAAACTTTCCTCAGTCACAGAATTTAGGGTGAGAGTTGAGAGAGAGCTAAGTTCTTTCTCATAATAAAAGGAAAGAATTGGATGGGTGGTGTAGGGTAGGGCCTCCAGATGGAGCTAGGAATTTGGGCCCTGATGGCAGAAACACAGAAGATTAAAAGACCCAGTGACTGTGTAGCCACAGTCACTTGGGAAGAACACAAATGTCTCCTGTGGGATTTTATGGCTGTGTGAGTTGTAAGCTGTGCTGTATAAAGACCTCTTCAATCATCTGCCATGAAATCTCCAGTGAACTCTGTACTGCTCACCACTGCTTTTGAGTAAGTGAATTCTGTGGGCCAGTGTTTTCCAAACTGCAGATAAACACCTATTCCATGACTATTATTCTTCTCTAAAAGATTCACTTTCACCAATTCATTTCATCTTTGTCTCAATCTTAAACTGATAAAGTTTTTTAAACTACTTAAATTAAAAACATGAGTCCCTGAACTCCTGACTCACCTCACGGGCCACCAGGGGGACTCACTACACACTCTGTGAAAGGCTGTCTTGGGGTACCAGGGAGGTTAAAAAACCCTTCCCTCTACTCTCTTCGGTTCAATACATTGGTCATTTGAATCAAACTGATTAAAGAGAGATTAATAGGAGAAAAGATTATTTTGCATACATATGAGGGCCTTACAGAAAAAAAGTGAAAACCCCAAAGAAGTGGTTAGACCTGAGGACTTAATATACCATTTTAACAAAGAGTAATAAACTGTGGAGAAGTAAGTAGACAAAGGAAGGAATAGGGGTTGGACTTCTAGGGGCATAAGTTGTGGGAAGGTAAATATATGGGGGAAGCTAATGGATTATAATGGATAATAGGGTTATTTAGTAAGGTTTGTTATGTTCAAGTTGGTGCTTTCTCCGCTGAAAAATCTTCTCCTCTCTGGTGATTGAGTCCTTCTCCTCTTTCTGGTATTTCTGGAAGATTTATGTTACCTTAACAAAGGGAAAGTTATGCCCTGCTTTTAGACAGACAGCTAATTGTCTTCAGTTAAAAACAATCCTTGCCAAAGTGGCATATTTTGGGGTGGCATATTCTGATCCCCTTCAAGGGAAACTTGAACAAGGCTCAGAGCCCAGTGGCTGCATGAGGGGTGTCAGCAGCAAGAGATAAGAGGACAACTGCTTACATACACTTCTACTTATGTGTGTTCTATTGTGAGTATGTTACCGAATGCAAGTTCGTGTGCCCGACGCACAGTGAGGCCAAACAAACCAAAACGTCTGTGTTTGGAGCAGAGTGAGGTTTATCTGAAATTCATCAGAAACCTGCACTTGTCAGAAAGTCCCTCCTATGACTCTTCCTGACGGTGAAGCACTTTTGCAAAAGCATCAGAGTACAACGATAACTGTCTATAAACAACCAAAAGACTTTAAAAGACATGGTTAAACACCTGCTTACAATGTAATCGATAAAGAAACGAACTATGACTGTTAGCATTTTATCAGGACATACCAGGTGTTTAGAAATTCCATATCATTTTTAGAACAATCTGTATTAATATCATTTATCCATAGAGTATAACCTGAGAAGGCTTATCATTCATTTGGTAAGGCTTTCCGCGTAATTTAACATTACCAAATAATCCTAGTTAACTTAATCTCTCTCTCTCAGATGCATCAAGGTTCCTCTGAAGCATCTCAAAGTTAGCTTCAGGTCAAAAGAAATTCAGTTAGAATTTGATATTTGGGAAGTTTGTCAAAAATATCAAAGAGGTTTCAAAACACTTGGTCAAATAAGATCACAGGTCACTGTGAAACAGCACTTAAATTCACTTAACCAAAGTGGCAAAAGATTTCAAAAGCAAACACAGATCACTTAAAGGCAAAGAACCTCACACAATCTGTTATTGAAAACAGTATTCCAAGAAAACTTTGCTCTCTTAACAAAGTTCTCTCTCTAGTCTTGCACCAGCCTACTTTATAACAGCCTACTATAACAGCCTATAAACAGCCTACTTTATAAATGAATAACAAAATTCATTTACCTAATTAAATTTAATCCAACCTTGGCTAATCCTGACCATGTACAAAACTCTTTTCTTAAGGTTCCTTTTCCACAAACTTCCCATCACTTTCTGTATCCACATTATATGTCCCCCTCCCCCGCTTTTTTTTTTTTTTTTTAACCATCTAGAAACAACCAGGTCTAGGACAAAATTACTTTCTTTTCCCTTAACAAAATGCAGTTCCATTCCTCACACTCCGTTTTACTGAAAACACACATCTTACTTTCCTAACATATTGAAATGTTTCTCTTGTTTTAGTAGATTTAATCACATATAATTTTAACCCTTAGAAACCTTAATCTCCAGCAAAAAACCAAGGAGCAAGTAACTGTGAGCTATCTGTCACACCAGCATTTCCTGATTAGAAAACGTATGCTTTAGTCTTCCTCTCCTAAGAAGGCAAAGGTGGGTAAACTTACCACCCAGCAATTAATGTTCCAATATTTTATCCTATCTGAAATGACCCAGATAGTCGATGAATTCTCACCACTCAACTTAATTTAGTTTCAAGTTATCAAGTTACTTTCCTTGCTGACAAATTCACAACAGCTAAAATAAGGTCTTATTTGACCTCTAGTAAACCTAGGTACAACAGAAGTACTATACTTAACATGTTGACACTAAAGACATGTCAATATTAGTCAAACCAACAAGCTTAAGCTAGCTTCGATACCAGATGTTGATTCAGCACTGAATATCTCCCAGATCACTTGAACCTAAAATTCATTCTGACAAGTTTCTTTTTTATTTCTGAGAATTTAGATAAGCACTTAATTTCTTTTAAGCCAATTAAACAGAACTCATCCACGAACCAATCTTGGCAACGCCACTTTGGAGCCAGAGACACCTCGTATTTATAAGGTACATACATATATCTATTTAGACAGAGATCTTACAATTGTTCTCTGTTCACTCATACCTAATTATTCATGGACAAACAGCAAACCAATGCAACGCAGAATTGCAGGTCTCTCAGGGTCACAATTCCCTGACTCCAGAAAGGGAAATTCCCAACCAGTCCTCTGCCATAGAAAAAGCCAATGCAATAGGGAAGGATACCCTCGTGTTGTCAGAGACCAGAGACGTCTCAACCAGCCAACACAAGTACTGATATACACACATAGACAAACAACAAATATCGTCCCACAAACAAAAGATAACACAAGGTGTAGCCCCCAAATTCCACTTCAACTCCGAGATGGAGGCTGCCAGAGTGTCCTGGCTCCCGAAAGAGAATGGGCCCAGAGTGGCTTGTAATGAGCCCTGGATGGCTCACTCCCTGAAAGTGAAGTGAGCCCTAGATGGAGCAAGTAGAATTTTCCCATCCTGCACAAGCCAGGATGATACACACAAAAACACAAACTACAAATAAGGTATGGTCACACAGAAAATCAGAGGAGGTGTAGTCTAAAAATTCCACTTCCACTCCCAGACAGAGGCCTCCAGATTGGCCCAGCTCTTGAAAGAGAATGAACCCAGAGTGGCTAGCCCAGAGTGGCTCACTTTCCACAAGAGTGGAAGGAGTGGAGAGAATTCCCAGCCTGCATGCATACTGGAGCTACTCACCCCAAAGCCACACCGAAAGTGAACTGTAGCTTAGGACGTTCCTTGGCTCCAAACGGACTTGGGCTGAGGCGGCCAGTGCCTGCCACGGAGAGTCTCTCTGAGTTCCCCAGAGCAAAATGAGCTCCGGCAGCTGCTGGGGATTCGGGGAAAGGGCTGCTCCTGGCCAGGGTCGACTTGCCACAGGCATGAACTCCTGGGCTGGCTCACCAAAACTGTTACCGAATGCAGGTTTGTATGCCCACCCCACGGTGAGGCCAAACAAACGGAAACGTTGAAATTTGGAGCAGAGAAAGGTTTACTGCAGGGCCAGGCAAGGAGAATGGGTGGCTCATGCTAAAAACCGTGAACTCCCTGATGGTTTTCAGGGAGAAGTTTTTATAGACAAAATTTGGGATGAGGGTTGGCAGGGTGTGTGACTTTCTTCTGATTGGTTGGTGGTGAGGTAACAGGGTAATGCTCAGCCTGAAGTTGCCATCCTCCACCTCAGTGGAGGCCTTAGTTCCTACAGAAGAGCTCAAAGGTATTGTTATGTGTATCCCTTCAGGAGGAACCAGGATCCTGCCCCAGGGTTGCACTATTGTTTCTCGACTGCTCCTTCTTTGTTTCTGCACCCCTCCCATTCCCTGATTAGCAACTGTTTGAATCTGCCCTTTGGAACTCAGGGAAGGTCCAGGAGGCTGAATGAAGCCTATTTCCTACAAACAAGAAAAGGGGGACATGGAAAGGCTTTTGTGTCCAGGAGGGCCCCACAGGGACCTGCTCAGTTTTCAGGATGTGGCCTCCTAGTGGGCACAAGCCCATGACGTTGGACCTTCGGCTTTCCAGCCCATCAAACCTTGGTGCTGAGCTTGGTACATCACGCGTGCTCTATACACCCTTTTCCAATAAATAGCAGAGCTCACAATTCGTAACCAGGCAGTAAGTGGTCAGTGCCACCTCTGCAGAAGCCCTGGCGCTGGAGGAACTCAGAGGAGGGACCCAGGCTTTTTTCCTATGACTCCTTCTCGTGACATGCACTCCAGTCAGCCCATATCAACCACTGGAGGGGCCCATACGATTTGTCTGCACTTCCTCTGTGATATCCAACACTCCCACCAAATCCAGGCCCCTGCTATTTCCACCTATTTCTGGGGGGGGAGTGACTCTGCCTTGAACTGGTGGCACCAGGCAAGGAGCGTGGTCTCTGCAGGTTTTGTGCTCAAAGTGGGGCTAAGTTTGCTCTGAGCGTCTTAATCACCCTTCTTGGGCCAGCAAGGATTATGAGTTATGGCAAAGGAGGGAGGGGGCCTATCACCTGCGAAGAAACTCTGGCTCCCAGCTAGCCTTCCAGACCACGTTCCGACTAGCAAGTACCTGCCACGGCCTGAGGGTACTTTGAAAGGTTTCTGAGACAGCTGAGGCCTCATCGCGGGAAGGGGTGAGGGCAGTGAAGAAGGCAATGGGGGGTGGGGGGTGGCGATTTGGACTAAGTTCCTTTGGAGTCACGTCTTTCTCTAGAACTGGGCTTATATAATTTGTTGCTTGAGAGCTTTTCGAGAGTTTAGAGTCGTGGTTCTCAAAGGGCAGTCAGTCTCTGGGTCAGCAGTCTCCGCGCCACCTGGGAACTTGTTTGAAATGCAAATTATCAGGCCACCCCAGACCTCTGGAGGTGGAAGCCAGCCCTCTGCGTTTTAAAAAGCCCTCTGGGTGATGGTGATGTAGGCTGAAGTTTGAGAAACTGTAGAAAGTGACTCCTTAAAAACATTCCCCACCAACCCACTCCTGATCACCTCGTCTCTCTCTCACACACACGCACGCACGGACGCACTTGACTCGGAAAGAGCCAGAGCGTACATCTGTGAGATGTGGAGCCCGGGTCGCTCCGAAGCTGACTTAAAGAATCGCAAGGCGTACCTCCCCCTGCTTGCCAACAGGAGCCCTTTGCTTCCGCCACGACTTTCACACAGTCCGTATTCAACTCGCTGTGCCGACCTTGCTTTTGCATTCCAGCGGGGCACAAAGCTGAGGCCTGTTTTCCCATTGTCTGTCAGATGAATGCTTGGATTGGTGTCCGGCTGCCCGCTCGTGCTTGGTAATCCGAAACAGAGACCTGGAAGTCTCGGGGCCAATTCAGGCTTCCTGCCGGGGAGCCAGCTGGAAGCCTGTTGGAGAAGAAAGGACGTTGGTGTCACAGCGCCACCCTGTGGCGGGGAGGGAAAGAGCCACTCTGCACGGCGGTCTGCATTGGGCTTGGAGTCTGCAGAGACCTTAAACCTCATCAAATCCAAACATAACAAAACGCCCATTTAAAGAGCATTTACTGTGTGTTAAGCACGGTAATCATTGCCTCAGAGTTTCCTACGCGGTAGATAAGGTCACACAGCTGCTAAAAGTGAGCCAGGCTATGAGTCCCCAAAAGTCTGTAGAGAGGTGACACAACTAAGTACCAATCTGTCCTTTCATGCTCTTCCAAGTTCCAGTGGGGAATGCTCTTTATAGCCCTGCTTCTCAAACCCACAAGTGCAGGCAACACCTGGAGATCCTGTTACAATGCAGATCCTGATTCAGCAGATCTGGGCAGGCACCCAAGATCCTGCATTTCTAAGGGCTCCCAAGTGATGCTGATGCTGGATCATGGACCACACTAAGAGGCAAGACCCAGAGCAGTGCTGTCCGGTAGAACACGGAAGGCTCTAACCCCACGCTGTCCAACACATTGGCCACTAGCCACCTGTGGCCATCGAGCACTTGAAATATGGCTACTGCAACTGAGAAACTAAAATTTTCATTAATTTCAACTACTTTAAAAGTAAATAGCCCCTCCGTGGCTAGTGTATCCCATACTGGACAGAGCAGGGTCCCTCATGAGGGGGGGCTTAGGCTAGCTTGTTATAGAAGAGCCAAAATTCCATGGCAGGTTAAAGCAGGATTATTGATTAACAGATTTTTAGAGCCATGGGAGATTAATAGACTCCAACCTTGAAGATGTGGTATATATATACAATGGAATATTATTCAATCAAAAAAAAGTGAAATAAAAAAAACAGTGAAATAATGCCATGTGCAGCAACATGGATGGACCTAGAGATTATCATACTAAGTAAAGTAAGCCAGACAAAGACAAATATCATATGCTATCGCTTATATGTGGAACCTAAAAAAATGGCACAAATGAACTTATTTATAAAACAGAAATAGATTCACAGACAGAGAAAACAAACTTATGGTTACCAAAGGAGAAAGGGGGGGAGGCATAAATTAGGACTTTGGTATTCAAATATACATACCACTATATATAAAATAGATAACCAACAAGGACTTACTGTATAGTACAGGGAACTATACTCAATATCTTGTAATAACCTATAAGGGGAAAGATTCTGACAAAGAATATATATACTCTTCTTCAACATGGCTGTTGCCAGGAGGCCACAGGTGGGCCTCCCGATAGGGCTGCTCATGACAACTTCGCCCCCCCCAAGAGCAAATGATGAGAGAGCAAGAGAGAGGGCCTAGGATGGAAGCTGCAGCCTTTCGTAACCTCAACATGATGTGCTGTACCATCAATCCTGCTGCATTCTGTTGACCACAGAGTAACCCTGTTGCATTGTGGGAAAGGACTGCACAGGTGTGAGTACCCAGAGGTGGGGGCCACTGGGGGTCATTTTGGAGGCTGCTCATCACAAATATGAAAAAGAAGATAAAATTCACCTGAACCCTCGCTCTCCATAAACGATCACTGTAGCACTGAGAGGTAATTCCTGTATGTGACACGTATATTTGTATGTGTGTGTATGGCAGATTTTTTTTCTGACTCTTAACTCATATATTAGTCTCTGTATTTTTCCTCCATTTCCCTTTCAGCTGGAAATCCAGGCTTTGTTTAACCTCCTTCCTGCATGGAAGATATGCACTCAATTTTTATTATTCTACTGGATACCCTAAATTGCAAACATGCTTATTTGATGCAACAAAATATAAAGTGAATCAATGTCTTTATTCTCCTCCTAAACAATTCAATGATATTAAAACATTAAATCAGATCATTAAGCTCCCATTTTATAATTACTGTTGTCTAGTGTTTTAGTCCTATCTCATTTTTACATATCCTAAATTAGTTTTATAAATCATTATTATTGTTTTTAGATTTACCCCCTGGTTTACCTGTTTCTTTACTCACCAATGCTTCTTTCATCCCAAAGCAAGATGAAGTCTTGGCACCTGAAGGTTTCTTTCTTTCTTCCTTTCTTTTTTTTTTCTTGAAAGCTCAGCATTTCTAGGAGTTTGTAACAGGAGAATTTTCAAATCATCTAATTCCCATGTTGCTGGTAATCCCTTTATTCAAGTATTGTCGCAGGGCTAGTATACTTCTTCCTTTTGAAAAACTTAAACCCATTGAAGAGATTATGCGTCTGAAGGGGGCAGGCTGGAGAGAGGTCTTGAGGCAGCAGGGAGTTAGGGATGAAGGGAAAAAGGAAAGGCAGGTATTTGAGGAGGGAGGTGGCAAGACCTCAGAGGTGATACTTCAGAGGGTGGGTCTGAGGAAGCCAGTCTCCAGGATTTCCAAGATTCCTGCACCCAGGCCAGGCACTAAAGCCCACAGGGACCGAGTGGACAGGGGATGGGGAGGGCTGCAGTGGGATCTGTGTGTATATATGGTCAAAAATCACAGAAGCATACTGGTGTTTTGCTGCTGTGGACCACGGATCCCAGCACAACTGTGGTGATGGGGACACCTGAGAATCACTGAAGGCAAATTCCCATCAGGACAAGTGAGGGTTAGGAGGCAGAATTAAATTGAGTAAAAGGAAATAAAGGACTTAAATATTTCTTGCTCATATAGTTTGCAGGCTGAGATTCATACGTGCTACACACACACACACACACACACACACACACACACACACACACATTTAAACTGTAGTCTAGTTGTACTTTTGTATCCTGCTTTTTCACCTAGCTTATATTACGGACATGATGCAATGTGATTATCTACACTCCCCAACCATGTCCACAAAGTTTCCATGGAGAGAGCCATACATCAGGGGATGCCCTGCTTCACTGGCTGTGAGGGCAAAGTGCAAGGTCACATTCCTTTCACTCTTCAAAGACCCAACGCCCCAGAGAATCTATCAGGAGAAGCCCTTTCTTCGATCCCCGGGAGTCCTCGGCCCTATTATAACCTACTATAACCCCGTGCGTCTCAGCCCAGCAGGAGAGGCCTGTTCTGGTGACTCTCATCTGGAGGCTGGGACACCTTCTCCTCCCCGGCTAGTAGGTGGCTGCTTCTTGGCTGTCACAAGATGTCACCAGCGACTTAGCAGGTGGATGCATTTCCTGTCCTTAAGGATGGCAGCGACCCAGGCTATTTCCTCAACCCTGAAATGAAGCTATTAGTTACCATTACAGGTTTTCTGTGAATTCAATGTAAAAAAAAAGGTTAAAAGTATTGTGATGATCACTAAGTCTGACACCCATGTTCTCATTCTCCCCCTTCTGGAAATGTGGTGGAATTGCACTTCCTTACCCTCTCAAGGCCTCTTTGAGTTTTGGGAGCCCAAGAAAAGTGGGTGAAAGTGACCCATGTCACTTTGACCCTATGAGCCAATCCATAACTTGTCACATTTTCCATCTTCCTACCACTGCTGCCGTCGCCATTCCACATGGTGGCTACTGCATCAGCTGTGGTCCCTGAATGAGGCCCATGGAAGTGAGGCCCCAGCCACCTCAAGATAGGCAGGTGGAATGAATATAAAATAAATCTTTGTTGTTCTGAGCACTGAGATCTGGACATCATTTGTTACCACCTACCCTAACTGGTTAAATTTTTTTTAAAGGATGAACCTACTCAAGGTTACAGAGGCTTAATATTAAAGCAGAAGAGAGGAGAGGATGCAGACTATTTTAGGGTTCTTCCCCATTCCTCACTCATTGACAGGGGGTTACAGCTGCCTTGAGACAGAACAGCTTCAATGCCTGGACATTGCGTAGAACACTCTCCTTTCCACCCCTGGGTGAGTCCAGCTAATTATTTTGAGGACATCTCTGCCAGGCCTCCATCTTGCCTGTGAAATCTATGGCCCTGGTGGAGATCTGGATTCCCATTCTGCCCTTGGGCTTTACGAGGGTCTTGACAGCCTGGGCACCATGCCCGTGGCCTTGGTGGTGTTGACCTGCATCTTCTTTTGATCCCTCTTGCTGTGCTTCTTGGCAAAGTGCATGTTTCTGAGGAACTTGGGTCCATGCCCTTACGAGATTCAGATCTTTTTGATCAGGGTTTCTTGATGCCATTTCTGTGCTATATGGGGAAGGGTTGTACATGGTGTGGTTCTTGGCCTCAGCCATGTCTGCAAGGAAGCCAAAGGCTCCTGAAGCACCTTGAACCAGAGGAGAAATGTAACTTCTTTTTTAAATTAGGAGGAAAAAAGTGAACTTTTAAGTTGGACAAAATATTTTCATATATAATATTAAAATGATCACTTTTGGGGACTTCCCTGGTGGTCCAGAGGGTAATACTCCGTACTCCCAATGCAGGGAGTCTGGGTTCCATCCCTGGTTGGGGAACTAGATCCAGCATGAAACTAAGAGCCCACATGCTGCAACTAAAAAAAAAAAAAAGATCCCACATGCCACAACTAAGACAGGGCGCAGCCAAAATAAATAAATAAATATTTTAAAATAAATAAATAAATAAAATGATCACCTTTATACCAACCCAGTAACCTCCTTCTTCTATAGTAATAGAACCTCTGCGCAGGCTCAGCGGCCATGGCTCACGGGTCCAGCTGCTCCGCGGCATGTGGGATCTTCCCAGACCAGGGTTTGAACCCATGTCCCCTGCATCGGCAGGCAGATTCTTAGCCACCGCACCACCAGGGAAGCCCCAAGCCTACTTTCTAATAATAAAGGGGGAAGAAGGTTCTTCACTTTTTTGTGTGTAATGAATTATGAATGCGTTCCAAGGTCAATCGGAAGAAACCAGGAGAAGGAGAGGTTGAAAGCAAAGAGTGACCCAGGACGATGGTTAAGTGCAAGGGCACTGAGAAGGCAGGACGAAAGGGAGTGCAGAGCCCAGGTGGAGGGGCCTGGCCCTGATGGTGGGAGGGACACCACTCCACTCGGATTAAGGGGAATGGCAGATGAGGGGATCTGCGAGCAGGAGACTTGAGATTTGGGAGCAGGAAGTTGAGGCAGTCCCTTCCTTTTCTCAGGGAAGCAGGAGGGGAGAGAGAAGTAAGAAAGTCAAGCCGGGGGGCTTCCCTGGTGGCGCAGTGGTTGAAAGTCCGCCTGCCGATGCAGGGGACGCGGGTTCGTGCCCCGGTCCGGGAGGATCCCACATGCCGCGGAGCGGCTGGGCCCCTGAGCCATGGCCGCTGAGCCTGCGCGTCCGGAGCCTGTGCTCTGCAACAGGAGAGGCCGCAACAGTGAGAGGACCGCGTACCGCAAAAAAAAAAGAAAAAAAAAAAAAAAAAAAGAAAGTCAAGCCGGGAGAGTTTATGTAAGTGTTCAGGGGTGGGAGAGTGGGCCCTGCATCCTCCCCATCGCTGTCGTGTTGCGTTGTCTAAAAGTACAAGAACTAAAAACCAGACACAATTTAACTCAGTCTGTCAAGTACCACACAAGGCCATCCCTGAATAGGACTGGAGAAGAAGAAGTTTTTTCTATGATTCGATCATTAAAAACAGGAATATAGAACAGGTTGGTGGCCTATCCAAAAGTTTCAAGCCAAAATGTATTCATTGTCTGTAGTTATCAAATTAAAATAGATCCTTGTGATAAAAATATCAGGATAACTGAGACCCAAATAAAACACACAAGTGTGGCCATTTCAGCTGTGAATCAGGCACGGCCAGACACCACGCTAAGCTTCTCACATGGCTTAGCTCTCGATCCTGTGAAACAGGTATTTTCATCCTTGTTTTATAGATGAGAAAACTGAAGCCAGGAAAGATTAAATAACCACCCTAAACCATACAGCTACCAAAAGAGGAGGCCAGAATTTGAACCAAGATGGATCTGACTCCAAAACTCCGCTCTTAACCACTGCCCACTGCCTTCTCTTATCCCAGGAGGAGTGTGCCAGGACCTGTCAGTCCCAAAGTCTTGCTGGCCTTCTAGAAAGCTATGGAGACTTTATGGAAACAGAACTTCTGGAGGTTGGCCTGATATCTCAGAGTGGCTAGTTGAGAAATCAGGTTAGACACACCCTCTACTCCCTCACCAGCCCAGCGATTGTTCTACAGTAAAAGTCACCTAGCTGGTCGGCGGCCTTGCACTTTCTTCTAGTGGATGTCATACCTGGTGGCCAAATGAACATCAATAAGTCACGGCTTTTGTCATGTCACTCTGCTACTCCCCACTGACCCACAGGATAAAGTCCAGACTCCTTGACCTGGGACTCAGGGATCCCCCCCTTCCCCAATAATCTAGGCAGGCTACTGCAGTTAGGAACAAATTCAGCTGTATGTGATAGAAAACCCAAAATAACCATGACGTAAACAAGAAAGAAGTTTCTCCCTAGTACCTAAATGAAAGTCGACAGATTGGCAGTCCAGGGATAGTACAGCAGCTCCACAGTTACAGGGGTTACAGTTTCATCACTACATCATTTCTAAAGTGTGGCCCTTGTAGTCGTTGTCTCAGATAATGCTAGAGGACCAGTCATCACATATATTTCCCAGACATCAAGATGGAGGAAGGGAGGAAGAAGGGTTAAGGAGGAACTTGTTCTATTTTAAGAGGTTTTCCCAGAAGTTTCTACAAAACATTTCTGCTTACATTTCATTGGCCCACACCAAGTCACATGAAAACACATAGCTGAAAGGGAGACTGGGGCAAGTAAGCATTGTTGCAGGAAGGCTTTAACTAAGGAATAGGGTAGAACCGATATAGGGGTTGACCATAGCAGCCTCTGGCATTTCTAGAGCTGCCCCATCACTAGGTGCTTCCTTGGGAACCCTCTCCAGCTGTCTGGTCCATTCCTGTCTCCTAAATATGAGCCATGCAGGGACTCCCTACCCCGGTCCCCTGGGAGCGTCCCTATCCCTATTTCTGTGTGCAGGTCAAGACTTGATCTCTTTCTTAAGCCTTTCCTGGCCACCCTGACTTCCGGTGACCTTCCTTCTTCCTTCTACAGGATCTCTTGGGAAAGGAAGCAGAGCAGTGGAAAGTGCCTAGACTTCAGAGTCTTGTCGTGGCTCTTCTCCCACCCCCTGTGTGATCCTGGGCAGTTTATTTAGCTTCCATGAGTCTCAACTATCTCTTCTTAACTTCAACAACCTGGAATAGGGTGCATAGTGAGGTAAGGTCTGAATTAATTTTTAAGTCACTGACTCCTTCTCAGTACAGTTAGGAGAGAGTCATGTTGGAGCAAGGCTTTTTTTTTTTTTTATGAGAGGAGCTGCTATTTGCCCCTTTTAGTTAAAAATTTTTTTTTGGCAAACACAGCCTCCCCTGCCCTGGGTGTAAGATCTTTGTCTTTGACAATTAAAAGGAATAACAGGACCTTTGCTTGATTTAGCAAGGCAACCCTTCGCTAAGACCCCTTGTTAGGCAGAGTTCTGAAAAGGGAGGGACGCATTTGCAAAACCATCTCAGAGTCTTAAAGGAGGGAAGGAACGAAGACCCCTTTACCCCAAGCTCTCTGAGATTTAAACTTACAAAAGCTCGTTGGGATGTCATCGACCAAAGTCTGAGAGCAGGAAAGGACACCCGGGGCCACAAAAGGGGAAGTTTGAGGGAGGTTATGGGGATTCTGGGATGGTGACCTTCATACAAATACATAATGGCAATCCAGAGGCAGCCACCCTGGCACGGGGTCAGGCTTTGGGAATACATATGTGTACTTTTTTTTTTTTTTCCTTTGGCTGCACTGTGCAGCATGGGGGATCTTAATTCCCAGACCAGGGATTGAACCCACCCCGTGTGCAATGGAAGCACAGAGTCTTAACCACCGGACCACCAGGGAAGTCCCACATATGTGTACTAAGAAAAAGTATTGCCACCTTAAAAGCTGGAATGTGGCACTACGGTGGCTGGCAAGGGACCTGTACGGGCAAGGGCATCGCCAAAATCTAGAGCAAGTGCTGTGCTGACCTACGCAAAACCAGTCTTCAACAGCGACACCTTGTGGCGGAAATCGAAACAACAGCGCTGGTGAGCTGGTATGGCTCATAGTACTGACCTCTTCCGACTAAAAATATAGGATTCTTGGAAAGTTTAAAGGGATGGCTCAATAGGTAGATGATTAGATTTTCCACTAATAAAAGTAAATGGGAGTTATTAATGGTAAAAATAAGAAATGTGACTACATTTGTACCCCAAAGGAGACATACATCATACTTGTAGAGTGTCGCCCCTGGGTCTGTCTGCAGAACAGGAAACAGAACTTGGAGAGAAGGGTTTCAGCTGGCTGTCTCTCCTGGGCTGCCTGCCTTGTTGTGTGCTGTCTCCCAGAACTTCTTCAGCTCCACTTACAGCCTGGCTTCTGGACCTTGTGATCCCAGCAGTGACAGGGCAGGGAGCATAGGACGGCCCCAGAAGGAGGAATCAGCCCCAGAAGCAGTCACTAAGTCTCCAACTAATGGAATCCTTTTCAGGGTAATGAAATTGCAGTTAATGCAACTTGTGGCTAGTTCCTCTCAAACTGTGGCGTGGTCCGTTTGTGGCTTCTTGTCATACCCCTGGCAGGAAAGGCCGCTTCTCTGTAATCAGATTGTAGAGCCATGGGGCCTCTTCTAAAACAGGAAGCAAGCTCTTTTTAGAGCGTTCATTTTATTTGTTGTACATTTTAGCAGATTAAGCACTTAGGCTTGGGATTTTTTAAATATTTATTCTTTGGGCCAAAGGAGCATTTTAATAAAGCTAAGTTCTTTGTATAAAGCTTCTCCAAACCATGACTTATTAATTCCTAAAGAAGCAGCACGTGGTCCTCGATTACTGGCAGCCCCTCCTTCTACAGGAGGATACCAGGGAGAGCGCCAACAACAGCAAAGGGGCCCCGAACAGTGACCCTTGCACTGAACTGGCCCACCAGATGTGTTTTGTTCGGGACATTTCACGTGAAAATCCAGATTTATTACTCCTTTTGGACAAATGGGCTTGAATTCTCAGAAGGCAACAAAGGGCAGCTGCAGCCTTCCGAGGGGCGTGGTGGGTGTCCTGTTCTGCCAAAGCTGCCGACACCCCGATTGTCTCATGCTTGCCCATGTACACGAACCTGCCTGGCTGCCGTGGGGATTTGCATTTGCTCCCCCTTGGCTGGCGTGAGCTGTACACGAGCTTCTGAGCTTCTCTTGTACTGCTCAGCAGACAGCAAGAGCCTGGAAGACAGGAGGCGTGTCCCCTTCTTTTCCTGCTCTATCACTAGCGCTGAGCATGGATTCTCGGTAAATGTTGGATAAAAGAATAATGGAGTAAATGGGCAGATATCCCCTGTGTGCCTACTGTGTGCCAGGTATGGAGCTAGGCACCAAAGGGCCACAAAGGTGTTATAAGCCATGATATCAAGGAGTTTAGAGCATAAAGCGATAACAAGATTGTGTAGGGGGTGCGTGTGTGTGTCTGGTATTTTAAACAAACACAGTGCATAAGCAATCAGAAGGACAGCTTTGCCAGCCCCTGATGGAAACTCCAGCAGGGCTCTGGACTGTCCCCCCACTCTAGGGAATGGCAGTGTTACAGCCCCTAGCCCCTTTAAGGCCCAACCACAGTCACCTGTGGATAGAATGTTCCTCCTATATAATCAAAACTCTGAACTTGATGTGGCCTTACCTTTTCTTCCATCTCCCCGGCGACCTGAGCAGGGAGGTGGTGTAGCTTTTCTCCTCCCCACCCCCTTTCCCACCAGCAGGCCAACAGGGTTCCTGCCCACAGGGAGAAAGGGCAGAATCCAAGATGGTACCCTTGTCTCCAGACCCCAGGGTCCTCTGAATGGCAGGTGGGTTAAGGTAACTCTTGAGCTCGTGGGCACTCTGGGGGTTCCTCAAAGATCCCCCAAACTGGGGGCTTACCCCCAGTTCCCAGGACTCTGTCACTGCAGAACATGGAATCTGGAGGTTCCCACTTCTTTTTGGCTGCCCCCCTACCATCCTGACCATATTGGATGGGATTTAAGATGTTCCCACAGTGGCTTCCTTGGACACTTTTCTTGGTCTACAAGGAAAGCAACACTCCCCTTGCTGTGCCCTGGGTGGAGGGCAGTTCCTTCCCTCTCTCTCCCTGGCCCCAGGCTGCTTCAGCTCTCTCAGGCAAGCATTGATCTGGCCCTGGTCCATAGAGGCCCCCAGCTGCAAAGACCCCACATTAAGCTCTCAAGCAACCACTGAAGCCCAATTTCTCTGGGCTTGAGGGGAAAGAAGTGACACTCCCATTTGGTCTCACCTTTCTCTCTCCAGGTTTACAGCACAGCCCACTCCTAAGAAATTCTAAAAAAATCCTATCAACCATTTTATGACCAGGGAAAGTCCAAAGGTCTGGAAACCTAAATTCTGCATTTAATGATCTCTTAAACTCACCTTAGGGTCTGATATCTCTTTAACAAAATTGTAAAAACCAAAGAAGAAAGAGTTCCATTTAACATCCCATTCTCATAAATAACAGGTGCCCTTAGAAGGCTCAGACAAACACTCCTATGAGAGCCTAAAGGAGCAGAAGGTTCCTTCCATATAGGGAAAGAACCAAGAAAGACTGCCTGGAGGAAGCAGACATTGAACTGGGCCTTGGATAAACAGAGGTCAGGGAGGAGAGTAGCCCAGGGGAAGAAACCAGCATAGGGAAGGGCCATCAATGGTGTCCTAAGGGATATGTCCATTGCCAGGAACAGATGCTCAAATTACTTCAGAAAAAAGGGGTAAGTGTTAAATGTTCCCATGAATACCTTCAGAAAAGTGGTTCTCAGAGTGTTGTCCCTGGACCAGCAAGCCGCATCAGCATCAGAGAGAACTTGTAAGAAATGCAGATTCTCAGACAGCACTCAGAGCCTCTGAATCAGAAAAGAAACTCAGGGGTCAGTTAGCATTCTTTGTTTGAACATACCTTCCAGGTGATTCTCATCCACAGGGAAGTTTGAAAACCTCTGCCATGGAGAATTTCTGGAAGGATATGCAAAGAACTAATAAGAGGGGTTATTTCTAGGGAAAATAACGGGGTGCTGGAGCCCAAAGGTAGAGGGTGGGGGAGATTTCGTAATTGGGTCCCTTGTGCATGTATGTCTATTCAAATAACCCAAGAATCATGAGACTCCCGGCCCTCCCATCTACTTCCCTCACCCCATAGCTGTCCTAGCACCCCGCTCCTCACACTGCCTCTCCCCCAGGCAACTTGGCTTGCTTTTCTCCTCTCCCCATTCTTCTCTTGTCTGGTCTTTATTACTATGTCTTCTAACCCTCATAAGGAGAGTTGAGGGAAGGAGTAGAGAAACCAGGCTAGCACTTACAGAATTCTCCTTGAGGAGCTGGAGGGGCAGGAAGTCTATGCACCCGAGCGTGCTAATAATGTCTGTTGGGTTCCCCTCTACTAAGGAATTAAGAGAAAGCCCGTCTCCATCCTCTTTCCAGTAGTCAAACAGGCATTGTTTTCTTCTTCCGTTGTGCTTTTGTTTCTGTTCCACTCTCCTCCTGACTCAGCCCTCAGAAGCCTGAGCTCTCAGCCTAATTCCAGCCACACAGAAACCGTGGAGAGGGCTGCTCAGCGTCTGGAAGATGTTTTGCAGCTGAAACATGTCGACCAAGAAACACAGAAGGCTGCGAATTAGAAGAGAGCTTCTGTGGAATTAGGAATTGCAATTCAGGAGATACCGGTTCAGGTAAAACCAAAAGAGTGTTCCAGGGAAGAGAAAGAGTCAGGGGCTTATAAAGGTAAAAGGCACCGGGTTGTTGAGTTTTAAGAACTAGGATTGACCCTGACGCAAGAAAGGAAATATTTGTCCTTAAGGGATAGGTTGTCATGGGTTATTTTAGGGTGAGGGTCTGATAAGTATCTTGAGTTTCTGGAACATGGGGCAGATGTTCTGGATGCCTGCGTTAAGACAATAAATGGTCAGAGCTCAGATTCCATCCAGGCCGAGGCGTGTGTAAATCATACTTCTTCCACGGTCTCTCAGCTCCATTTTAGAGAACGCTCTTAGCGACGCTGACTCTACGTTGACTTTCGTCACACAAACAGGAGCAAGAAGAACCTTCTAACAGGTCACCCACACCCCAAAGACAGCCACATGGAAGTGGACGATGTGGCAAGAATATGTATCCAGGGAAGTAGGGCGAATGCCCATGGTGCCCAAACATCCCTGCTGATCCAGTGAGTGGCCCTTGGCTTGTGGTGTGGGACTGAGTTTACAGATACCACCTCCACCCCAGGAACTCAGTACCTTCGATGCAGTGATAAGCTAGTAAGTTAACTTTTTTTTTTTTTTTTGCGGTACGCGGGCCTCTCACTGTTGTGGCCTCTCCCGTTGTGGAGCACAGGCTCCGGACGCGCAGGCTCAGCGACCATGGCTCACGGGCCCAGCCGCTCCACGGCATGTGGGATCTTCCCGGACCGGGGCACGAACCCGTGTCCCCTGCATTGGCAGGCGGACTCTCAACCACTGCGCCACCAGGGAAGCCCTAGTAAGTTAACTTTTAAAAAAGTCCTGATTAATGGTGTTTGCCAATTCCCGTTGTGTAAATACTCATGCCTCAGCCAATTTCAAGTTACCGGTGTGAAGCGCTGGGAAGAGATCCACACAACAGAGGGCAGAGTTAGCGGGCTTCCCAGAGGGAGTGGCTGAACCACATGCACCCCTGGGGGCACAGAACTCCACTGCTGGACAGGACTGATGTGTATGGTGCCCAGTGCGTGTCCCCTAGGAAGAGGCCAACATCTCTGTGTTACCTTCCAGTGTTGCAGAGAGCACACAGCAAGCCTTAAGAGTCCCTGACTAACATTGTTGAAATGTTATATTCATTAGCACAGCTGATTTTATTGATTTTTTTCTGAGATCTATTATTTAAAAAAAAGCATTAGTTATGGTTTTTCCCTTCTCCAGGATTAGTCATGCAGTGAAGGATCAGAAGAGGTGTCACTCATTACACATGTCCTAATATGAGTCGAGTGGGTACATTGTTATTAACAACACTCTTAACCATCAGTGTTGATAACAGGACTGCTCCCTGCCAGGCCCGGTGGTAAGTGTTTCACTCACGGTGTCCCAGCCGGTTCTCTCAACAGCTTCTCCCCGTGGGAAGTAGGTATCTGTATTTCACCAGCAATTGTAACCTGTGTCATAATTTTATGCTTGCCTAAAAAAGAAAAAGAAAAAGCCAATTAATCGACACAAGAGTTTCTTAGTACTTACAAGTTTTATTTTGTACTTACTGAAAGAGCGAGCTCTTTGAGATTTATTTAAAGATATTTGCCATACATCACTCCTGTGCATAGATAAAAAGCAAAATACCAGTGAAATAAATTGGTTATGGTATTTCCAAACTTCCTCACACTTGGGGTCCACTCTTCTCGTCACGCTTTGACTCAGAGTCATGGTGGACTGTGTTTTTCCCCACATTGTTGTCCCGGGTCCCAAGAGCTTGTGACACAGCCTCATTAAAAGGAGGCTCCACTACTGTCTCTGGGGTTTCCTCCCTGGCAGCTGACAGCTGGTCAGCAAGTTTTGACGTCCAGGCAGTGACAACAAGGTCCCGACTTCAGCCTGCCTGACATACACGTTAAGACACATCATGGGCTTCCCTGGTGGGGCAGTGGTTAAGAATCCGCCTGCCAACGCAGGGGACACGGGTTTGAGCCCCGGTCCGGGAAGATCCCACATGCCGTGGAGCAACTAAGCCCGTGCGCCGCAACTACTGAAGCCCATGTGTCACAACTACTGAAGCCTGTGTGCCTAGAGCCCGTGCTCCGCAACAAGAGACGCCACCTCAATGAGAAGCCCGCGCACCGCAACGAAGAGTAGCTCCCCCTCACCGCAACTAGAGAAAGCCCGGGGAAAGCAACGAAGACCCAACGCAGCCAAAAATAAATAAATAAATTCATTAAAAAAGAAAAAAAAAAAACTAACGGACGATAGCAAGCGTTGGTGAGGATGTGGGAAAATTGAAAACCTCATACATTGCTTCTGGGAATATAAAATAGTTGCTGCTGCTGTGAAGAATACCCTGGCAGCTCCTAAAATGTTAAGCAAAGATCTACCATATGACCCAGCGATTCCACTACCTGAAAGAACTGAAAACATAGATTCACACAAAACCTTGTACGTGAACGTTCCTAGCAGCATTATTAATTACGGTTAAAAAATGGAAACAACCCAAATGTTCATCAGCGGATGAATGGATAAACCAAAGTGGTATATCCAGACAACAGAGTATGATTTAGCCACAAAAAGGAATGAAGTCCTGATACGTACTGTAACACAGATGAATCTTGAAGGTATTCTAAGTAAAAGAAGCCTGTCACAAAAGGCCACATACTGTACGATGCCCTTTATATGAAATGTTCAGAATAGGCAAATCTATAGAGGCAGAACGCAGGTGAGTGGTTTCCAGGGGCTGGATCGGGGCTGCGTGGGTGGGAACGGGAACGGATCGCTCACAGGCACGGGGTTTCTTTTGGGGATGATGAAAATGTCCTGGAATTAGACAGTGGTAATGGTTGTACGTTATAAATATACTAAAAACCACTCATTTATACGCTTTAAAGTGGTAATTTTATGTTATGAGAATTATATCACAATAAAAAATCATTTTAATAAAAGAACTGATTTACTTCTCCACCTACACTCCTGTGGGATAATAAAAATGTAACTGGTTGCCCATCAAATGGAAAACACTGATGTGGACAAGACCCCTTGGGCAGGGGCGGTACAGAGGCCGAGCTTTTAAAATTCACACTCTGTGTGATCTCCAAGGACCTTATGAAAGTGGTGTTTGTTTCTATTTCCTTACCTCCAGTCACTTGCCCTATTTTGATAATGCTCTAAATTACAGGACCCAGAACTGGTCTTTAATTACAGAGTGCTTTAATAGGGCTTTGCTGGCAAATACCATAGAATTAAAGGAGCCACTAATGAAATACAGCATCGTTTTATCTGTGCTCCGGTGGCAGCCTTTAAGACGCAATTAGTACCATGCAAGGTATTTATTTAGGATTTTATCTCATTTATTCATTCCATCTCCGAAGGAGTGTTGTGCTTGCAGCTGTTTTTTACTCCTTCACACGGCAATTTTCTCACTTTCAATCGACTCCTTTCTTCCCTCTTAGACTCCAGGGAACCAGAATGTCAGCGGCCTAAGGGGCTGATTAAGGGAAGCCAACATCTTAAAGATTTTCACCCATTCCGCCCCCTGCTCTTCCCTGGCATGGAGCGAGGGGAATCAAGGTAAAACACTTGCTGGGCGCCCAAACATCACCTCCAGGAAAGCAGCACATCTCCTGGGCGAAGCATGACAAGGCCTGTCCAGCCTGGTCCCTCCCCTGCATCCCAGCTCCAGGCACACTCGTCATGCCGACTACTCCCCACTCTCAGAGGGGACCAGGCACTTCCTCGCATCTCAGTTATGCCTCAAGTGCCCACGATAGTGTCATATCCCCTGTAAAGCCCTCTTGACTCACCCTCCCACCCTAATCACTCAACCTACCTTCCCACCCCAGACAGAATCCATTCCTTCTGGGTCCTATAGTCCATATCCAGTAATTCCCATTTTGGTCCCCTGATAGGCTGTCAGCAGTGTGTGTGTCTTCCCCTCCATGGTGGGACCCTCGAGGGCAGAGGAACGATTTCATCTTTGTATGCCCCAGTGCCACAGGCCACTGCATGCTGCACACAGGAAATGCCCAACAAATATTTGCTCTATGAAATCATTTCAGGCCTTTCCTGTGCACAGGAGCCCTCAATCAATCAGTGTCTCTTAAACATCCTCCTGAAGACACTGGGTTTATTTGGCTATGGCCTGCGTCTAGGCTGCTTTGGAACAAGCAGGGTTTGACCAGTTGCACAAGTGCCCACAGCGCTAGGTGCAGTGGACATCACAGAGACCAGGACAACATGGTCCGGCTTGCAAGGAGTTCGTAATCCAGCCGTGGGAGACAAGTATCCGTACTGAGAATGACAACGGGGGAAAGCTGGCTATTTTGAACTCACCTGCCTTGTAAGGCGAGCAGACTGTGCCCGATGGGGGCCCTTGGTTCTTCCCAGCTCCCTGAAGAGGCCAGATGTGCAAGTTTGAGGGAAGGAGCTGGGAAAGCTGAATTTTTTCCACCATGAAGAGAGAAAAAATGGAGCTCCCCAAGGAACCCATGAGGGAGGGGATCAAGAACAGAGTTGGGAGGAGGGAAAGGAAAGCAATGAGACAAAGTGGCGGAAGACTGCAGCGTGAGCCCGCCTCACCAGGACTGTCTACGTGAAGGGCTGTAGAAACCAACGACGGACTGAGCTTCACACCAGCCATGACTTGGCAGAACAACTAAACCGCTCTTAGAGGTGGGAGCCCGTGAGGCAGAAATGTCCATGAGAAATGAAAACCTCTTCCCTGCTTCCCCAAATTTGTAGAAATGGGGCGGGAGCTTTGGATAGCCATTGACGTTGGAATCCATGTGTCTGTGTGTGTTTGGTGTTTCGGGGGGATCAACGTGATTTCATATAGAAAACTTCTTTAAAATCTCCCAGATCTGCTCCCCCATAACCTCTCACCAGAACTGGTCCAGTAGCACCTCCAACTGCAACCACTAACCCAGCTCCCCACTAACCCATTTCCACCTTGCAGCTAGAGCTCAGGGCAACCATGTGATGCAGATCTGATCATGTCACCCTCTTCCTGGACTCTCCCTGCTTATACCTTGTAATGACTTTCCACTCTTCTTGGGGTAAATTTGGTCCTGAGGGTCAGAAAGCCCCACCAAATCAGGCTTAAAATACAAGGCAATTTATTGGCTCCCTAACAGGTAACTGGAGTAGAGTAAGCTTCAGGCACTGCACGATCAGGACACTAGCACCATATTCTGCTATTCTCTTAGCTCGGCCTTCCTCCATAGGTGTCAGCTTTATCCACAGCCCAGCTTCCTTTCAAACAGCATCAAGTGGAACACCCCCAGGGAAAAAAAAAAAAAGAACATCTTGCCCAGCCACGAAATAAAATTCCTTCCCTTCAGCCTGAGTGAGCCAACTGAGACCATGTACTCATTCCCGACCAAAAAAATTCCTAGTGATATGCCTCTCCGCTGAATCCTTTCCTTCCCTGCTCCTGGTGGGAAATGGGTCCTTTTGTATAAAAACACATTGAGGGCTTCCCTGGTGGCGCAGTGGTTGAGGGTCCGCCTGCCGATGCAGAGGACACGGGTTCGTGCCCCGGTCCAGGAAGATCCCACATGCCGCGGAGCGGCTGGGCCCATGAGCCATGGCCGCTGAGCCTGTGCGTCTGAAGCCTGTGCTCCACAACGGGCAAGGCCACAACAGTGAGAGGCCCGCGTACCGCAAAAAAACCAAAACAAAAAACAAAAAAAAAAACCCACATTGAAATGATGCTAAAATATACAATTGGCATTAAACCTAGAAAGTTTTACTTTAATGATGCTCAACTATGAAAAAAATGAAAGAACTAACTATCAACCTTAAAGTTCTCCGCTGTCCTTGATGAAGGATCTGAGACCGCAAGTCCCCAGGACCTTGAACTCAAGGTAGTGAGGAGTAAGGGCAGAGGGCTAGAGCCTGGAGAAGGGAAGACAGCAGGGGACCAGGGGCTGCTGGCCTCATAAGAGATGGATTTTGAATGGATGGGATAGAAGAGATAAGAAAATGTTGCTGTAGCGTCTTCTGCACCCTGGGTGGGATCTCATTCGGCTTAGTTTTTTTCTTTCTGAAAATGAACTTAGCCAAAAAAAGAATTGAAATGAGGGACTCAAACAGCCGCCGAAGTTCAGAACAACATTATCCACGGTAGGCAAAAGGTAGAAACAAACCAAATTTCCACTGATGGATGAACGGATACACAGAATGTGTATATACATACAATGGAATATTATTCAGCCTTTAAAAGGAATGGAATTCTGACACATGGAGGAACCTTAAAGATGTGCTAAGTGAAATAAGCCAGATACAAAAGAAAATACTGATTCCACTTACATGAGATTCCTAGAATAGCCAAATTCATAGAGACAGAAAGTAGAATAGTGGTTGCTAGGGGATGGGGGGACAGGTACAGAATGGGGAGTTACGTGTAGAGTTTCAGAATATGGGAAGATGAACAAATTCTGAAGATGGACGGTGGTGACAGTTGCACAACAATGTGAATGTATTTAATGCTACTGAGTTGTGCAGTTAAAAATTGGTTAAAATGGGGCTTCCCTGGTGGCACAGTGGTTGAGAGTCCGCCTGCCAATGCAGGGGACGCGGGTTCGTGCCCTGGTCCGGGAAGATCCCACATGCCGCGGAGCTGCTGGGCCCGTGAGCCATGGCCGTTGAGCCTGCACGTCCGGAGCCTGTGCTCCTCAACGGGAGAGGCCACAACAGTGAGAGGCCTGCATACCGCAAAAAAAAAAAAAAAAAAAGTTGGTTAAAATGGCAAATTTTATGTTATGTATATTTTACCACAGTTAAGAAAAAGAACTTAGTTCATCTTTCCAGGCATTGGGGGCACAACAAAGGGGTGACAGGAGATTCTCAAAGAATGACTGTTGGTTGATTGGGCTATCTGGATAAAAGACACATTGATAGGGATACACTTCCCTTTCGGTTCCATGACGCTGATCAGGATGACCAAGATGATGAAGAGACGCGGGCCTCCCACAGAGGAAGCCTTGAGGCAGCCCAGAGTGAGAATGGACGCCTCCCACCCCTGCACAGACGAATCCCCAGCACACCCAGTCCCTCCGAATCAGGGCAGGCTCTTTTTGAGATGGGTGTGTTTCCCCCTTCTGTTCTCTGCAGGGAAGAGGCTGCAGGGTAGCGGAGGGGAGGAGAGGAGGTAGGGGGAATTTCCTTCTGTCGGGCAGGAAAATAACGCAAGGAAACAGAGCTATCCCTACTCTGTGAATGGAAAAGGTCTCTTTCAGACCTCCTTTTAGAGAGTCCCCTCCTGCCGTCTTCCCAGAGGGATGATGGAACACCTGTCACCAGTTGGGTCTGACTCATTCGTTTATCATCTCTCCCCACCCCTCTCTCTAACCCCCTCCCTCCAAACCCACCCACCCCGAAAATGCCTGAGCGCAGTTGACTATTTTAAGAACTGAATTCCCTGTCGGCATGGCAACTTCGGCTGTACCTCTTGTCACTGCTGCCTGGATGGAAGAAAAGCCACCTTTCACCAGGATTCCTGCAGCCAACAGAAGAGATGGTTCACAGCTCACACATGGCCACAGGGTGGACATCTAGTTTCTGTCGCATATTCTCCTTTGTGTGTTTGCTTGTTTTATAGCCCTTTAAGAATGTAAAAAAACATTCTTAGCTGACTGGCCATACAAAAACAGGCCCTGGGCCAGAAATGGCCCAAGGACCGTAATTTACCCAACCTTTGTTTAGGACAAGAGCAGCAGGTGTTCTCACTGCCTGGGTTTCTCATTGTGGAAGTTTTAAAGGTTGTGAAGGGTGAGGGGGCTGCTGGGGAAAAGATGGGAAGGCGTTGTGGAAGGACAGCGTGATTAATTGATTTTTAAAAATTTCCCCCTACTATCTATACTTTATTATACTTTAAAGGTTTATTTATATTCTTCTTGTGCTTCAAAGCTAAAATGTTAGGCTATGCCATTTTCACCATAGCCCTAATAAGGATTAAGGCTTACAATCTATGAGTTCCTCTTGTAGATAATGGTGTTTATTTCATAACCTCTTACATTCTTCACAAAGACCAGATTTTCTTCAAAAATGTTGAAAGAACATTTTGAATGTTTCTTTTCTGTTTGAAAATTTTTTAGAAAAAATTTTTTAATTTTAATTTAAAATGAATTATTACACAAATAGGAATACTAAAATAAACTCCCATGTACCTGAAGGGCGTTTCTGTGTAAATTAAAGAAACAGTTTCTACTTTCTAAAACATGGATTGAAAGGGGGAAATGATACATTTGCAAATAGTATTTGTATGGAATCCAGTTCTAGGTCATATCTGAAAATGACTATTGGGGGCAGGGGTGGGAGAAACATCTGTGGGAATGAAAAGGGGATCATTCTTTGATGGTTACCATGGAAACCACTAGGTTAAGATGGTTGAGTTTGCTTATGGGGCAGTGAGGTTCCTGCTAACGGACTCTGGGTCAGAACTGTAGGAGAGCCCTTAGGCTGGTCCCCAAGGATGCCTTGCTGTCTCTGAAGCTCTCTCCCAACCCCCAATACTGTTTGAGGGTACTCTCATTCTGAATTTCTAGGGTTTGATGAAAAGAAAGACACTGTAGTGTTTCGTTCCTCAATTTTAGAGCTTTGTTTTGTATTGAGTAAGCTAGGGTCAACGTGTTCATCTGCATACCCACTTTGAGGTGTTCTGGGATTTTATGGTAGACCACTCCTGTCCTGTTTATAATAGGAGGGCCCCTATGTCCCTGGAGAAAAGCCCTAGGACTGGTGGGGGTCTTGTGGTATTGATGCCCACCTCAGAATGCGGAAAGTACGACCATGAGCCCCGGAGGAGCAAGGAATCCAACTTAAGCCAATGAGATTCAGAGGGTCCAGACGCATTTGCCCTCTCCTGAGAGAACTTGACCCCAACGTAGAATATCCCTCAGTCGCCAATATCCAGAGCTGCTTTAGACATCAGATAATTTGCTCTTAGGCATATCAGTAAGAAGTGGAACTTTGTCATCGGACTCCTTGAACTCGGATCCATTATCTCTACCATGGCGTACTCTGTCACCTAATGGCATCGGTGGTGGGGAAGGAATCCACAAGACGCCTAGCATCCACAAAGGGCAGGCACAGAGGCAGAAGCGGGCTGGAATTAGTCACCAAGGGATAAACGTGCGCAGAGTGACAAACAAGAGGCCGCGGAGGACCGACGTAGATCCTAAGCGATGGGGCCACAGCGCATCGATCCCCAAACTTGAGGATCCCTAGGGCGCTCCCGCAGCTCCAGAAGGAAGAGCCTGCACAGACGAGGCACGGCCACCAGGGGGCGCGCGGGCCCCGGGATCTCGGGAATCTGGGGCAGCGGGAGGGAAAGAAACTGGAAGGCTGGCGCAATACCTGCTTTCTCCCCAGGATGTAACTGGCAAACAGCAATGACAGGTATCTCCTGGGCAGCTGCTTGCCCGTCCGTATCTCCCACAAAATCAGAAGCCCCTCGAGGGCAGTGACTGTGTTTTCATTCCCTTGCTTCCCCCGACTGCACATGAGTTCCCTTGTCCCCATCCTAGGTTTGCTGAGTGTTAAAGGAACACGTTCTTACCCTGCAAGGTGGGAAGGGGGCACCTGGAGGAGGGATGCTTTGAGGCAGCTGTTTGAGACATGTCAGATGGTCACCACGGTGAACTCCAACAGTTGGCGCGGAAGGCGAGCTTGTACACTTGAAAATTTGGGGGCGGAGCCTAGGGGACGGGCAAGAAATAAGACAGTGGTTCTCAAACTTCTTAATCTCAGGACCCCTATATACTCTTAACATTACTGAGGGCCTCGAACAATGTTCTATTTACCATATTAGAAATTAAACTGAAAAATTTTAAATATTTACTTAAAATTACAATAATAAATCCACTACATTAACATATATATATATTTTTAAACCTATATTTTCCGAAACAAAAAAAGTTAGTGAGAAGTGTGGTTCCATTTTACATTCCTGCAATTTAAAAAAATGTTTAGCTTAATAAAAGACAGATGGATTCTCTTATCTGCTTCTGGACTCACTCACTATCGGACTGAGTTTTTGCAAAGCACATAGCTTCATACATTCACGAGAAAATGAGAGTGAAAAAGGCAAATAACATCTTATTATGAAAACAGTTTTCATCTTGCAGACTTCCTCCCCATTTTGATGTTAAATAGAATATAACTTACATACAGTGTAATTTTTGGATAAGAATTGAGAGGCTTTTTGTAAAAGGAAGTTTGCCTGAGGTGAAGGTTGAGGGCTGAAGGCCAGATTGCCTTCAAGTTCACCCACTGGAAAGATGTGGCCTCCGTGGCCAGTAGTAACAGAAAACAGAGCCTCAGCCAGCATAGACACACGTGTATTGTGTGAGCGTCAGAACCCTGTTATAGCTGACTTTTCACTGTCTGCTGTTCTGAATTGCAGAGGGCAGAATTGTGGCCGGACTCCCTCTCTTGAGGCCAAAAGCATATTAGAAAGTTGTTTCTCCTTGGGGACGGGCTTGTTTTCCTAATTCAGATACTCTGCTAACTTTGAACCCACTGGGGGGTTCTTATCAATTCAAAAATGTTTCAAAACAATGGTCCCCCCTCACCTCACCTGTTAGAACTGCTATCATCAAAAAGACAAGAGATAACAAGTGTTGGAAAGGATGTGGGGAAAAGGGAACCCTTGTGCACTGTAGGTGGGAATGTATTGAATAAATTGATAGAGCCACTATGGAAAACAGCATGGAGGTTCCTGAAAAAATTAACAATACAACTACCATATGATCCAGCAATCCCACTTCTGGGTATATATCTAAAGAAAGTGAAAACAGGATCCTGAAGAAATGCCTACACTGCCATGTTCATTGTAGCATTGTTCACAACAGCCAAGATATGGAAAGAACCTATGTGTTTGTCAACAGACAAATGAATAAAGAAGATGTGGCATATATATACACAATGGAATATTATGCAGCCATGAGAAAGAAGGAAATCCTATCATTTGCAGCAAGATGGATGGACCTGGAGGGCATTATGCTAAGTGAAATAAGTCAGACAGAGAAAGACAAACACTGGATGTTATCACTTCTATATGTGGAATCTAAAAAAGCCAAATGCATAGAAACAAAGAGTAGAATGGTGGTTACCAGGGGCTGGGGTGGGAGGGTTGGGGGAAGATGGGGAGATATTGATCAAAGGGGACAAACTTCCAGTTATAAGATGGATTAGTTCTGGGGAATCTAATATACAGCATGTTGATTATAGTTAATGATACCATATTGTATACTTGAAAATTGCTAAGAGAGTAGATCTTAAACGTTCTCACCACAAAAAACAAATACTAATTATGAGATGTGATGGAAGTATTAGCTAATGCTTTGATGGCTAATCATTTTGCAATATGTAAGTATCAAATCAACGTGTCAAACACCTTAAACTTTCACGATGTTATATGTCAATTATATCTCAGTAAAGCTGGAGGGGGCAGTGTGGAACGCCACCACAATGGCCCCAACATCTCCATGCCCTAGGCCTGCCCTGGGGTCTGTGCAGAATGCCCCAGTCTCAATGAAGAGGCAATGTGGGGAGACTTCCAGAGTCAAGTAACAGATCAGGAAAGCTTCTTCCCAGTTAATTCCCTCCTGGGACACCTAACCTGAGTGATGATCACAGTCATCCTAGGAATGTCACAGGTCCCACCTCACATCCAGCAGGGGCGGAGGCTGGCTCTTAAAGCGCCAGGTGTATTCTTGAACCCCCAGGTTTGGGAGCCGCTGGCCTCCTCTATCCCCATCTACCTATTCTACAAGGGCCCTCAGTCCTTAGGCACCTTGGGGTCGCTAGGGGCATATATTTAAAATTTGGCGTTCCCTGGCCCAATCTCTAGAGAGCCCAATAGCTGGAGATTAGATAGACCTGGGATGGGCCCTAGAACAAGTTCTAAACAAGCAGCCCACTTCATGCTGCTATAAGTGGCCCAGGACCACTCTGTGCCTCAAGGGTTTTTGTAGCCTGTGTGTTACAGTCTGAGTGTCACAAAGAGACTTGAGGGCCCAACTCAGAATCAGTGCAACCTTCGCCTTACGTCCCTTATCCTTTGAACAATCAGACCCCTTCTTGGGAACTGAAATTTAATATCCAGCGTTTAAAATTCTCATTTGATGAAGGTGACAGTCTTCCCCCAATATCCCAGGATGATGTGTTCCAAGAAGATCCTAGCCTTCTCAGACTCCAACCGGGCTGCGAGCACTGCCTACTCACCTTCTCCACACTTTACTACCACCCTTCTACTACGGCATGAGTCGATGTGTTTGTGGATGCATATACATCCATCTTTCAAAAGAGCCAGGTTAGGGCTTCCCTGGTGGTGCAGTGGTTGAGAGTCTGCCTGCCGATGCAGGGGACGCGGGTTCGTGCCCCAGTCCAGGAAGATCCCACATGCTGCGGAGCGGCTGGGCCCGTGAGCCATGGCCACTGGGCCTGCGCGTCCGGAGCCTGTGCTCTGCAACTGGAGAGGCCACAGCAGTGAGAGGCCTGCATACCGGAAAAAAAAAAAAAAAAGCCAGGTTAAAGGTGCAGCAGGCAGGAAAAAAAGGGGGGGGCAGATTTATGAACTCAGCTTTCTTCATACCAGGAGCCCCACTCCCACCTTCTCCTCCAATTCGGTAGAGGATATTTCAGTTCCGTCATCACAGAAGGAGCTGCTGCTCCCTCTCTGCCCACCCCCTGACCGGGCCACTGGTTAGAAGGGCCACCTGCCTGACTGGCTCACGGATTTCCTAACGGGGCTCCTGGACTCTGGCTCCCTCAGGACAGTCCATGGCCCCGGATCTACTCTGCAGCCAGCCTTATCCTCATTTTCATCCTCATTCTCTGCCTTTGTCCCTGGCTTTCACATTTACTCTGCCTGGCACACATTAGTGAATATTAACTCATTACATGAATCGCTTAAAGCGTCAAGTTGCAGAAAGTAGCTTTATTTTCCCCTCAATTGTGTCTAGGCACACACAAACACACACTTAGGAATGGAATTGGGTTTATGGTGACCTCTTTTTTTTTTTTTTTTTTGCGGTACGCGGGCCCCTCACTGTTGCGGCCTCTCCCGTTGCGGAGCACAGGCTCCAGACGCGCAGGCCCAGTGGCCATGGCTCACGGGCCCAGCCGCTCCGCGGCATGTGGAATCTTCCTGGACCGGGGCGCGAACCCGTGTCCCCTGCATTGGCAGGTGGGCTTTCAACCACTGCGTCACCAGGGAAGCCCTGTGGTGTCCTCTTTAACCTCTGGGCAGCCTAATTCATTTTCTGCTGTGGTCTGAACTCTGTGGGAACCCTCAGCGGAATCTGGGGCTCTTCACCATCAGCTTGGGGAGACTCGATCCTGGGGGAGACTTGATGGAAATGATGAACGTGCACAGATCAGGGCTAACTCCCAATTCTGGACACCAAGGCAGGTCCCATGCCAATTACACCTGCGTCCCTGGGTGGGCCTGGGCTTCCCCAGTGATTGCAACTGGCAGCCAGGTTGAGGGACGCCACCCAACCCAATTCTTGGGAACATCTTCCCTTCTGCCCTAGTGGCCTGGAAGTCATCCCCCCAACAGATGGCTTCACCAAGGAAAAGAGAAACTATCAGAAGTCCTTGAAGTGACATTCCCACAGGAGTTCAGGACACCCCAAAATATGCCACTTTGTTATTCTGATTATTTTGAGCTGAGGGCAGTTAAAAACCAGCAAAGGTGGACAGAGGTTTTCTCCAAACTCCCCTCATCTGCCTAAGACAGATCCTCTGAAAGGAATTCAATTGTCATAAAACCTCCTCGCTGGGAGTTTCACCAATCAGGGAAGATTGTCACAGGAGAGGACACTAGGAGTCCACACAACACCCTGACAAACTTTGTCACAAACTATCGTATCTCCCATCTGTTCTTCAAAGGGCCCATTCATCTTGCCCCTGAATTGCCCCTTCCCTATAAAGACGGTATATAAGCTCTCAAATGTCATCACCTTTCTGGGTACTCACGTCTTTTCCTGTGATGTCCCTGTCCGTGTAACGTTAGAAATCCACAAGTGTGTATACCTTTTCTCCTGTTAATCTGCCTGTTGTAAGTTTATTTCAGAGACCCAGCTATCGAACCTAGGGAGGTAGAGGAAAAGTCTTTCCTCTCCTACATCCTCATCCATTCCTTCTTTTTTTTCATCAGATATTTATTGAGCACCTACCATGCTAAGTTGTCTGCTAGGTATTAGAGATACTAAGTTGAAAACGGAACATGGGTCAGGCCTCAGGAGGTAGAGTGGAGGGACCGGACACTAAGCCAGCAGGGAAAGTTCAGCCCGCTCCCCAGGGTCCTGGCCCATCGCAGAGGGAGGGAGGACGCTAGGAGTGACTAAGGATATTTCTGGGAAACAGGGCTCATCCGTGGCAACTTCTCAGCACCTACGGGAGGGGCGACTTCAGGCACAACACGGTTCTGTGTCCTGGGAGCGCCAGCATCTTTTAAACACAGGCTCTTAACGTTATTCATATTATGCCTCCTATGCTCTGTAGGAGGTGGTGCTGTTGCCTCCATTGTACAGATGAAGAAACTGAGACTCCGCGAGATGAATCAGCTTGTCTGAGCTTGTCACCTCCAGTCTAACTTCAGAGCCCTTTTTGTAACAGCTCTAGAGAGACGGGCTTCACTGAAGGAGCTGGTAAAAACGGACAGGGCCATTTCCCTGGCATCTCAGTGAGGCCCTGGAAACACCAGGTGTCGTCGGCAGAGCTGGCAGCTGGGGGTGCCGGTGTCAGCAGTGTTGGGAGAGGGCTTTGGGGCAGCTGTGGAAGGTGGCGCTGGCGGCCTCAGCAATCCTGGTGGGCGGGCAGCCAGCCGTCCCCCCGCGGCACGATATCTGATATTTATTGAACATTTACGGTGTGCCAGACACTGCGTAAGTACTTAACGTGGATTAACGTTTTTAATATTTACAACAACTCCCACTTTCACGGATTAGGAAACCGAGGCCCCAGGAGGCAAGGTAACTTTCCCTGGTCAGCATCTGATAAGTGAGAAGCCAAGGTCCGAACCCAGGCACGCTGACGGCTGGGCTGGTGCGCTTCGGCGCTGCGCTCTGAACATCCTAGGGGAGGCTCAGGGATCTAATATCTTGACGTGTTTACTTATCAGTAGCGTGCCCGAGGGATAGGAGGGCCAGTGTGTGGATCGCAAAAATGGCTACAGTACTTTGCAGCTCCTTCCACCAGGAGCTGAAGTCCGTTTCCCACCTCTTGAGTTTGGCCCGGCCTGGCGACTGGCTTTGACCAAGAGAGTGTGGCGGGAGCGAGGGCGGCCGGTTTCCAGCCCAGGCCTCAAGAAGCCTTGTGGCTCTGCTCTCCCCATCCTTGGAAGCCCGCTGCTACAGCACGCAGCCTGGGGTCGGCTGTCCTACCTCATGAGAGGGACGTGGCCCGGTCGCCCTTTCACCCTAGCTGACAGCCTGCTGACCATGAGATATGTGGGTGAAGCGGTCCTAACCCATCCAACGACCTGCCGGCTCACCACGGACACACACGCAGGCCCCGCAAAGCCAGGCTAGCTAGACGCTGCCCCACTGACACCCACAGAGTCAGGAGCCAATAAATACACGTTTCTTGCTTTAGGCCGCCGGGTGGCTTGTTGTGTAGCAATAAACACAGTAGAAGACACCTCAGAGAGAAGGAAGGTATGAAGTTGGAGGAATTCCCACCAGACAGTATGAGTAAGTGGAAACCCTTCAGGCAGGGAAAAGAGATTCAGAGGAAAACAGTGAGGGCCGGGGGAGCACCTGCCTGTTTCCTCAGAAACCCAGCACGCTCACCCCTTCCAGCTTCCACCAGGTGGAGGAGAAGCCATTCTCTTCCGAAGAGAAACTCCAGAGAGAGAAGAAGCTGAAGCAGGAGTACTCTGCTCCTGTAGGGAGGGTGTCCACAGTCAGCCCAAGGCGGCTGCCTCTTGGCAGACACGCTGGCGCTGCATGTCGAGCAGACGGAGAGAACCCAAGACAGTCCTGTGGACCTGGGATCCCGGGTGTCATGCAAGGGTTCCAGCTGCTCCACTGGAGGAGCCCCGATCCAGACAATGAGCTGTGTGAGCCTAAACTCAAGCAGCGGCCGTAAGAATGAGAAGAAGCGGGGAAAGGGGAGAAACGTTTAGGATGTACAAGGAACAAGAAAACTGGGGGCGAATTGAAATAGGGGGAAAGGTCAGTGGGAGTGGGGCAGCCTAAAATAACACTGCTGTTCAGAGTACAAAAGGATGCCCCGGGAGATAACAATAGGGGGAAAAAAGATTCGATGATACTTACTAAATGTCATCATCATATAAAATTTACATATTATGGTATAATCATGCCTTTTGGTGATGACAGTGGTGATTTTTGGACATAGCCTGCCACCGGCCCTTGTTTTAAGGATTACCCCTCCTTGAGGCATTTGAATTTTAAAGAGAATCAAAGCCTTCGGGTAAGGGATGACGCTGTATTCACAGGATTTCAGGCAGCCATTGAGAGTAGAACAAGGGTTTTTCTTTTATGTTGGCCCCTTCCCGGGGCTCTTGGCCTGGGCACTAGTCCCGGAACCACAAATATCATTTCCCAGGACCTTGGCGTCGCAACACCTTAAACTCCCTTCCTCCCAAGTTTTCCCAGTGTTTCTCAGACTTGGGGAAGCGACTCTCCCCGCTCCGGAGCCTGGGGGTGGGGGCGGCCGATACCCCGCACGGCCGCCAGAGGGCGCTGCTCCGTCGCCGGGAGCGCCGCGGCCGCCTGGGCGTGTGGCCTGGGGTGGGCATTTTTGTGTTGTTTAAATGCCAGCATTGATTGCTCACTCCTTTCCCAAACATGTTTCTAATTTACCCGGTATCTCGTCTACGTGAAAGCCTCAAGAACAACAACAACCAAAGAATGCACACTTAACTTTAGTTACCGGGTGAGCAAAAGGGGTTTGACACCAAATGCAGTTTCGTTCCAGAAACCTCTGGGACTGGGGCAGAGCAGCCAGCAAGGGATCTCCAGAGGCTACTCACCGGTTAGGACAGAGGCACGTGGAAACAAACACACCGAACCTCGACCCTGGATAGGTTCTTGCTAGCACCCAACAAGCCAGCAGCTTTCCGCTCCAGAGGACGGGTTCGTTTCCGGCTAAGTTCAGGAGCTGGTGCCCGAAGAGGGTGCCGCGCGGGACCGCGGAGAAGCCACCCGCGGCCCTGGGCAGGCGGCGGGCTCCGGCTTCCCGCCTGGCCCTTGGTTGCGTTCGGCGTCCTGGGGAGCAGAGGCGCTCGGATGCGGATGAGGGGGAGGGACGGGGGGCGATCCGGGAGCTCGGGGCAGCAGTACCCGCACAGGGTGAAGGCGGGGAGGCAGGGGCAGGGGGACGAAGAGGGGAGCAGAGGGAGAGTCCTGTCTGATGGGGGTGGCAGGGACGGCCCCTCGGGCTTGGGTGAAAGCCTGACCGCCACAAATAGAAGTTATCAGCGAAGAGACCTAAGGATGCGTTTGGCTGCAGGGAGGTCTCTAGGAGACAAAGCTCCTAATCCCGGGGTGGGGGCTGGGATGGGAACCCGGGGCGGGGGGTGGGCTGGGGGGGGAGGAGTGTCTGATTGACAGCTGTTTTTCGGACCAGAAAAAAAAAAAATCCCCTGGCCCCTGGGGAGATTGCTCAGTCACTTTTCTCCTGCAGGAAGCTGCTTCTTGTTGGAGCCTCCTGGGATTGGCAGAGTTAAAATCCTTTAACCCAAGATGCCTTGGGCCTTTTGTTCAGCTCTGACAATGGAATTGGCTGGGAGAGGCTGGGAAGGCAAGGAGCTAGGTCTGGGGTGTATCCGTGGGGTGGGCGTCTGGTGAAGCTGTGTTCAGTCACAGGGTGAAAAAAAGCGATTTGGTCGCGTGTGTGTGTGTGTGTGTGTGTGTGTGTGCGTGTGTGTGTGGTGTGTGTACGTGCGTGTGCGCGCGCGCGCGCGCGTTGGGGGAAGGTGTAAGGAGGCCCAAGGCACGGGCACCAGCTCATTAACACGTGTGTATGAGTACCTGCTGTGCAGCTCAGCAAACCTTTAATTACCCAGGGAGAACTTCCAAAACTGAGAACTCAATATTGGTCCCTAAAAGGTTGGATAATGGGTTTTTCTTGCATCTCAATCCCAAGGGACAGATCTCCGACTCCCCTGGGCTCCCAGATTCTTCTAGATGTTTTGTCTTCTAAAATTCTGTGCTCCCATGGGACAGCACTTAGTTAAGGACACTCAGAAATGTAAACCTTTCTATCATGTTAATCATCTTTAAATCTTTGCTTTGAACCTATCACGTCCTTGAGTCCTAATCGTCAGCAGCAGCCACTCCAATTCAAAGGACTTGGAGTGACAGTCTGCAAGCCCTCTCACTATGCAGAATCTTCTCCTCCCATTCCCCATGTGCATCTTCCCCTGTAGCCAGCCTGGCCCCTCAGGGTCCCTTGGTATATCTTGAATTCTCCAGCCTCCCTATCTCTGGCCCTGCAGTTGCCTTCCTGGCCATCTAGCTGGTCACTTCCTTCTCCATTCAGTTCTGGCCTCAGTCGATCAACATGCATTCACTGAGAGCCCCCTAGGTGCAAGGCATCTATCCCCTGGAATATATCAGAGACTAAGACAAATGCCTGCCCTTAAAAGATTTTTTTTGCCTTAATGGGAGGGAATAAAGCCAAACAATTTCACGTGTTGATAAGTAGCTAATCAATGTGATAGAGTTGTGGTGGGGTGGGGTTAGTGGGTGCTGCTTTATTTGGGTAGGAAAGGCCTCTTTGAGACCTTCTGGGCAGGAAGAATGCTCCAAGCAGAAGGGATAGCAAGTGCAAAAGCCCTGAGGCAGGAATGCACTCCGTTACATTCAGGAGGCACCATGAAGGCCATTGTCCCTGGAGCAATGTGAACAAGGAGATTTCAAGGGCTCTTGAGACATAGGCAAGGACTAGACCATCATGTCCTCACGGGTCAAAATAAGGAGTGTGGGTTTTATTTTGGTTGCAGTGGGAAACCTTTGGAGGATTTTATGCCAGGAGAGAAGAGATTCCACTTACCCTTTAGAAAGATCACTCTGGCTGCTTGGCAGAGCAAGGAGTAGGAGAGAGGAGAAGAGTGAAGCTGCAGTTGCAGACGTCCTGGCAAGAGGAGGTAAAGGCAGGGTTGCGGCTATGCAGATGGTCCTATGACAGAAGAGAAGAGTCAAGGATGACACCTCCATTTTTAGGATAACTGGGTGGACAGGATGCCCATGTTAATCGGGAAGGGTAGATCAGCCGTTCCGTTTTGGCCATACCAAGACCTATCAGACATCAGGTGGATATGTGTAGACAGGTTTGAGTCTGGAGTTCAGGGGCATCTGTCCTTCAGATTTAAATTTGAGATCTAGCATATATATGGTATTCAAAGCCATGGGCCGTGGGACAATTCCACTTCGGGAAAAAGTAAAGCTAGAAGAGAGAGGGATGAGACTGAAGCCGCTCTAATATTTAGAGGTCTGGTAGCGGAAAAGTGAGCAGGCGATGCTGAGACAAACAACCTGTGACGTTGGAAGAAAACCAGAAGATGGTGATTCTAAGGAAACTAAGCAAAGGAAGTATTTCAGGAAGGAGGATGCATCAATTAGCTAGGTAAAAAACAACCATAAAAATCTCCATGGCATGTAACAGTAAATATTTATTTTACTTATGCATCTGGGAGTCGACTGGAGGTCAGCTGCATGAGGCTGACCTTGGCTGGGTCTGAGTCTTCTCTAGATACATGTTCCTCATCATCCTTGCACGGGTAGGCCAGTTAGGGCAGGTTATCCCCTGGTGATAACACTGGCACAAATAGGCAGGTGGAAATGCCTCCTAAGGCCTAGGCTTAGAACTGTACCATGTCACTCCTCCCACGTTCCATTGGCCAAAATGGGTCACGTAGCCATGTCCAAAGTCAAGAAGCAAGAACATATACTCCACCTCTAGTGCAAAGAGGGACTGCAAACTCACATAGGATAAGAACACAGAGAGGAGTGACAAGAATTAGGACCAATAATTCAATCTACCATGGAGTGGTCCAACATGTTCGATGCCATTGGGAGACCAGATGAAATTGGGACTGTAAACTGGCCATTAATCTAGTCGAGATGTCAGTCACTGGCATCCTCCTGAGAGCTATTACAAGGGAATGGTAAGGACAAAAGCCCAGCTGGAGTGGGTGGAGGTGAGAGGAAGGTGAGGTGGGGAAGTGTGAGTATATAGACAACTCTCCCAGGACCATCTGCCCAGCAGAGGGGCAGAAAAATGGTGCAGGAGGAAACGGGCTAAGGCTAATATGTTTTTAGATTGAGGGATATTAAGTCCTGTTTGACTTCAGTGGGAAGGATAGAGTAAAGAGCCAGAAATTGATGGTGCCTGAAAGGAAGGGAATACTTGCGCTGGTGAAAGGGGAAGGGGCCCAGGGCACAGATGGAGGGATTGGCCACAGCTGGGTGGAGGGAATGCAGAGCTGCAGGCATTCTGGTGGCTTTGGTGGGAGGAAGAGCAGGAAGTTGGTCTGTTTATACCTTTTCTCTATGAAGGATAGTCCCAGGCCAGGCTGAGAGTGAAAGAGGAAGGGGCGTTGAAAATATGAGGAAGAGGAAAAAGTGTGAAATTGTTGCATGGTGGAGAGAGAAAAGGACTTTTCTAAGAAACAGTAGTGGGATTGTCCAGCAGTTCAAATGCCCATTGGAAATTTATGGTCATAAATTTGATGTGAGTACATCCACAGTAGCTGGGTAATTTTCTTTTCTTTTTTTTTTTTATAAATTTACTTATTTATGGCTGCGTTGGGTCTTCGTCGCTGCGCACAGGCCCTCTCCAGCTGCGGCGAGCAGGGGTCACTCCTCACTGCGGCACGCAGGCTTCTCATTGTGGTGACCTCTCCTGTTGCAGAGGGCTTCAGTGGTTGTGGCACGCAGGCTCCAGTAGTTGTGGTTCGCGGATTCCAGAGCGCAGGCTCAGCAGTCGTGGCCCATGGGCCCAGCTGCTCTGCAGCATGTGGGATCCTCCGGCCCCAGGGCTCGAACCCGTCTCCCCTGCATTGGCAGGCGGATTCTCAACCACTGCGCCACCAGGGAAGCCCTAGCTGGGTAATTTTCTTCAGCGGTGTTCAACTAATCGGTTGCAGGTGTGAAGTAACCAGGTTGATTTAACCACAGCTGGGCGTTCACCAGGTGAATACAACGGAGAGAAACTGGTGTAAGGCGTTAAGAGTGTTTGCAAGGGAGATTTCTCATGCCGGATCATGGAATCTCAGCTGGCTGATAAGTGAAGACCTGAGGGGAGACAAATAGTGAAAAAACAGTAGAGCGATGGACTGGAGGTCTCAGGTGGGAGAGCCAGTAGACTGGAAGGACCAGAGTGAGTGAGCTGGTGGGCTGGCAGGTAGTGGGATCTTTGAATCTGAGATTTTAGAGATGGTGTAGATATTCACGGTTCCCAGGTCTAGGGTATGACCAGGAGACGAGGATGGGGCAAGAGATGTATTGCTAGGGCTAAGGTAGTCAAGCGACTTAGGGACTAGGGTGTTGGGCGAGTCATCAGAATTGATGCTGAGGTCACCAAGAATGATGACAGTGGAGGAGAAAGAGCCCAGTGCTGAAATCATCAAGGGACAGAGGAAGTAACCAGAAGGATAATAAGGTGACACTAATGAGAAGTGGTGGGTAGCAAGCTCTGTTGCCATGTATTCCATAGGAGCTGGGTTTTTGAAGGAAGAATAAGAATCAGATTGGAAGCTTCAATGGTGAGTGAGGAGACATCTCCAGGCCCTGAAGCATGGCCTGAGGAGCAAAGAGCCTCTGTTGGAGAGGGCTGTGGAGCAGCAGTCTAGTCAGGGGTCAGACAGCCTTCAGGAGGAAGGAAGTGAGGGTCCCAGCCTTGGAGGGGATGGAGAGTAGAGGCTGGGGAGGGCGTGGGAAGGCAGGGAGGGCTGGGGATGGGGCCGAGGCCAGTGGCCCTGAGGCATGATAGGATGGCTCTCCCTGGCCATTGGTGGCCCCCCGGGGAAGGTGTCGGGGCAGCCACAACTGGCCCCTTTGGGGAAGCTTCCCAGATTACCCTGCCTGGAGGGGGACTTCCTTTTCCAGGAACCCCCATAACTTTGGTTGCTCATGTTTCTCCGTTAGGCCATATCATCTACTTCCTGGTGTCTTCATCGTTCTTCTTCCGTGTGGATTTCTTATTTCCTCAATTAGAGGCAAGTTTGGGCAGAACCCCAGCTATGCCATTTTTGCACGCGCTCCAGGCCAGCACAGCACCTGATACATAATGGGCCTTCAGAAATGTTTGTTGCAGGAGTTGGATACAAATGCGGTAATGGTTTCCCTTTAAGGCCAAGAAAGGGGCCTGTCCCGGGGGTGGGGGGGAGGGTCCTTCTGCCCGGGGCCCCGCCCCCTCCCCGCCCCCACCCCACCCCCACCAGGGCCAGCTGCAGCTGCCGCCCCTCCCCCCTCCCGCAGCCGCAGCCGCAGCCGCAGTCGCTGATCCGAGTAACCGGACGCCTGGGCCCGCTCCCCCTCCCGACCCAGGGCTCGGCGGCCAATGGCAGTGGCCCGAGCCTCCTCCGGGAGCCGCGGGGGCCCTCCCGGCGCCACCCGGCCAGGCTGGGGCACCCGGAGCGAAGGCCTGCCCGGCTGCGAGCCCGGCCTCCAGCTCCCGCTCGCGGCCTGTGTTCTCCGTGCCCTGCGTGCTCTGCCGTACGCCCGGCCCAGCCCAGACACACCCGATCTCTGCCCCGACCCGAAACGGGGAGGTCAAGGCTGTGAAAGGGGATTGGGCAATAGGCGCAGAGCCGGCACCCAGAGGGCCAAGCCGGGACCCATCCCCAGCCCGGGGAGTCTGGACACTCAGGTTCTTGGGCGTTTGACAGGCTGAGAGACCTTGGGCAGTGGTGGAATCTCTGAGCCTCAATTTCCTCATCTGTGGCTGAGGCTAGTCCCTGTCCACCTCTTAGTGGGGCGGTGTGAGGACCTATCCAGGCGAAGGGTGTGCAAGTCCTTCTGTATTAGCCAGAGGACAGGCCGAACCCAAATCATTGGGACCTGTCGCCACCGGCCCTGCAGCGGATGAAGACTGCAGCCCCGCCTCCCCACCATCCGGGTCTCACCCACCATCCAGGGAATTCCTGGGTTCAAGGGAAGGGCCTGACACAACTTTCCTTAACACCCCAGTCTGGGCGTTTTCTGCAGCTCTTCACTCCCAAGGCAGAAGTTGGCTGGTGGAGTTTAGCAACCCCCAGGGAAGGGAGTGGGAAATAAATGCTGGGCTGGAAGGATGGAGCACAGGCACCTTTCCAACTACCTATTTTATCGCCTGTGCTTACTAGAGTGGAAGACGTGTAAAGAGGAAGCTCTCACCAACAATGCCTTTTTCCTCCTCCAGTGATTACGACTACACACTCGTGCCTGTTACCTGCCACAGGCTACAAATACTCAAGTATTTATCTGTATACCTTTGCTCCTGGTACCTTAAACAAAGCTAAGGAGAGCTCAGAAAATGCATTATAGTCCGAAAGCAAAGAAAGAGAGGAAGTCTTTGTCAAGGATGCATTATTTTAACATTCCTAGCTTTCCCACATCATGGCAGGGCGTGGGTCACCTATGGTGATGAGGACACAACGGGGGTGCCCTGAATCTTTGCTTCCATGTCCAGTTCCTGAACAGGCTCCCAAGTAGGTTCTGGAACCTGCAGCCTTAGCTCACACCATTTCCCGCACTGGGCTGGCAACCCTCGGGCACCTTGCCAGGGCACAGTGTCACGTGGCAAACTGCTCTCTCTTCCCTGGCACTTGGACTCCAGGGCCCTGCACCCCATCAGGCCCGCTGCCCCAGGCGAATCCAAAGGCAGGATGTGGTCAGGGAGTCTGGGGGGGGGGTCCTTAAGTGGGGAGGGGTAGAGGCGCTCACCAGCCCAGGCCTGATGTTCTGCGGGTTTCCTGAATTCATTCGCTTCCAGACCTTTTCAGCCTTGCCAAGCCCTGTGTGAAAGATCAGAACAGCTGGAAATTTCTAGCAGGAGAGTGCCAGGTGCTGAACATGTCCCGGTCTGACTTAGAAACAGTTAGGGGCCGGGGCTGTTTGGGGTTGGCATTCTTGCCTTTGCCAGACAGGCAGGAACTGCTCTCTCTTGGAAGGAACTGCCACCCCCGAGCCTGGGCTGGAGCTGCAATAAACCCAGGACACCGGGCTGGGGACGGAAACCAGGAGCCTCCAACCTCCCAAGCCCCAGGAGGACACAAAGGGCCTCCTCTCCGGGCAAAGCAGAAGGGGACGGGCTGACCAGGGAGGGCCGGACCGTCACCCAGTCAAAGCCAGGCGGCTGCAAATGAAACACAGGCCTAGAAGGCTCCAACAGGCACTCTGTCTTTCCCAGAGCCAAGAAATCCTGGCTAGAAACTTGACTATGGAGTAAGGCAAGGCACCGGGAAATACTTGAAACCAGGCGAGACCCCTGGTAATGTTGGACTCCGGACAAACAAGGGCTGAGCCAAGTGCTTTTCCCCCACCTGGCCCAGACACAAAAGCTGAGCTGGCCAGCGAAGACCCAGGGGAGGTGGCAGAGGAGCAGGGGAGGGACCCAGCAGGAAGAGGAAACCTGGCAGCAGGGTCATTTTTACCCTGCTCAGACAGCAGAGCTCTCGCACAGCAAGTCTGCAGAGGGGAGAGTTCCCACTTGGCTTCACACAAGGCCAAGGTCACCCAGGCCTTCTGGAGGCTCTCACGAGGGGCTCTGGAAACTGCAACGCAACACGCGGCGACCAGGACCAGGCTGCAGGAGCCAGCTCCCGTGTGAAGGAGGGGAGTTGGTAGGGGCAGCTGCTGAGGAAGCCCAGCACCCCGCCCCCAGCCCCAGGCTGTGGCAGGACTGAGCTTCGCCTTCAGGACTAGCTCAATCCTTACATTGCAGGCTCAGCCTGCTTCATTTTATTTTATTTTGAAAATTTTATTTATTTATTGTTATTTTTAAGAATAGATTTACTTATTTATTTGGCCGCACCGGGTCTTAGTTGCTGCACGCGGGATCTTCACTGCCCCATGCGGGATCTTTAGTTGTGGCATGTGGGCTCTTAGTTGCGGCATGCAGGATCTAGTTCCCCGACCAGAGATCGAACCCGGGCCCCCTGCATTGGGAGCACGGAGCCTTAACCACTGGAGCACCAGGGAAGTCCCAGCCTGCTTTATTTTAAATGCATCTACATAGTAGCACATGTTATGGGTAAACTTTATAAACCTACTAAGGAATGTTCTTTTATTCACATTTCTCGTAATATGTGAAGGGAGGGTTACTTTTTAGAAGTTCCAAAATTAAAGAGAAAAAGAGAAATCATCCTGTGTTGAGGATGGACTCGGGGTCTCAATCTCCTTTATCCTTTGCTGGATCTTGAAAAAAAAAAAAAGAATAAAAAGAAGTGGTCCACAGCACGAAATCTTCTTGAAAAAAAAAAAAAAGCTAGAACATGCTCTATAAAAAGAAATTCAGACAAAAAGTATAAAGAAAAGAGCAAAAAATCACCTATTAATCCCCCCCCCAGTGATAGCCCTGATATCATTTTTGCGTATTTTTCCCAGACTATTTTCTATGCAGGCTGATACGTATTTTTATATGAGGCACAATTACTAACATCAGAGTGTCTTCTCCTTCTTCCTCCCCGTGCCCACTGCAGAAAATCCTGAATATGCCTATCTGGTTTCCCCTCACTTGTCTCTTCCAGAGAGAGGAAGAATTATCACTTGCTGAGAAGAGCTAAATTGATCTACATAATAAAGGAATGCAGTGGGACAGACCGAGTTCCAGAGTAGGGAAAAGCCTTCTGGACTAGGGTTCAGCAGAGTGTTCAGATTGTAGCACATTCGAGGCTCTGGAGCAGCTACAGGGTGCAGAGAATTGGGCTTGGAGGATGGGGCTTCTGAGATGGGCTGATATGGTTCTGACCTGGAGCCCTTTTAATGTTCTTCCAGAAATGTAATTAAATAATGGAATTTATTTTGTATTAATTTTGGCTATTAAGCTATGCATTAAGTCCATATAGAGACTGAAACTTATGGTCTCCCCTCTCATTTACAAGGGTTATGTTTTTTAAATATGGGGACGCACTATATTTCCTTTTTTTTTTTTTCCGGCAGTACACGGGCCTCTCACTGTTGTGGCCTCTCCCATTGCAGAGCACAGGCTCCGGACACGCAGGCTCAGCGGCCATGGCTCACGGGCCCAGCCGCTCCGCGGCATGTGGGATCTTCCCGGACCGGGGCACGAACCCGTGTCCCCTGCATCAGCAGGCGGACTCTCAACCACTGCGCCACCAGGGAAGCCCCCTATATGCTTTTTTTAAAAATTAAGTTTCGTGGTCAAGTCAATAAATGGAGATATTTGTTATCCTCTTAAACAGCTGTATGGCTGTCCTTCATTCATCTTCACCATAATTTATTTAACCCGTCCCCTGTTGATGATCATTTATGTTATTCCATGTTCATTGTTATCAATAATTACCCAGAGACTATCCCTATGTGTATACATCTTGGCACTCTTGCTGAATTCTTCCTTAGGATGTATTCCTGAAAGTATAACTGCAGGGTCAAAAGAAAAGAACATTCAAATTTTAGTGCACAGTGCCAAGTTGCTCTCTGTAAAGACTGAACAAATTAAAACAACCACTTACAGGGACGGATTCTGCTCTTGAGTGTAGTGCTGTTGGCAAGGGAAGTCCCAGTGGGCCAAGCAGCCAGAGATGCTCTGGGAAAGAGCTGAGCTGTGGCGCAGGGTAGGGCGACAAAGAAGGGTCTTCCAGGGAACATGGTAAGAAAGCCAGTGAAGGCACTATGTAAATTACTTTTGCTACCCAGCATCCCTTCCCTGGGGGAATCACCTTCCCCTCCACAGTACCCCATTCAGCCTATGAGCTTTGGATGGCGCTGACTTCCCACCTTCTCCAAGACCCCTATCCTGGGCTGGCCACAGAGGTGACCATGACTGGAGCCAGATCAGTCAGAAGTCTCCATACCCTGATGGGGGTGATGGGTCCAAGCCAGGAAGAAGTCTTTCTTGCTCACTGAGCATGATGTGACACCAGAACTGGCAGTGACCCTCTCCTCCCATCCCATGCAGATCTGAGAGATGGAGACAAAACCTTGACAGCCTTGCAGAGCCGCAGGACCTAGCCATGTTTGAAGGCATGAGGCCCATCCCGGGCTTTTTGTGTACCACCAAAAGTCCTTTCTCCCCCTCAAATTATCATGAGATTTTATTTTTTAAGCATTGGCTTTTTTTTTTTTAAATAAGGTACATTTCACATAATATCAACCATTAACCATTTTAAAATGTGCAGTTCAGTGGCGTTGAGTACATTCACAATGTTGTGCAACAGTTGCCTCTATCCAGTTCCAAAGACATTTTCATCACCATGAAAGGAAACTCCATACCCATCGAGCAATCCCTTCCTATTCCCTCTTCCTCTCGGGAAGTTTCATATAAGTGGAATCATACAACATGTGATGCTCTGCATCTAGTTTCTTTCACTTAGCATGCTGTTTTCAAGGTTTACCCATATTGTAGAGTGTTTAAGTACTTCATTCCTTTTTAAGCCCGAATACTATTCCACTGTCAGGAATATACCACATTTTGTTTGTCCATTCTGATGGACATTTGAGCTGTTTCTACATTTTGGCTATCATGATTAATGGTGCCGTGAACATTCATGTGTTCATATTTGTTTCAATGCCTGTTTTCAATTCTTTGGGGTATATACTTCAGGGTGAAACTGCTGGGTCACATTGTAATTCTATGCCCATACATTCTACATTCTTTTTCTAGTTTAAGCCCGCGTGAAGTGGGTTTCTGTCCTGGGCAGCCAAAGGAGTCCTGACTTACTCCGGCCTTGAAAGACGAACCAGCCTGGCCGAAGTGGAGAGCGGGGAGGAAAGTGTTCACCCTGGAAAGGGTGGGCAAGCAGCAGCAGAAACACGGAAACAGAGCGGGGAGGAAGTACATTCTCCGGTGGGAGTGCCACATGAGAAAGTCTTTTCTGGACACGTAGCCGGGCCACACTGTCTGGAAGACCCACAGAGAAGAGGAATCTTAGAGCAGTTGCTTTGGCAACCCAGTCTGTGAGAGGAAATACCCTCCTTCCTCTTTTTCTTCCTCCCCCCACCCCTTCCTGCCAAGGCCTGTGCAGGATGCACCAACGGGGAGTAGTCTGGGTGGGAAAGAACACGTTTTCCTTTTTATTTTATTTATTTACTTATTTTTTGCGGTACACGGGGCTCTCACTGTTGCGGCCTCTCCCGTTGCGGAGCACAGGCTCCGGACGCGCAGGCTCAGCGGCCATGGCTCACGGGCCTAGCCGCTCCGCGGCACGTGGGATCTTCCCGAACCGGGGCACGAACCCGTGTCCCCTGCATCGGCAGGCAGACTCTCAACCACTGCGCCACCAGGGAAGCCCCACATTTTCCTTTTTAAATGAGAAAGGTTTGTTTCACTCTGGGCCTCCTACAGCTCAGCCAGGGATCGATTTCTCCATGGCGGTGGGCCACAGGTCGGCCCTCAGGACCACGTTTGAGAGGGCCAGCCACCTTCACACCTGCCCGCTCTGCCCGGGACTCCAGGCAGAGTGAAGCCCCTGATCCAGCGTAGAAAAGAAATCTGTGAGGTCTCTGCTCCTTTTCCTTCATTCCTACCACCCACCCCTCTCGGCACCCCGATGTCATCAGTACCTTTGGGGGGACCGAACAGGACAGTGGAGATCTGTGTTTCTGCTCACTCTCATTGAAGTCCAGTTGCTCACTCTAATTGAGATTCTCCTCAGAATCTGCATCTTCCCCCCCTGTGGAATGGAATGCAGGTAGGAAGCAATTCTATTGACTTTCTTTGGTGTTGAACCCCTTCCGTGTGTGTCATGGTGGGCAAACTCCTGGGCAATGGAGGAAGAGGGGGGCTTTGGAAATATTAATAACCCAAGGCTCCTGACCCTGAGGTACATGCTGCTCAGTGGGGGAGATAGATGTGTACCCAGAGGAGACAGGGGGCAGCATAAAGTAGGGCAGACGACATTACAATGGTAGGGAAATTTGGTTTTAGATCCCTCCTAGTGAATATTTATTTACTCAGTTGACTCTGTATTTTAAAAATTTAATCAAAAAAAAAATTAATCAAAGTAATACCTTCACATAGTTTAGGAGCTGAGACAGCAGCACCAAGTTGCCAGCCAGGTGAGGGAGCCGTCTTGGAAGTGGATCCTCCAGCCCCAGTCAGGCCTTCAGGTGACTGCATCCTCTGCTGATACTGTGACTAAAGCCTTTCTGTGAGAGACCCTGAACTGCATCTGCCAAGCTAAGGAGAATTTCCGACCCACAGAAACTGTGTGAGGTAAGAAATGGTTATTGTTTGAAGCAGTTAAGTTTGGAGATAATTCATCACACGACAATGGAAAACTAATACATAATGGTTGCTATTATTATTTTCTCGGGCTAGAACAAGGACGCCTTGCTCGTAGGTTGTGTATTATGAAACGGGCTAAGGACTCTCGGACAAGTTACACAGCTTCATTGGAAATGATAAGTCTCACACCAATCCGAAGTATCCTTCAGAAGCCAGTGGTCTCAGGGAGGCGATGCCTGGGCTGACAGACCTGGTTCACAGATGACCTCAAGTGCTCAGGTGACAAACATCCAAACGAGAGTTATGGGGCTGTGGATCTAATGCAGTTCCCGCAGTTAGGAACTGACCGAGCACTTTCAGTAGAAAAAAACAGTCCCAGCTGCAGGTTCACTTGAGTCTGGCCCTTGTTTCCAGCGTGTGGAAGCTCGGACCTTCCCATGAAAACATGGTAAAAACCTCTGCAGTATTTCCCAGCGAAATTGGCTTCCTTCCCTGCCACCAGGAGCTGGACAGAGCTGTGGGCACATGAGCAGCATTTCATCAGTTAATGTGAGCTCATGTCCAAGAAGTCCCCACCCCTCTCCCGTCTCGGTACCTGAGATTCTGGGAAATCTGCTTTATTTTCAGCCTCTAGGTTTCCTTGTCATTATGAGAACTGAGCTCCTCAGAAACAGGTGGCCACGGGGGAGCTGAAAAAAGAGGAAGATGAAGCCAGACCCACACAGCCTGGCAAGGAGATAGTTCTCAGCCTGAAAACTCCAGAAACCTTTGTCAAAAACCCACTGTTTGGGGGAATACGTTTGGTAGGGCTTCTCTCAGTGACCAAATGGTCAGCCCATTTGAACCCCCTTCCTTGAAAGAAATTTGCTATAAAACATTTCAAAGAGTGTTTTAAACACTTCTTAATTTTTTTTGCTGCTTATTCCTTTCTTTTCTGGTTTTGCTGCTTCGAGACAGATCTTAGATCCAGCAATCTCTCCCTCCCCATGGCTATAAGGAAAAGCCGTTGAGAAATGACCACTTTTCAATTTTTCCACGTCCCTGAGAAAAAAGAACACAAAACTCAAGTTTGAACCTTCTAAGGACCAAGTGCTCATAAGTCTTTCCTCCTGCAGCAGAGACCCTGAGAAGGTAAAGGAAACAAATCCAGCGACTGGTTATTTAAAAGCCTTCGCTTAGCATCTGATGAAGGATGCCTTTCGGAGTAACTGTTAAAATTGACATCCAATTCCCAATGGAAATTGAACATGTCCAGGCACTTCCCAGAGGGTAAATGAAGAAACCAATGTTGAAAAAGTTAAGTCTGAGTTTCTTAGAAATAACCCCAGTTTGTGTGGATAAAGGGACTCTTCCACAGACCCCTTGGCCTCCACTCACATCCTCCTCCAGTGAACAATATCATGCCATAGCTGAAGGGTAAATGGTGCGTGAATAAGGTGTCTCTAGCAGCAACTTAAGACAAGGCTCGCAATGAAAGAAAAGCAAAAATGAAATCAAAGTAGGGCTTCCCTGGTGGCGCAGTGGTTGAGAGTCCGCCTGCCGACGCAGGGGACACGGGTTCGTGCCCCGGTCCGGGAAGATCCCACATGCCACGGAGCAGCTGGGCCCGTGAACCATGGCCACTGAGCCTGCGGGTCCGGAGCCTGTGCTCCGTAACGGGAGAGGCCACAACAATGAGAGGCCCACGAACTGCAAAAAAAAAAAAAAAGAAATCAAAGTAAAACACTGCCGGTGCTTCTCTTGCAATTTGCATCATATTACCCATAATGATTTGTAATTTTACATTTAAAGCTATTATCTTTTGGCAGACACCTTGACTTTAAATAAGTGTCTGTTACCCCAACGGGCTGTGACAAACTGTGCCTCGAATCCCACAGTAAGATCCAGAGTGAGGTTATCCACACCAGAGTACGGCCACCCAGGAAGGAACACTACCAGCCTGAGGCCATGCCTTGCTCCTTGGCCTGAGGCTGTCCCCTGCATTGGCACTTACCATGGTCACTGCTTTGGTGGCTGTCATCCTGCCAAAGGGCTTTAAGTTACCACCATCCATCTACTCCCACATCTTTCTGCATAGAAAGAATTGGGTAGCTTGCCTTCTTGCCTCGGTTTCCCTAGGACTGTCTGATAAGTGCGCTAAAGGATCATCTCTTGGTCCCTGACATCTAGGAACCTACATATGCTTAAAAACAGCAAGAGGTTCCCCAAGGAGCTGCTGGCAGAATGAGACGTTGGATGGATTCCAACTGGAGTGCCATTCCATAACTCCACACGCCTTTAAGTGACAGGAGACTGAGGAATGAGAGGGGGTTATCGCAGAATATTCTGATCTTCTTGTCAGAGCCTGAAAGCTCCTTGGAGCAAATGACTGCACAGAAATTCAATCAGAATTTCAGGCAGAAGCAAACTGAGGGGCTGGCTGGGGGTGATTTCTTCCCAGAACACATATTCTTCACATTGATAGGTACTGATATAGTTTAAAGTAATAGGACCATGACATAAAGTACACGGCCAGTGTCTGGCACACAGTAAACCTATCAGTTCGCTCTTTCTGTTTAACTAACCAGCCAAAACTTAGTGGCTTAAAACAGCAACTGTGGGCTTCCTTGGTGGCGCAGTGGTTGAGAGTCCGCCTGCCGATGCAGGGGACACGGGTTCATGCCCCGGTCCGGGAGGATCCCACGTGCCGCGGAGCGGCTGGGCCCGTGAGCCATGGCCGCTGAGCCTGCGCGTCCGGAGCCTGTGCTCCGCAACGAGAGAGGCCACAATAGTGAGAGGCCCACGTACCGCAAAAACAAAACAAAAAAAACACAAAAAACTAAACAAAACAAAAAAAAAACAGCAACTGTTACTTAGCTCACTGCTCTGCAGTTGGGCATATTAGGCCGGCTCACTCCTGCTCTGCTGTCTGCTGCCCCATCAGCTGAGGGGTTGGCTGGTCTGCAGTGGCCTCAGCTGGGGCAGCTCCTGTGCGCCACGTGGCCTGTCATTCTCCGGCAGCCCAGCCCGGCCCGTTCACCTGAGTTCCCGAGAGAGAAGAAACAGGAACCTTCTTTGAAGGCCTAGGCTCAGAACTGCACAAATAACACCCACTGCTTTCTTCTGGGCCAAGCGAGTCACTGGGCAGCCCGAATTCAAGGAGTGGAGAACTAGCCTGTGGCTCTCGTTGGGAAGGGCTGCAAAGCCATCTTGCAGAGCAGTAAGCATAGGGAGTGGTGGAGGGTTGTCTCCATTTTTGTGATCTACCGCTGCAGGTAGCAACAAAGTCTGTGAGTGTGTGTATAATTTTCAAGCATTTCCAAAAGGAACTACATTACTGTGTTAGTTGACAAGCTAGGGTGAAAAGATATATGGAAAAGCAAGACCATCAGACTGCTAAGGAGGTAAAGGGTGACACCTTTGTTAAGGTACTTGCTCCCTTGATAGCCAACTCCCTCCCAGGCCCCTCCTCTGATCCAGCCCCTCTCCCCTCCCCTTCATATGAGAACCCTTGACCTTGCTCAAGACCAGAATCTTGTCCTCAGGACACTGGCATGTGGTTAAGGAGACTTTCTCCATCCTTTAGCTTCTCATCTAGCAATGCTCTTCGCTTGTGAGTCACTCAGCTTCTCAATGGGGTTTCAGTCTGTCCAGGAAGAATGGAAGCTCTGCTCTGAGACTTGAGGGTTCATTACCCTGATGTAGAATGTTTATTTTCCTCTCATTTGGACGCTAGTAAGAGGTTAGTGACATATGGCCAGTGTCCGTGAGACCATACTGTCCCTCGTGCTGGCTGGATATTTGGAGGCAAGTGTGAAGAAACCCAGCTTTGTCTCAGTGTGTGTTGACTGGTTTCTGTCACATTTTCAGGTGGGACAAATCAGTTTAGCGATTTCCCTTCAGGGTAGTCAATGTATTCTCTCTTCCTTCTGATTCCCACCACCAGTGCCATTACACATATATACACAATGCACTCATGAGAGCTGCATTGTTCTGTTTCCTCAGCAGAGCAGACGCTGTCGTAGCCAAAGTCAGCCAAATGATACTTCTAAGAAAGCTTGTTTCCCTGACTTAAGAAAAAAAAAAAAAGGATGATGAACACTTTGCCCTTCCTCCTTCTTCCTGTCTGGAACATGGATGTGAGACCAGGAAGTACAGCAGCCATCTTGTGACCACGAGGACTAAAGTCATTAAAGTCATGAGCTGAGGATGGTAGAGCAAATGATAGCAGAAGCCTGGGTATGTGATGACTTATTTAAGCAGCTGCACCAGCCCTAGGATTATGTATGTTAGTGTAAGTCACTATTGGTTGGATTTTCTCTTATTTGCAGCCAAATTCTTTACTGATAACAGGCAGGATCCTCATTGGCTTCAAAGGAAGGTGGAGTCACAGAAACATAACTGAGAGAGCTGAATATTTCTAAACAAGTCCCAGGAATAGATTAGTTAGAGAAATCCTTGTCCATTTCAGGCCTCAGGTTTTCACTGTAACTTGCTTGGAAGGAAAATAAATCAGTAACAAGGAGAGTTAGAATGCCATCACCTGAATCATATTATATTTTATTAAATCTCAGATGCCATCCACTGAGGTACATCATTATTTTATGTATCACTATGAAAGAAAAAATGTTCTCAGGGCGTGCCACTGATTATAAGATGTATTTGCTCCAATTTCAGAGATTTTAAAATGCAGGGGTTGGGGGGAGGATCTTAGAATCAGTGAAATATGGCAAATATTGGGACTTCCCTGATGGTCCAGTGGCTAAGACTTGACCTTCCAATGCAGGGGGTGCAGGTTCGGTCCCTGGTCAGGGAGCTAAGATCCCACATGCCTCACGGCCAAAACACCAAAACATAAAACAGAAGAAATATTGTAACAAATTCAATAAAGACTTTAAAAATAGTCCACATCAAAAAAGGAAAAAAAAGAAATATGCCAGATATTTGCTTCCTTGATTATTGCCTGCAGCCCTGTTAGGTCAGAGACTCTACCTTGCTTTCTGCTGAGTCCTCCATACCTGGAATTGGGCCTGGCACAGAGCAGGCTCCACAGATACTTGTTATTGAATGAATCAGGGGTCTAGTGCCCGCCTTTCCAGTAACTTGCCATACCACCCTGGCTGAGCAAAGCATTTACCTTTCTCTGTGCCTCTTTTCTCCATAATGTATTTCAACTGAACCTCACCAGAATTGAAGAAATACAAAGCCCCACATAAATGCAAAGTGGACCCACACTCTGCATCACCATGGCGATGCCTCCCAGTGCCTCGGATGGATGCAGGAAAGCCTTATTCTCTACCATCCCTAGAAACCCATCTTTCCCCAGGGCCTAATTCCTTCCAAGGCTCCAGGATTAACCCTTTCCAGCCAATTCTCTTCTTACACTTTGTCTGGGTTATTAAATGTGCTCCTTGCAAATGGACAAGAGGTAAGGAAATAGGCAAGATCCTTCCAGGAAAGAGATGGTATTTTGTAACTTTCCTGAATCTCTCCACGAAGACGACAGGCCAGTGTGCCATTGCCACAAAATATTTTGAAGTAATATCAGCGTGCATGTCTCCGGGCAATAGTCTTTTCTAAACAAAATCTTGAGTTGTTGCAAGGCTCTGTGTGCCACCCTCCTGCTGAACACCTTATTCAGAAATAATGAAGAAAATAATAATTCATACATGAGTAACAAACACTTTGCATATGTTCCCTCATTTAAATTTCAGCAAAAATGTGTGAGATAGGAAGTATCATTATCCCCTTTTTACAGGTAGGGAAACTGAGGCATGAAGATGTTAAGTCACAGTAGGTTGCAGAGCCTGGCTTTGAACCCAGGTGGGTAGCACCAGTGCTTCACAGCCTTGCAACTACCTTACACTGAAAACCTAGTTGATGCTGGGCTCTGGGCTTAGTACAGACACAAATAAAGCCTAATCCCTGCCCTGAAAGGGTTCCTGCTCTGGTAGAGAAGACAGATCTGCTGGCAGAGATGGGTAAACAAAGGATCACAGGAAAAGAAAGAAAAAAGGCCTGTGCCTGTGGATAATCAAGGAAGGCTTCACAGAGGAGGTGGCTTTGAGCAGGGCATTGAAGGGAAAGTAGGAGTTTGCTAGGTGGGCAAAGAGGGGGCAGGGCATCTCAGGGAGAAGAAGCTTCTTGGAGGCTGGATCTGGGGAAAGGGAGGAGGCAAAAGGCAGGGCTGAAAATAAAGGAAGTGGCCCCAGGGGGAGGGAGTCTCCCTGCCTTGGTCAGAGAACCGGAAAAGGATTTACACAGCTAAGGGTGGGCTTGCTTTGCATTTTAGAAAGAGCTCTCAGGTAGTTGCATAAGGGGTGATTGCGGTGGGAAAAGGGGGAACACAGTTCAGCACCGTAGGGGACATTGTGAAGTGGAGGAGAGAAGGGTGGACAGATATGTAGATCAACTTTGCCTTCGAGCGTAGGAGGGAATGGACATCCACGCCTACAAAACGCGTGCAGTGACTGGCTAGGCCTTCTGCATGTTCATGTGGGATGACAAGGGTCTCTGGCAAGGTCTCTACTTCCACTTCTAAAACACCATCTCTCTGGTAATTCCCTGGTGGTCCAGTGGTTAGGACTCCGTACTTTCACTGCCAAGGGCCCGGGTTCAATCCCTGGTTGGGGAACTAAGATCCCACAAGCTCCACGGAGTGGCCAAAAAAAACAAAACAAAAAAACCCACCATCTCTCTGAGGCCACCATTTCAGGGCAGCCATGGCGGGGTCACACGCAAGCTGATGACTGAAAGCTGTCTGCTGAGAGAAAAGACTGAGGTAGACACAGGCAGTAGAGACGAGAGACCAGGACACCCCAGAGAGTGAAAAAGAGTTGGAGGGGGGGTAATTACAAAAAAAAAAAAGTTGAAGAGAATAATTGCCTGAGAACTTTTCAGTTCCTTGAGGCCACACCACACTACCTGCAATCAAGTTTCATGCAGATTACAGCTTTCTAGTAAGTTTTTTTCTTTCTTTCTTGTTTTCCTTTCCTTTTTTTTTTTTTTTTTAACTTGAGTGAGTTTCTATTTCTTGGAATTAACAGACCCCTAACACAGCCTTACGTACTGTCCTGTAATTTTCTTTTTCACTTTCTAGGTTCGCTTTTAAAATACAAATCCTCCTGAGGAAGTAATGCTTACGTCACTAATACTTTAGGATAAATGCCTTTTGTCATCTTCCTGAGTGACGGAGGTAGCAGGCCGGTAACACGAGCTGCAGGGGAGAGGATGAGGATGGGGCAGACAGTGGCTATGAAATGTCAAAGACAGAGCTGGCGGCCCTTACCATTGTCCTTCGGCCCAGCCCAGCATGCAGAACACGCTCACTGCGTTTGGGTCTGCAGGGGCTGGCTATAAAATTCCTGGAGAGAGTTATTCCAAAGCACAGGGGTATATTATAAAATGTAAAGAATTAGCTGGAAGTTTGGTATCTTCAGACTGGATCTGTGAGCCATTCCTAATTCTGCAAAAATTTAAGTTTCTTATATTTGCTCCATCTCAAAGAGTATGGCGTTTCTTCATTCTGCTGCACCAAAAACTTGTACACTTGAGTAGTTTCTTCCACCTTCTCACATCCCAGACAATAAACTGTTAATTCACGAGAAGAAAGGCAGCATTCCTAGTTACCTACCCAAACACCTACACCCTCAAAGAGCCTACAACAGCAAGTACCCAAGCCACATTCTTGTTTACTTGCACTTATTTATACCCTTTCTCATTCCACAAGGGATCTGAGGGGGCTGCCAACTTTCTGTGTCATCAGATCACTAAACCAAACTCCTAGCAAACATATTTCTAGAGGGCTGGAAATATAACAATGACTAACATGAATAGAACACTCACTGTAGGCAAGACATTGTGCTAAGTGGTTCAAACGGATTCACTCACTCAGCCTGTGAGAGGTCCTACTGGGTCCCATTGAATCCACACCAGCCTCATTCGTGGGTTGCACCATTATGGACCACTAAGAAAGAAAGAAAAAAACCTGTCAACTAACTGGAAGATGCAGTACCAGTCAAGATGTGCTAGGCTGTGCTATCAAAACATAGAATCCGAAAGTTCCATGGCTAAAGGAGGAAGGTTTATGCTTCTCTCTCCTTAAATGCCCACTGGCTACGGCTTAGCTCTGTATCACCTTCACCGTGAGATCCAGGCACACGGAACAGCCTCCATCTGGAACTTTGCTGGCTGTTGAGGTGAACCTTCTAAAGCTTCAGCCTGGAAGTGACACATCACTCCCCTTCACACTCCATTGGCCAGAGCAAGTCACATGGCCGCCCCTGGGCTCCTCCTGTAGGAAGGGGCAGCAACAGAAATACAATTTCCTACTCTTGTATTAATTGAAAGGCATGTCCTGGTTTCCGAGTCTAAAAGGTGAGAAACAGCACATCCTGGAATTGATGAAATACGGAACTGGAGGCTTAGGTGGGTCTTACAATGTGCCTGAGACCTCAGAGTGGCAAAGCTGGGGCGTCAGCCCAGGTATCACCAACTCCACCTCTAATCTGGCCGGAATAAGCCCTTATGGAGGTGGTAGAATCTGTCAGGTCCTGGGGAAGCCTGGGGGGATGGGGCCTACATTACTCTCCATTTATTCATCTCTCTTTTTTAAAGACTCTTTTCTTTCAACATGTGTCGAGCCAGCACTGTGCTAGTAGCAGACTGAAGAATAAGTCTCTAGTTCCCTTCAACAAAATGTCCCAGGTCAGTCAGGGGTCAAAAGGAAGAGTCACAGAGGCTAGCTATTAGCTGTGCAGAGGCAGGCGTGCCCTTGGAGGCTAGGATGCACGTGGCCCCTTCCCAAACAGGGTTGGCTCTGGTCGTAAATCGTCCCACAGAGAGGACTATTTACTCTAGGCAGAGGCCTGTGCGTGGTGGTCGGGTGTCAGGAAGTGAGCTGGCCATCGGAATGGAGTGTGGGTGGGGTGAAGGGACGTGGTCACCAGCTTCCACTGAGTCACAGAGGGCTGAGGTGGGGAGGCTGGCGGGGCCCCGCCCTGGTGCAGCAGGAAGGACAAGGTCGGGGCAGAGTCAGAGGCTGGGAGCAGGGAGGAGGTGGAGGGCTGTCTCAGGCCCCAGCAGGTCCCCGAGGGGGCTGGCAAACAGGCCTTTGATACAAACGTTGCCCTGAGAAAACCACCCAGGATCCAGCTGGCAACCCGGAAGGCTCCTTCTGGTATGTAAATCAGGGTTGCCATGAGAACATCCAGAACCTTGCCTTTGTCTGGTTTGAAATTCAGAAGCTGCTGGCTGGGGTGTCCAATACTTACTTGGAAAAGTCATATTTAGGGTCCTTTAGCTGTCACCCCTGCTGCCCAGGGTGAAGGTCTCAATGGTGAGCAAATTTTCAGACATTTTCAAAATGGGAAATAAGAAAAGCTGAGGGTTAGAAGGAAGTAGAAAGGATAGAATGGGTTGGAGGGGATGAGGACAAAATATGAATGTGAAATGAGGCCAGCTATAGGATGACATTGCTGGTTAGTCATGGTATATAATCTGAGTGTGTAGCCCCAGCTCTGCATTATAAAGGGAAAGGGATTACTGCGTGGAAGGAGTGTGCAGGGGGGCCAGTCAAACAGCTGCTGGCCTCCTGCCGAGCTCTGAGGCCAGGCTGGCTGGTCAGGGTCCCGCCTCCCTCAGCAGAAGCTCAGGCTGCCCTCGCAGGGATCCCTGAAGCAAGGGTTCACCCACACGCTCTGCCCAGCTGGGCCCTAGCCTCCATGGTCACCCCCTCAGACCCCCCGCTCTGGCCTTTCTGGCCACTGTCCCTGCTCATGCCTCCTCTCCCTCCTTCAGGGCTGACCCCTGGAATTACTCCAGCCGTCGCCGTACAGGTGCTGGGTGTTCATTCCTGGGGCTCCTTTGACCGCACAGCATGGGGACCTGGCCTGCACTGGCTTAAAGGAGAAAGTGGAGAATGTGTTGGCTCATGTAACTGCAGGGGCTGCAGAGGAGGAAACCTTTTTTCTTGACCCTCTTAGGGTCCCTGGCTGGGTCTGCAAATTAAACTGAGACAGATTAACAGGAGAAAAGCACACAGATTTATTTAATCTAAGTTTTACATGACATGGGAGCCTTCATAAGGAAATGAAGACCCAAAGAAACAGTGGGAGCTGAGTATTTTACGCTAGGTTTGATGAAGAGTGGGCAGTCATGGAGGAAGAGGACAGCTTGAGGAGTAGGAAGTAATGTAGGAAACTAGGCCTGTTTATTAGGAAGCTTCTTGGTGTCCTTTTGTCTTTGGAGGTAAGGACGCTCCTTTCCTCCAGATGTAGGGAGGGCACCTCTCACACGAGGATTTTACGACTTTTTTCAGGAAAGAAGGGGTGGGGGTGGGGTCAGAGTAAACTTCCTGCTCTGCCATTTTCTCAAACTCCTTCAGCTTAAAATATTCAATAGGCCAAGATGCCATAGTTTGGGGTAGGGTGTCCTGAACCCCATCACAACCAATCTGAGGAAAGTTCCAAGCTAGCGCCAGCAGCCCTGGGGCGCCCTGGTCGACGAGGGACTTAAACTCCATCTGTCCGTCTATCCCTGCTTGGCGCTCCCTGGAATGTTTTTAGGTTTGTTTCTTCCTCAAGTGGCTGCCCCCTAAGAGTAGAACATGGCCTTGCCACTCCCTGTTGTAAGGTTCCCCTTACAATCCTGCAACCAGGAGAAGCCCTTCTTCCTCTCCTGGCTGATGGCATCCACCCCAGCGATGGGGGCAATGACGTCTTTGAAGAGAATTTGGAGGCAGATGGTGCTGGGAAGACCAGGGCAGTCTGAGCCACACAGATCATTATTGTCACATCATCTTCTCATTGTTGCAAGTGTTCATTAACCTCAAGGCCTCGACCACACCGTGAACTCCTCATAGGGGATCCTCTGCTATGCTTGTTCTGGGGTCCCCCAATAAGCAGGCTCTCAATAAATGTTTATTCACTGGTTAATTAACCCTCAACACCAAAGAGCCTGACCAGGGCCATTAATCACTAAAACGAGACCTAACCACGAAGTTTAGAGTGGATCCACAGCCCTCGGGAACTTTCAGGCTCTTCGGAAATCCAAAATCATCAGGGGAAATCCAGATCTCATCTTGCTGCTGCTGCTGCCTCAAGAATAAAAGGGTCCTCTCCACCCAGTGCTCTGCTACCCGCCCCCCAATCCCCCCACCCCCACCCAGCAGGGAAAGGCGGCTTTCAGGGAGGTCTCTGTGGGCCATTCCAAGGATGCGTGTTCATTTCTCTCCCACCAAAGAACCCGACCTTAAGGGCTGGGATAAAAATGGCCAGTTTTGGGGTGGTAGCAGGTGCACTGATTTTAGCAGAGATGTTACCAAAATGTATCTCAGAAGACAGTTAAGGGTTATAATTTGTCGTTTAATGTGTCCGTTTGAGAAGTGATCATTTCCAGGCCTTTCGGCTTTGTAATCACTCTTGTTTCCCACCCTGACATCCCAGGGTTGCCCGGCAGTGCCTCCCTGGCTCACAGCCAGCCTGTCTTCCCCACCTCCTCAGTGCTCTCTCCTGAGAGCCGGTCTGCAGATTCAAAGGAGGGCAGGTTACACACACTCCTCGGTCTGTGAGCTGTTATTGACTAATCTGTCAGTCGATAAGTACTTAGTGAGCACCTGTTGTGTGTACCAGTCATTGTGCTGGGGGCTAAGAGGACCCCTGAGAAATATAAAACTGGACCCACTCTCCAGGAGCTATGTCTACACAGGGAGATCCCTGAAGACAGATGATGCCAGACTGGATGGTCTTGAAGGGTCTTCAGGGCACTAATATTATGTGGTTATAGACTAGGCAATTGGGTCTGGGCTAGGCCCTGATTGGTGGATACGGTCTGGCTATCTGCTAACAGGTGAGCGGGATGGGGGGGTTATATTCCAAGGACTGGGAAAGGTGAGGAAGTAGGAGAATACTAGGTGTGTTCCAGGATTAGGGGGTTGTCAGGCTTCGGCCAGAGCAGAGGATTTTTAGGAAAAAATAATAGAAGGTTGACTGCAATATTTGTTTGAGCCAATGAGCATGTAATGTATCTCATAGGCAGAAGAGAACCAGTAAGAATTTGAGCAGATAGAAAACAAAGTTGGACTGAAGTTGAATATTCATCATAGCATTCATATCCCACTTGCCCACTGCTGCCTCTGTGATGGACACTGCTGGTTTTGCACTCAGCAACCAACCCCACTTCTTTCTTTCTTTCTTTCTTTTTTTTTACTTTATTTTTGGCTGCGTTGGGTCTTAGTTGCGGCATGCGTGATCTTTCATTGCGGCGCACGGGCTCTTCGTTCCAGTGAATGGGCTTTTCTCTAGTTGTGGTGTGCGGGCTCCAGAGCACGTGGGCTCAGTAGTTGCGGCGCGTGGCCTTAGTTGCCCCATGGCATGTGGGATCTTAGTTCCCCAACCAGAGATTGAACCCACGTCCCCTACATTGGAGGGCGGATTCTTAACCACTGGCCCACCAGGGAAGTCCCCCCGCCACTTCTTTCTTTCTAACAGAACTCTAATTATGTTCATGATCTACTCATTTCCCCCATGCAGCCACGTGCCTCAAGGGAAGGTGGCATGCTCCAGAGTAAGTCTGATTTGCCTATCTTGCCAACCATTGGTTCTAGAATGAGCATGTGGCCGAGTCCTGGCCAATGAGAGGTGGAGGAAAGTCCACTAGGGGACCTCTGAGAAAAATATCCTTGTTTCTAAGAGAAACTCCTAAGAAGAGATGGTCTTTCTTTTTACTCTGGACATTGTCATGTGTGGAGGTGGCCATTTTGCCTCTAGTCTGAGGATGAAGCCAACAATGAAGCTAGTAGGGCAGAGAGATGGAAAGAACTTGATTCTTTGATTACATCGTTGAGCCACTGAATCAGCCACCCTGAATCCTGCCCTTCCTGTTATGTTGCTTAATACGTTTCCACATTAAATTAGTTTGAGTCAGGTTTCTGTTACCTGCAGCCTGAAGCATTCTCACTTCCTCCTCTCAGCTCTTGAAATCCTTTTTCCCCATTTAGCTCACTCTCCACTCTAATCAGGAACTCTAGTCTCATGACCCTTCCAGCTTCTCCAGTTCTATCTACTCTTCCCCTTCATTACTGTCTTTCGCGTCATCCCAGAATTCTTGCATAATAGTTCGCCTTCACTCTTCTCTTGCCAGCTCCCTCCAGCCCTCACTCCTCACCAGCTCCTGCATACTTACCCACTAAGTCCCCAGCCACAGGTCAATCCAACTCTATCACTGCTGCTCCCCCACCCCTGAGCTAGGGTAACAAAGTGTCGTCCAGCTTTGCCTGAGACTGAGGGGCTTCCTGGGGTTCTAGACTTTAAGTGCTGAAACTAGAATTATCCTGGATAAATGGATGGTGGGTGGCCCTAACAGTGACTGGTGAGGCCATTGGGGAAACTACCCAACAATGATCAGTGGCCATTCCCAATGCATGGTCTCCAAGCGCCACCTTAGCTTAGCCCTGCTTGGGAGTCCTATGACACAGTCTGGCTAGCCTGACACCATCCACCCCTTTCATTGCAGTGATTGTTTCAAACCTTCACTGTGGCTCTCAACTTGCCTACCCAGCTCCCGCCATACTCCCTTTGCAGCTGACTTCCCATTTCACAGAGGAAAGAGAGACTATTGTCCGTAAAGCCCCTCATCTTCCCGCCTGCTTGCTCAGAATGCATCTTCTTTCCTGCTTCTAAAGGAAGACTTTCTCCATCCCAGTGCATTCATCAGAAATCCAGAGGCCGCCCCTACTTTCCTCTGCACCCACCTCTAGCTATCACACTCTCTCCCTCTCTCCCTGACAATACAAGTCTCACTTGCTATCTGTTCCTAATTCTCCCTTCAACCTGGATTCTGCTCCACCGCTGCTTTTGCCAGACTCTCCAAGGACCCACTACTGGACCTCGTCTCAAGCCACAGCTGGCTGCCCAGTGTGCCCCTATCGACCACCCCCTCCTTGAAGACTGGCCTCCTCTTTGGCCCCATCTCCTCCTACTTCTCTGGCTGTTCCTGCTCAGTCTCTGTCTAGGGCTTCTCTTTCTCTGTCTGCACTGTAAATGTTGGTGTTTCCTGCTCTCCTTCTCAACTGTATACACTTCTTTTGGATCATTCCATCTATAACCATGGTTTCAACTATTATCAAATTCCCACAACTCCTCAATCTGTAGCTCAGGCCAAGATCTTTCTTCTATGCTTTGATCTGCATGTGTTGTGAAGCCATCAGTGTGATCGTTAAGGTCCATGGTTTTAGAGTCAGACAGATCCAGGTTTGAGTCCTGGTTCTACCACTTATTAGCTGTGTGACTTGGGTCAGGTATCTTAAGCTCTCTGTGCTTCATTTTCCTCAATTGTAAGCCAGAGATCATAATGTACTTACCTTATGGAGCTGCTGAGAAGATTAAATGAGATTATGTAGAATGCTTAGTATAATGTCTGGCTCAGAGAAACAAGCAACGCAGTTATTTTTATAGCATTTAGTTGCCTAGCACTCATCTTCCCCCCCCCCCCAAGCTTTTATTTCCTGAACTGTGAGGCACTAAGCAATTAAAATCATTTAATCATTAAAAACAAAAAATAAAACCCCCATAAAGTAGGTGTTGTATTCTCTCTCTTTGTCTCTGAGGCTCAGAGACAAAACATCTTATGCAAGGTCACAGCCTGGGAGTGGCCAAGCCAGGCTTTGAATGGACTCATGCCAAAGTCCTCCTCAGCCACTACAGTTAGCCCATCTCTCAACATATTCACATCAAAATTCATTCCCTTTTCCGTGCCCCACACTTGCTTGCCCTTCTGCTTAAAATCCCATTTTGCCAGAAGGCTGGCAACATTTACCTTGTCAGCAAAACTCAACCCTCCAGGGGCAAGAAGGGTGTGGAGGGCAGCCCCTACTCCATCCACCCGCCAGGAGGCCGCATCCTCTTGTCTCCACCCACCCACTGCCCTTGCCTGCCTGCAGCCAATGGGGTTACTGCTGCAGCCGCTGCTGGGGTCAGCACCTATCAGGATACCCAAAAATAACGGTTAAGGACCCCTGGCTGACTCTAGCCTTGGCCCCAAATCCACCCCTTGCTCCACTGGTAGGGTGACGCTGCTAACACCTAACTATGTTCACTTCGTTCTCCTAAAGGTCCCCGATACCCCCTCCCCGTTTGGTTTCCCCAGGACAAAATGTTAGGAAGATTCATGCAAAAGAGCCGTCCTGTGTGAAAGGTTTGGGGGGCCGCTTGGAGGAAAGGGAATTGCCAAGGTCTAAGCCTCTGAATCTGTGGGGCTTCCCTGGTGGCGCAGTGGTTGAGAGTCCGCCTGCTGTTGCAGGAAACACGGGTTCGTGCCCCGGCCTGGGAGGATCCCACATGCCGTGGAGCGGCTTGGCCCGTGAGCCATGGCCGCTGAGCCTGCGCGTCCGGAGCCTGTGCTCTGCATCGGGAGAGGCCACAACAGTGAGAGGCCCATGTACCGCAAAAAAAAAAAAAAAAAAAGAACCCAATAGTCGCATCCAGGTCTAATTCAACTGCCTCCCGGCCCTCCACTAGCTGTCCCCATGCCCCCAGGAGGGGTCAGTAGCGAGCAAAAGGTGTTGCCATGTTGCCATAGGATGGGGCTGGTGACCTTGCTTCTTGGCTTCTTATCCAGTTCCCTGGGCAGAAGTCCGAAGAAAACACTCCGGTCACACAATTGGTCTTTCATTAGCATCTTTTCTGGCGGGGAGAATTTAGGACTGAAGCAACTGGAAACTAGATTCTTCGCCGCCACCCCCCCCCCACCCCAGCCCTACCCCTGTTGGGCTTCTCCTACTCCCGCTCCTGGGGCCTGGAGGCTCCGTGCTAGGGGGAACCGGGTGCGAATTTGGTTTTCCGGGTGTTTTCCACCGCCGGCCAAGCCGCCAGCCTCCCCAGCCCCGGTCCCAGGCCCACGGGAGACTGGTCACGTTAATTGCTTCCGGGGCCTCCAGCACCCCCCTCGCCCCGCCCCCAGGGTGACTCCTACCTTTTCCTGTGCAGCGGAGGGGCCTGCTGGGCGCGTCCCTTAAGTGGCACTTGTCCTGGTCGTTCCTGGGGTGGTGCGTGGCTCCCCAGGGTGTGAAGCCCGAGCCTGGCTGCACAGCCTGTCTGAGAATTCTTCGGATGTCTCCCACTGCCCGCACCACGTTTGGAGTTGTTTCGCAGGCCCGCTGCTGGAGGAAGACACCCAATCTGTACTGGAAAAAGAGATGGTCCAAAGAGCTGGCTCGCTCTCCAGCTACTCACTTCCTGGAAAACCACGTAAAAAGAGGAAAGAGATCTTCTCAGTCAATCAAAAAGACAGTACTGATCAGGGACCCAAACTGTTAGAGTGGTGGTGGGAGAGCGTGGGTAAGAATACCAAACAAACAAAGGAAGAAGCCTACGGATAGTATCTTACTTACCGGGTAACCCCAGGGCAGTGACTGCCATGGTGGGCGGCACAAATCAATCAACCTGGGCTAGTTTAAGGTTTATGAACATCAACTTCTTATTCCCTGGAATTCTAGAACTTTACAGCTATAGAAACCTTAGAGAACACCCATAATCATTGGCCCTCATTTTAAGGCAGAGACCTAGAGATTTAGGTGACTTGAGTAAGGCCATGCTGTTCCTGCTGTTAGTTAATGATGAGTCACACCTGGAGCCTAAGTCCTTAACTCTCCTTACACCTATTGTCAAATGAGCTTCTGCTCCCAGCCTCACCTGCCAGGTGGGGAGGCCATGAGTATGGTGTAAGCTCAAAGGAGCTGGTGTTAGGAAAGCATTCACCAAGTGAAGGGGTCTCCCTTAGGTTATGTAGAAACTTTATGTAGAAACAATTTTGTGTTTCAGCGGAAAACTAAATCATCTATGTGTATCATGCACACCCTCGAAGGTTACGAGATTCAAGCTCCATCCATTGTCTTTAAGCTATTTTTCAACTCTGTAAATTGTATATAATTGATAGATATGTATATCGTATCCTATCTGGTAGAGATTTGACTTCTTCGACTTGTTCCCACCCCCACTGCATTGGCAGGAAAAAAAACGCACTTCTGTCTTCATTTGCAATTCATCTCAACATTAGAACTCCCTGTAAATTTGTGCTGTTTCTACTTTTCCTTTGAACCAGTTATGAAACTGAGTAGGCCCCTGTGGGGCTCCTGGGCACAGAGCCTTTCCGTGTCCCGCTACTCTTGATTGTAGGGAATAAGCCTCAGTCTCCAAGACCTTCCCTGAGTTCCAAATGGTAGGTTCAGACAGTTGCTATACAGGGAAGGGAGGGGATGCTGAGACAAGGGAGGAGTAGTCAAGAAACAATAACGCAGCCTTGGGGCAGGGTCCTGGTTCTGCCTTAAGGGAAACACATAACAATATCTTTGCACTCTTCCGCAGAACTAAAACCCCCAACAAATGGAAGATGTTAACTACTTGATGAAGCATTCTTCATTCCAGAGAGAAGGTAACCTTGAGAACCACAGAAGCTCATCAGGAGACCACCTGAGGCTCGATTAAAGGAACGCAGGCCCTTCACACACCCTGATCCTTATCAGCAACCCCACCCTTGATCCATTGCTATAAAATGCCTCACCAAGTCCCCCTGGGACACACAGTTTTGAAGACATTAGCCTGCTGTGTCCCCTTTTGCCCGGCAAAGCAATGAGGCTATTCTTTTCTACCTCACCAAAACTGTATCCAAGGTTCAACTTGGCACTGGTGCACAGAGGCTGAGTTTCGGCATCAGTCATAACATCTACCTGCCTGTTTCCAGCATATCATTTGAGCAAAGTAAACTCTTTAACGTGTGTTCATTTTTTATATTTTTATGGAAATCATGATTTTACCTTATAACAAAGTCATACCTTGTCCCATTGTGTGGGGCGACGAGCAGCAGCTGATGAGTCTGTTTCTGTGTCCAAATGAATCCAAGAAGAGCTACACTTCTCTGAGTTTACAAGGGGGGACAGTGTGTCCAGGGATGGCAGCTAGGGTGGCTGACCTGGGCCCTGCATCCCCACTCACTGATTGGAAAGTTATTCAGGAAAACTGGACATGGTTTAGGGTGGCTCTGACCTTCAAGGAAGGGAAGGGGGGGTCTCTGTCATGGGCTGCCCTGCAGATGAACTCTGCCCTCTCTTTTTCTGCCATTAAACAGCTAATTGAGTAGACATCACTTCATTTTTTCTTTCTTTACTGGTGTTCATTAGATATTTTTAAATGTCTAATTGTGAGAACTTGTTCTAAGAAGCTTGAATTTTCATGCTGAGGCATGAAATTAGTGTCCAGTAACTCAAAGCCTGTCTGTTTCACTACTTAATTTAGAGATATGCTGGTTGGTGCAAGGCTTCTAGTGCCAAAAGACATCATTTCTGAAGCCTCTTAGCCAAGCACAATGAAAAATATAACCATAAATACTCATTCCAATGACTCCCCAGACCCTAGTCACAAAGCTTTTACACTGCATTTACTCAGGGCTCCCCAGCCAAAATCATCTCACTCATTCTTCTCCAGGGTCCTTGGAAATGTCTGCGTCCTCCCACCATGTGCCTTACTGTGTACCCACTTCCTTGCAGGCCATGTATCTAGATGCCAGGTTTAAGCTGTGGGCCATGATTTCCTGCAGTCGTAAGCCTCTGGCTCCCTGGCTTTCCACGAGGTGATGTTCTGGCCAGAGGCCCTGGGGGCTGCAGCCTTGGAATTTTGGCTTTTACTATAGGTGTTCCTTGCCACTGGGGTTCAGATGTCTAGGCAGAGCTGATGAGTCTCTGGCAGTGGCCTGAAGGATGGATTTGCAAAGCTGATTTGCATGGTCTTAGAAGAATAGAGGGAGAAAGGTGGGAGTTCACAAATTAGAATTCTCCTCTCCCCCTTCACTCAGTCCACAGAGGCTAGTCCTGCTGCCAAAGGTCAGGCATGGACCACTCACTAGCCAGTCCCTACCAGGATATGCTGTGGGGCCCCTACTTGTGTTTCTTGAAACTGGCTACAATATTAGAACTAACTGGGAATCTTTAGAAATACTGATGCCCAATCCCTGCCCCAGACAACTTAAATCTAGAGTTTTTTGTTGGCCATTGGTATTTTTTAATTGAGATATAATTTAGATATAACAAAGCACATGAATTGTAAATATACAGCTTGACGAATTTTTACACCTGGGTAACTCCCACTGAGATCAGTATTCAAGATGTGGAAAGCTTCCAGTCCCTCTGAATTCTCCTTTCTGGCTTCTATCTACCTACCTATCTATCTATCTATCTATCTATCTATCTATCTATCTATCTGTCTGGCTGTCTATCTCAAGGCCCATCAGATCAGAAGCAGGGGCAACCAGCTCTTTTGAACTTTTCTAGTCCTCCCAACTGCTGGAGTAGGTGAGGAAAAAAAATCATCCTTCCCTCTATCCATCTTAGGTTCATTGGCTGGGGCTCTGTAAATTAGACTGAAAATGTCAGAATAATAAGAGAAAAACCAACACGTTTATTAACATGTGCATTGCACATACACTTGGAGCACACAGAGATGACAAAAGAACAAAAGATAAAATTTTAGAGAAGTCACAAGACAAAGGAAAAGGACTTTGAGGCAAAGGGCAAATAGTGGGAAGGCAGATATATGGGGAAACTACCGGAAGATAAGGGCTAGTATTAGCAAGGTTTGTTTTGGAGATTCCTCTGGTGCTCAAGGTTGATAAGGGTTTAGAGTTGTCTCCAGTGATTAACTTCTGACCTTCCCGGAAGGGAGGGGAGGGGACATCTTTACAAATTTATATCCTACTTTTTTAGGTAAATAGGGGGAGGGCAGAGAGCTTTTCTTGTATCTGCTTCATCTCAATTGCCTTTAGCTCAAAATAATTCTTATGCCAAAATGGCATATTTTAGGGTGCCATAGCGTGCAACCCTTCACAGGAAACCCATGTCAAGCACTCTGGGTCCACCTCTTGGGTCCCCTCACTTGGCTTGAGGGAGAGAGAAATGCCCAGGACTACAAGACAAATTTCTTACTAGTATCTTCACTACTAACATTCAGAACAGGTTGCTTGAAGATGAGTGCCTGATGGGATCAGAAGGACAGAACTTAGCAGGTTTTCTGTTTGTTTGTTTGTTTGTTTAATTTTAGGGTTTCGGGCCTTGGTTGTTTTTGTTTTTCAATTTAAAAGCCCTGCCTAGAAGGTCCAGTACATTCCTTTGAAAAGAGTCAGCCGCTTTTTAAATATGGGGGCTTCAGCTGTGCTTAACAGAAGTAAAGTCCTGGGCTTCCCTGGTGGCACAGTGGTTAAGAATCCGCCTGCCAGTGCAGGTGACATGGGTTCGAGCCCTGGTCCGGGAAGATCCCACATGCTGCGGAGCAACTAAGCCCGTGCGCCACAACTACTGAGGCTGCGCTCTAGAGCCCATGAGCCACAACTACTGAGCCCAAGTGCCACAACTATTGTAGCCCGCATGCCTAGAGCCCGTGCTCTGCAACAAGAGAAGCCACCACAGTGAGAAGCCTGCGCACAGCAACGAAGAGTAGCCCCCGCTCGCCACAGCTAGAGAAAGCCTGCGCACAGCAACAAAGACCCAACACAGCCAAAATAAATAAATAAAATTAAAAAAAAGAAGTAAAGTCCCATATGTCCTCCTTCATACTATTATGTGTGTGTGGTAAAATATACATAAGATAAAATTTATCATTTTAACCATTTTTAAGCATACAGTTCAGTGGCATTAAGTATATTCACAGTGTTGTGAAAACCATCACCACTATCAAACTTCTAGAACTTTTTCAGCATACCAAACTGAAATGGTACCCATCAAATTATAACTCCCCTTTTCCCCCTCCCCCAAGCCCCTGGGAACCACTATTCTACTTTCTGTCTCTATGAATTTGCCTATTCTAAGTGGAATCATACAATATTTGTTCTTTTGTGTCTGGCTTATTTCACTTAGCATAATGCCCTCAAGCTTCATCCATGTTGTAGGCATGTGTCAGAATTTCATTCCCATTTTTTCTTGGCCGCACCATGTGGCTTGTGGGATTTTAGTTCCCCAGCCAGGGATCGAACCCACACCTTCAGCAATGAAAGCATGGAGTCTTAACCACTGGACCACCAGGGAATTCCCAGAATTTCATTCCTTTTTAAGGCTGAATAATATTCCATTGTATAGATATACCACGTCTTGTTCACCCATTCATGTGGGACATTGATTATTTCTACCTTTTGGTTATTGTGACTAATGCTGCTCTGAATGTTGGCGTACGAGCAGCAGTTCTAGTGCTGTAGCATCCATATTTTTTTCAATGCCCCTTTGCTGATTCTAACATGCAGCAGGGTTGAGACTCCTGCATGGTTTGGGGGCTCCTGAGCTGGCCTTGTTCTCAAAGTCAGGCTTCCTCATAGGGCAGCTGGGGAAGCCATCAGACACAGAATCAAACCCTTTGTTCCATCAGGGTTTCTCATTGATCCCAGGTCACGTTCAGAGCTGCCTCCGTGGAGGTGGCGTCCTGTTGGTGTTCCTGTCTTCCTTTCTAATCAGCTGCCTCGGTGACACTGATCTCCTGGGCCTTCTTGCAAATTGGTCCCCTCTTTTCCTTGAGATCAACTCCACATGTGAAAGGGGGTTGGAGGCCTTTGTTTTCTACAAAAGATCTTGCTGCACCCTTTCCTCCAGGGCAGGGAGCATGTCTTAGTTTTTACATTTGCATGACCAAGAGGAGATACTCCAAGTTATCTCCTTAGAACAAAGAAAATCTGCCCCAAGATGACTTCCTGCTTCTACCAAGCCTCAGAAGCAGCTGTCAGCCCTTAAATTGCTGCTTCAAGGACTAAAATAACTCAGTCCTGCTTAGCCAAACACTCGTTATATTCACAGGCCTGCCAGGTGACAGGATCTGGCTTTGCATCTGAAGTGCATAGAGCAGCATGGGCAGAGGTTACTTGGGTGTGCAGGGGCCACTTTGCCATGTGGGCTGGGGACAGGTCCATTTCTCTCTACCCTGAGGGGTCCACAGCGTGGCTCACAGGGTAGTAAGGACTTCAGGGGTTACCCTAGGGCTGAGACCTCAGGCTCTGGCAGGAGTGGCAGTGTCAATGCTCACCTTGGCTTTGAGGGCCAAGAGTGAGCTCATGTGCTCCTCTGGGGCCTCCAAAAATTGGCACTGGAGGAGGCCAACGTTCTGGGTTATTCAAGTGGCACCTGCGCCAAGGATTTTTGAGTTTCGACTGCTCAGAGGGTCTTCTTAGGGCCTCTGGTCTGAAGAGACCTTGGCAAACTCTGATTCACCCAGATAATTCTCAAAATCAATAAATAGTGAGACTGATTCTTACAAAAGTAGTTTCAAATCTTCCCATTTTCCAGAGTTACAGTTAGTTTGAGTCTCATGTTCCCCAACTCTTCCTGCTCTGAGGGTGCTGATAGAAAGTGAAATGGTCAGGATTCCAAAAGCAAGGCCAGCCTCTAGAGAGTGTTTATGCAAATGGGAACTGTAAGCCCCAGAGCAAGGAGCTAGACTTCTCAAGACTTTCCAGCCTTCTGGTTTGCATAAAGCGGTTCTTGTCCTGAGGATGAAGCTGTTAGGCAGAAAGAGCTAAGGAAATCTGGGGCTAACATCTTCTCTAGAAGGTTTTCAAGGTCAAGGTCTTTCTAATGAGAGCCATCCAGCTATTCAGGAATAGCTGCCTTCTCGTCATCAAAACAGGAGCTGGAGCCCTGAAGAGGGAGGCAGGCACAGGGCCTGGTCTACCCTGGCTGAGAATGGGGTGCTGGAGGCTCACAAGCTCTTTACGTTCACCTTCTCCATGCCAGGCTCTGTTCCTCAACAAACTTCAGGGGAGGACCTATTTTGTGCAAGTCACACTCCTGGGCCCTGAGGGACACAGAATGAGATAAAGCAATGTGAAATTTACTATCTGGTAAAGGAGAGACTCAGGCATACAAAGTAAGGAATCAATGCCCCAAAAGAAGTATAGGGGAGGAAAGACTTTCCCTGTACCCTCCTAGGTTCATTAGCTGCGTCTATGAAGTAAACAGGAAATGGACAACAGGCAAATTAACAGGAGAAAAGATATACAAATTCATTATCTTTTCGTATTACGTGGATGGGGCATGATAGGGGGAAAAGTGAATACCCAAAAAAGTGGTGGGATTTGAGACTTTATGTGTCCTCTTAATAGGGGAAGGGAAGGGGTGTACAGGTCCCTTAGGGGAGAGTAAATTATTTTAAGGAAAGATAAATGGGCCCTTAGAAGAACAGATGAGAGATAAGATTGCGACAAAGTTTGTCAGGGTGTGATGTGGACTTCCACTCTCCTTTCCTGTGGTGAGAGTTGATCTTCCTAGGTTAATGAAAATGCCTTCCTGGGGGAGGAGATTTATGACAATTGAGCTCTTTTTGGAGGATCTGTCTTTAGGCAGATAAGAGGAGTTCAGAGAGAGCCTCTCTCTGCATTTCAACTGGCTTCAACTCAAAATAATCAATATAAGCAGTATATCTTGGGGTGGCATGTCCTGAACTCCTTCAAAAGCATGAGTAGAGAATGCAGAAGTTACGCTCCAGCTGTGTGGGATGTTCTTTGGTTAAGGCTGCTGCACTGTTTGATCCAACTTTGGTATTCTTTTAAATAACGGCAGAAACTAACAACATAAAATTTTATTAGGGTCAACTGTGTGCTAAGCACTCCAAATGCATTAATCTGTTTAGTTGATATAACAACACTAAGAGGAAAGTATTATTATTATTATCTTTGTTTTACACATGAGGTTAAATGCTGTTTAGAGATGTCAGATGCTATTCCTGAGAAGGTCCACCTGGTAAGAGGGAAGCCAGAATTTGAGTCCAGCTTGGTCCAGTTCTAAAGCTTGACTTGTTAGTGTGATGCTTGCTAGACGTCCAGATGCATCAACAGGCACAATGAACAGACCTCTGAAGAAGTGGGCGCTGATTCTGGTTTCAGTACTATCCAGTTTGTTGGACTTATGTCAGTACTTTGTCCCCAGGCCTTCAGTTTCCGCCTCGCTTGTTTTAATGGTTAAACCAGATGACTACAAATGTGCCTCCCATTTCTAAAATTCTCTCGATCTAGGATTTTCAAGTTCCTGAAATGAAACCATCTTATGCTCACTCTTTTAAGTGCCTAAATCCCAAAGGACATTTAGGAGGCAAGTAAGCTGCTGTTGTGCTCATGCCTCTTGGACTTCTGGGAAGGATGCTAAAAATGTCTGAGTGCTGTGACAGGGGATAGAGGCAGGGGTACAGAAGTAGGGAGCCACGATCACGTTTGAAACGAACTCAACAAACTTACTGTTTTACACAGCGTGTATTAGGGTTGACCACTACGTCAAACAGCTCCACGTTTCAATGACTTAACCCAAGGAAAGTTTATTTCTCGCTTTGGAACAGTCCAACCCAAGTGTCCTAGTTCTATGGCTCTCCTCTAAAGGGCTTCTCAGGAATCCAGGCTCTTCCTGTTTGTGGCTCTGCCTGACTCCTAGGTCCTGAAAGTACTTTGCTTCCAGTTGTAGAGAATCACATGAGAGGCTTTTAGGGTGCAAGAAGTAGCATGTCTCACCTCTGCCCCATTCCATGGGCCAGAATTGGTCACATGATCCCACCTAACTTCCTAGGAGAAGTTAGGAAATAGAGTCTCACTGTGTGCCCCAAAGGAAACTGATCTTGATGAATACATTGTAGTCGCTACAGAAGTCCATAAGTAGTCAAGTCAATCTTAACAAAGAAAACAGGGAACTTACCCTACTGGTCATGGAGATGCTCCACTGCTGTCCTCTTTGGGCTGTCCATGTCTGTTTTCCCACCATGACTGCTCATAGTATTAACCCGGTGTCCCTGGGTGGAAATAAAGAGAACACCTTTCCTTCTTTCATTCTCTAAGAGAACGTAATAGGACTTTCTTAGTATCTTGTCCTGGGATCAAAGGTAATAATAATAATGCTAACTAGCATTTATTGAGCACACCTCATATATCAGGAACTTACACACATTTTCTTAGAGTCGGGGCAAATCTCAAGGTCTGGATGACATATGCGGAATTGAATAATTCCATTTATTTTTTAAGTTAATTAATTATTTTATTTATTTGGCTGTGTCAGGTCTTAGATGCGGCACATGAGATCTTCACTGTGGCATGTGTGACCTTTCATTGCGGTGCTCGGTCTTAGTTGCCCCACGGCATGTGGGATCTTAGTTCCCTGACCAGGGATCGAACCTGCGTCCCCTGCATTGGAAGGTGGATTCTTAACCACTGGACCACAAGGGAAGTCCCACTGAATAATGTCATTTAATTTACCTTTTCTATAAATGGCTTTAATTTCTATTTTTAATGCTCATTCTGCTGGGTGGCAGAAACTTAATTTCACTTGATTTGGCCCTTGCTCTATCCCAGGTTTTGTCTACGTTTCCAGATGATGAGGAGTAGCTGGGATTCAACGTCCTGGCATCTACCATTACACCCTGTCAAGTGACAAAAGTAAAAAAATTCGAGTCTGATGTCCCTTACTCAAGGGAAACCAATCCACAGACTGGGAGAGTGCAGTGACTCACAAGCAGGGGAGCACTCTTGCGGAGGATGTTTGGACGAAAGCGAGTTTATAGAGCGTTAGAAGAGGCAGTGCAGAAACAGGGCATGATTGGCTAAGGGGTCAGAGCTCCCCTTATAAGGCGAGCAGGTCTTGTTTTCTAGGGTGAGATCAGCTGGCTAAAGCCGAGCTGGAGGACTGTGGTTGGTAGGTACTAGGATTCTGTGCGGGAACTTAGGTTTAGATCTGTGTCATGGGCGGGGCCCCTGGGGTGGCCTCCTTTCTGTGGGTCATGATATGCAAATTAACGTTATCAGTCCGAATTACCAGACTTGACATTCCATCAGGCCTCGGCCTGCTTTGCCCCTTTGCTCCACACCTTAAAGCCATGGTTCTCTCTGGTGCCTCAAAACCACCTCCCACTTCGCCAAGAGAACCACACACCTCACCTTCCTGCCGGGCGCTTCTGTCTGACAAATTCCTCAGCCCCTGAGTGGGGAGGACACCACCACCTCTCCTCCAGGAGGGTGGAGGGTGGAGGGGCGAAGCCCCTTTCTCAGGGACCTACTACCTATGTTTTGCCTCCCCTCTGCTTCTCTCCTCCCTTCCAGGGTTTTGATAATCCTTATATGCCTAGTTCTCAGTTTTTCCATTTCTAATATTTATGGCGCAAACTTCGTGCTTCAATTATTCAAGGGTTAAATTTTTGCAGTTCAAAAGGCTTCATTCTTACCAGTCTTAAGTAGTTTTCTGGTTTTTCTGCCTTATCACTCTTCCCCTGAGGCAATAAATGCTACTGACTTCAAGGCGATAAGGAAAGACTACAAGACAGAATCAGGAGTAGGGCAAGGGACACTAGGAAATAAACATAGGGGGGAAAATTGTCAATTTCTCTAAATATTTTTCTGTCCCAATCTCACTTAAGTCTCAGTGACCACAGTATGATACAGTGGTGATACACCCATTTCTATCTCTATTTGACAGATGAAAACACTAAGCTTTATTATTAAGATCTATTTTGCCAGGAGACTTTTTGGTGTATGGTGGGTGAAAAGTTTAGAGATCATTTTGAATTGGTAAAAAATTAGAGGGTCTATTTGAAAGCTATGCAGCGTTATTGCTTTTAAGTGCCGACGTAAACTAACCAATATGAAATCTTGCCTAATGGAGACAAGTCTTAGACTTTCTTTAACAAATACCTAAGGCACACTTGAAATTTGTAAGATGCCTATTATTTGGAATGGATAAAACAAAAGGTTTGAGAACTATCCTCTTAATTGAGTTTAACTCCCTCTTGCAATCTCATCTAATGATTAGCTTATTTTAAAAATCCTCTTATTTACGAACAGTATGAATGTAAAGTTCGCTTAATCATTCCATAAACATTGATTGAGACCATTTCCAGGCCCATGTGTAAAGAGTAGTTAGTTGGGTTTTTTTTAAATGAATTTATTTGGCTGTGTCGGGTCTTCGTTTCTGTGCGAGGGCTTTCTCTAGTCTCGGCGAGCGGGGGCCGCTCTTCATAGCGGTGCGCAGGCTTCTCACTGTCGCGGCCTCTCTTGTTGCAGAGCACAAGCCCCATACGCGCAGGCTCAGTGGTTGTGGCTCACGGGCTTAGTTGCTCTGTGGCATGTGGGATCTTCCCAGACCAGGGCTCAAACCCATGTCCCCTGAATTGGCAGGCAGATTCTCAACCACTGCGCCACCAGGGAAGCCCCTGTTGTTGTTTTTTTAATAAATTTGTTTATTTATTTTTGGCTACGTTGGGTCTTTCGTTGCTGCGCGTAGGCTTTCTCTTGTTGCGGCGAGCGGGGGCTACTACTTTTTGTTGCGGTGCCCGGGCTTCTCATTGCGGTGGCTTCTCTTGTTGTGGAGCACGGGCTCTAGGCACACGGGCTCAGAAGTTGTGGCTCCCGGGCTCTAGAGTGCAGGCTCACTAGTTGTGGCCATAGTTGCTCCGCGGCATGTGGGATCTTCCCAGACCAGGGCTCAAACCCATGTCCCCTGCATTGGCAGATGGATTCTTAACCACTGCACCACCAGGGAAGTCCAAAAGCAATTAGGTTTTAAACTCTCCACTTTGCAGCATTCAGATTCTTTAAGCTGCCTCCTCCCCTCATCTTTAAAATCTTTTTCTAAAATTTAACAGTGAAGTTTCTTTATTCAGTGAATGCTTGAAGCAGATGACTCTTCACCAGAGGTGGGGTCTGGGAGCCTCTCCGAGGAGAGAAGGCAACTGAGGCCAGGGAAGAGGTGCTTAGAATGAGACGATGAGAAAGGCAGTGCCTGGCAAGGCATAGCACCAATGGAGCATTCAAGGAACAACTAAAAGCTGCAGTGGTGCTGCAGGAATGAAACACCCTGTCCAGGACCTCTTGGGGGAAGACCTTAATTTCCCAGGGCTGGATCCCTATGACTGGCCTTGACTGAACCTCAGTGCCCCGGGATGACTGGGCTTGTCTTGTACCCTAGTGAAGCCCATTCACACCTTCATCTCATAGCGCCAGACAGCATAGCAGAAAAATCTGGAGGAGCATAGGACACAACAACAGAGATGAATCAAAGATGGTGCACAGATGGCTCTTTAGAGAGGATGGGTTACTGCAGAGACAGTAGGTTGGTGGCAGGGGAGTGTGGCTGGGGCTCTCTGATGTCTAAAAAGAACCATGGTAAAAAGTTAGTTTTGTAGCTCACAGACCTTTGGTTAGGATCACAAGTAGCACTTGTTCGAGAGCCTCCAGAGAACGCCTAACCTAGATGTCCAGGTTCAACTAGGGCCTAGCATCTTATGGCGGAAGAATCAGCCACCTCAGAAGGAGGGCAGCCTGGCATCTCTGAGGCTTGCGGGCATTGGACTCAGTGGTTCCCAAGATGCTCACATGTTGTTAGAAAATACAGCAATTTCCTGTGGTTAGAGGGAAGACTGGGGCCCTTTTTGGTAGACCTTGGTGCAGCCTACACTGGCATCCTTTTTTTTTTTTTTAAATGAACAATTCATAAGTTTTTTCTAAAGTAACCATTTTTATTTATTTATTTATTTTTGGCTGCGTTGGGTCTTCGTTGCTGCGCGTGGACTTTCTCTAGTTGCAGGAAGCGGAGGCTACTCTTCGTTGTGGTGCGTGGGCTTCTCATTGTGGTGGCTTCTCTTACTGTGGAGCACGGGCTCTAGGCGCGCGGGCTTCAGTAGTTCCGGCACGCGGGCTCAGTAGCTGTGGTGCGTGGGCTCAGTAGTTGTGGCTCGCGGGCTCTAGAGGGCAGGCTCAGTAGTTGTGGCACACGGGCTTAGTTGCTCTGCCACATGTGGGATTGTCCCGGACCAGGGCTCGAACCCGTGTCCCCTGCATCGGCAGGCGGATTCTTAACCACTGTGCCACCAGGGAAGTCCGCGCACTGGCATCTTTGACAAGATGTTATATAAGTGGTGTTGATATTGCCACCTAACTTCCTTTTCAAACACCAGAATCGATAATGGCCATTTCCAGTACTTGGGCAAGTTCATAATTAAGCCGAAGGTGACCGTAAAGGAAGAAGTCAGGCTGACCTGGCTTCAAATCCTGGCTTCACCACTTTCAGGTATGATAGATTAAAGATGGCTGCAAATTCTTTTCTACTCCTCCTCCCATTGAGAGGCAGACTTGATTCCCCTTCTCCTTTGACCAAGAGGGTGCAGTAGAAGTGATGCTAGGGCAGAGAAGACTTGCAGCCCCTGCCTGGCTCTCAGAATGTTCCTGAGACATTCCTTCTCAGAGAGGCTGCTGTCGGTACTCTGGGGTGACAGCCCCAGCTAGCATTTGTGCAACAAAGCTGTGTTTGCACATCTAGCTCAGTGGAGCCTTCAGATAACTAACTGTAGCCACAGCCAATGCCTAAGCGCACCTGCATTAGAGACCCCAAGTGAGACACCCTCACCTCCAGCTGAGCCTCAGAGAATCATAAGCAATATAATAATGTATTGTTTTAAGCCAGTACATATTGGGTGAGATAAGCACTCAGAGGTTTAGTTTCCTTCTGTAAAATGGGCAAAATAGCAGTATCCACTTCCTAGAGTTATTGTGATATGAATGTAATAATGGTGGAAGCGTCAAACGCAGTGCTCGGCACACAGTAGGTCTTCAGTAAATGCCAAGCTCCTGCCTGCCCCTTCTCCAGGAGGCTATATATCCCAGGTATGAGTGAATCTTGGCCACTGCTCCAAACTTCCTGGGCAGACACCCAACTTTCCTCAAAGGGAATGCCTAGGATCAAATTTGAAAGTGGGGTTGGAGAGCACTTGATTTTTTTCTTTCTGGGCCAATCTGTGACCCCTTTAAGAAAAATATCACCACCTTGTATGAGGAAAACGGTATGTTTTTTTCTTTCTCCTCAATCTAAGAGATCAAGGAATTAAGTCTTCACCTTTTTTTTTTAAAACAAGAAATATGCTTGCTCACGCTGAAAAGTACCGGCTTGAAATAAAACAACTCCCCTTCTGTTTCACAGCCAGCAGTTTTTCTGCAGCACCCAGCCCTGCAGAGCCACAGACTGCATGCACAGTGGGCAGACTTTGTTGAACAGATGAACAACTGTGGCTTAATCTGTTTTGGGAAAAGAAAAAAAGTCCTGAAGCAATTGATAAACAGGAGGCTGAGGTCAGCGTGAAGGAAGAGTAAATGAGGCCAGATTGGGGACCGCTGAAACGTAAGCCTCTTTCATCCCCAGTCTTGAATCGGGGGGCGTGTGAGTGATAGTCAGGACTAATCTGCCGGGAAAGGGGCTGAGAACCTCCTGCATTGCCTGTGTTTGGAGTTATGTTTTCATTATCATTCAAAATTATTTTAAAATTTATATTGTTTTACTTATTTGTTAATCAAAAACTTTTTCCAAAATTTTTTGAAGTATAACATAGAAAAGTGTATAAATCCTAAATACAGACCAGTGAGTGTTCACAAACTAAACACATCACGTAACCAGCATCCAGGTCAGGAACAGAAAATCAGCGGCATCCCAGAAGCGCCCTGCATGCCCCCCCCCCCCCCCCCCCGCCCATAAGGAGAATCTCTGTCCTGACTTATAACGCCGTCATTATTTTTACTAGCTCATACGCATTCATGGGTATTCTAGAGACATTTTACGCATATATAAGAACATGGGTATGTTATGATTTTGTGCAAATGTAAAATGTACTTTGCACTCTACGTAGCATATTATCCAGACTGTTCTGCTTCTGGCTTTTTTCACATTTATCTTGGTAATTATTCCATACCACTACCTAGAAAACAGCTCGGTTTCTGGAGAGGCCACATGGTATTCCATTGTCTGAATGTACCACAATTTATTTAATTTTATTAAAAGGCAAAGAGGTTGTGTCCAATCTTTTCAGAGCTGGATTTCTAAAGAAGTATTCTTGAGGTATCTCTGTGGTCCTTTAGATTTAAGGTGGCAGCTAGGCATTGCTCTTTGGAAGCCTTATAAATACGACTACTAGTTCTTACTCTATTCTGAATTGGCGTGGGGTGTGGTACCGCCTGGGGTGCTCGATTCTTTTATTGCCTCGTCCTGTTAGGACTCAGTTGTTGCATGTTTGAATGTGTATCCAGGAAGTGGAAATAATGTCCCTGACACCCTCACTTCCTTTTCTGGCAAACCTGTGTCCGGTGAGTGAATCCAGCTACTTTCACCCACCCCCGTGTCCTTCAGTCAGCTGCTTAGCCTGCCGCGTCTTCGCTGAAATCTGGAGATTTTAGGAAACGGACCTAAAGGGCACTTCCAGGCAGGACTAGTTTGAGGAACTATTGTTTATTTTGGTTAAACCAAGCCTTCCTCTTCTTCCTGCCTTTTCTTCCTCTGTGGATTCTTTTTGTCCCTCACTTCCAACCGGAGCCCCAGTTGCTCTGAACTCAGCTCTCAGAATTCTTTAGACTTAATGTGAGTTCAAGTCAATGCCTACCTCTTGCTCCTAGTGGTACTTGCCCTTTAAATTTCTTACCCACCATAATTGTAGAACAAAAAGCTTTGCCTCCTTAAGCTTTTTCAATTCCCTGACAGCAGGAACTGTTGTATACTCAGGAGTTGGGGCAAAGTCCTCACCGCCCTCCTTCACCACCAGAATCATGCCTGTCTTCTCCCAGCCCTCAGAGGATAGACAGGAAGGGGCAGGCCTGGCTTGTTGAGGACCTCAGGGTGTGAGGCAGGACTGTCTCAGTGTCTGTTTCCTGTGGCAGAGGGACAGATGCCACCAGCTTTTGCACAGGGTGCCAAGGCTGAGCTGCAGAAACATGTCCTCCAAAAGCAAGGTCACAGGCAAGTATCAGGGGCAGGGCAGCCCTAGTTCCCAACCTGAAGGTTCAGTGTGGTAGGGAAATCCTCAGGGGTGTCCCACCAGGAGGTAAGGATCACTGGATCACCTTTTGGTAACCACACCTTCTCTGGGCCTCAGTAACCGCCTGGTAGAGCTGTAATTCAGATTAAATGAGTTGATATACAGCTGTGGTAAGTGCTCTGTAAATGTTAGCTCTAATTATTATGTGAAGTGGCCCAGACACGGTGACCCCACTTGCTGTTACCAGGAGCTAGATTAGATGAGCTTGTCTGTCCTCCTCCGACTCGCCCTGCTCTCCCAACTTGGCTCGGGGGGACAGTCCAGGCTCTTCTGTCCTGACCCATCTTCCTAGTCTCCGCAGACCCCTGTGCACCTCTTCCTCCTGCCTGTAGCCTTAGCGAGCCTTCACTCTTCCACTCTTCCTCTGCAGGACCATCAATGCCTCGACCTCCTTCCATAAGGGGCAAAAAGCCCACTGCGTACCAAAGAAAAAACAAACGCTTCCTTCCCTGGTGCTTTTGTGTCTCTTTCATCCCTCGTCTTTGCACTGTCCAGTCTCCTTCCAAATTCCCATTTCTGGTGTCTCCCTGCCCCAGCCCTTTGTATGTGCCGAGGATAAAGACTGGTGGTGGGAGAGAAGGATGCACGAGCCTTACACTTGGGGACTCTCCCGAGATCAATGACAGTAATACGTCTCCATCCTTCGGCACCTGTCTCTATGCAGGAAGATAAGGGCAACAGAACTGAACTTTAACATTGTGAGGACCCACTACAGACCTGGCTCTGTTCTTGGCCCTTTACACTTACTCTGTCATTTAATCCTCATGGCAGGTCTTCGCACAGGTGTATTAGGACCATTCCGTAGATTTTCAAACTGAAGCTCAGAGCAGGTACACATCAAGGTCTCATCACTACTGGGGAGCAGAAATGGGATTTGAATCGGGTCTGCCTGACCCCAGAGCCCAAGCATGTTAAAGAAAATTTGAGACACTGAGACTTAATATAGTAATAACATTTTACATTCTGTTTTGTATTTGGATCAACTAGCTCGAGAAGCAGTGTCTTCTACTTTTGAACTTGGCACCCATGATGTCTTAGCCAAGGACTTCAAGCTTTGTCTTGTCCACACACAGGCTTGATTTTGAAATAGCCAGTTTGTAGACATTCAAAAGTATTCTTGCCAACACTCACATAGCACATTTGTTTTCCCAAACTTCTGAAATACACTCCTCCAGAAATTAATCACCCGAGGACAGCAGGTACTAGGGAGGTGATATCCAGGGCTCCCCACCTCCTGTGAGGGGCTCATCAGGACAGAAGCACATCACAAAAGGCTCTGACAGAGAAACCAGTGGAAGGAAAATGGTACCTCATGGTGTGAGCGTCTAAAATGGCTTGAGAGTTTTATTCAAAGTAAGCAATGCTCACCTTCACATGACCTAGAGCAACAGCGCTCAACCGTGTTCTTTTGCAGCTCCGAAACTGTCACAGATGTATGACATACCTAAGCAGAGGTTCAGTCTTACCTTCTACCCCAAGTCTTCCCAACCTGTTCCCCTCAAGGTTTAAACTATGCCCTCTCTGAATTTTTGCCTGAAGCTCTCTTTTGAGCATAGTCTGCCTAATAATACCTCTAGTTTTCTAGTATTAAACAGAGGAACTGCACTGGGTTTAGTAGTGTCCTCCCAAAGTTCATGTCCACCCAGAACCTCAGAATGTGACCTTATTTGGAAATAGGGTCTTTGCAGACGTAATTAGTTAAGATGAGGTCATTCTAGATTGGGGGGCGGCCCTAAATCCAATGACTGGTGTCCTCCTAAGAGAAAGGAGAAGGAGAATCAGACGCAGAGACACGGGTAAGGAAGAAGGCCATGTGACGATGGAGGAAGAGAGTGGAGTGAAGCATCTACCGGTTTCCCTCCTATCTGAAAGTAGAGCATTCCCAGGAAAACGTTTGTAAGCCAAGATCGTGTAAAGCAAAGAAGCAATTACCTTAGGACACATCTTGCTAACAGATGCACAAAATAAATCGAGATGCAGCACGGGTGCTCACAGACACAGTTCAAAACTGTGGTGGCTGGATGTTGAGATGCTGAGTGTAGTTCCCAGGGAAGGAGCTTGGTGGTGCCGTGCTGGCTGCTTGGGGATGTGCTGCCTCTATAACAGCTCCTGCAAAACCAATGGTGAACGCTATTTTCACTTTTCGCCTTTTTTGGGGGGTAAAAGCCAAATTCCTCTTCAGATTTCTTTTGGTTAGTGAAAACAGGTTCTAATGTAGATCTTTCATAAAAGCGAAGTGACGTAAAGTGAACTTTTGAAAAGTGAGGGGTACAGGCCAAGGAACACCAGGGATTGCCGGGAACCACCAAAAATTAGAAAGAGGCCAGGAAGGACTCTCCCCTAGAGCCTTCCCAAGGAACATGGTCGGGCTGACCCCTTGGTTTCAGACAACTAGCCTCCAGAACTGGGAGAGAATACTTTTCCAGCGCTGTAAGCCGCACGGTGTGTAGTAACTTGTCAGCTCAGTCCTAGAAAACTAATATAAGGACTTTCATTCGATTCTCTAAATAAAAAGCTTCCTTTACTATGAACATTTCCATGAGCTATTCTTGTTTTTAAACAAGGCTCCCTGAACCTCAATTTTCTCACCTAAAGATTGTGTATCAATCACCCCACAGCTCAGTGGCATAAAGCAATCGTCATGTATTACCTCACTCGAAGGTCTTTGGTGTGGCTGGGATCCTCTTCTCCATATACCACTTGTTCTTCTGAGACCTACAGGCCTCCTGGGCATCTTGTGGTGATGGCAAAAGCCCAAGCTGACATTTAAAGACTCTGCTTTTGTCACTGTAACCAAACAGGACCCTATGGGGCCTTCCCAGGACAGACCCCTCCCCATATCCTCTGCTTTAGCTCCTCTTTGAAGTACCTACATAACAGTACCCGATGTACATTTCCTGAATTGTTTTGCAGATGCTAAAACCCCGCCAAACGGAATAAATTAACTACTAGATGACCACAAGCATGTATCCCGCAGACCTACCGGAGCTTGAGGATTAATTATGTGACACCACCCTGTTACCTCACCATCAACCAATCAGAGGATTGTGCATGAGCTGATCACATACCCTGTGACTCCCCTCCCTCACCTGGTCTTTAAAAATTCTTTGCTGAAACCCATCGGTGAGTTCATGTGTTTTGAGCACTAGATGCCCTGGACTCCTTGCTTGGTGTCCCGCAATAAACTCTGCACTTCCCTTCAGAACAACCCAGTGTCAGTAGATTGGTTTTACTGTGCATGGGTGAGCAGACCCAAGTTTGGGTTTGGTAACGCCACTGCTAACATCCCATTGGCCAAATCGAGTCACAAGGCCAAGTCCACTCTGCTCACAGTGAGAAGCAGAAAGGAGGAATATTTGTTCAACAATAATCCCAACTATCACAGATGTGATAATATCTGCTGCTATAGACTAAGTGTTGTGTACCCCCAAATTTATAATTGAAACCTAATTCCCAATGTGATGGTATTTGGAGGTGAGGTCTCTGGGAGGCGATTAGGTCATGAGGGTGGAGCCCTCATAAATGGGATTAATGTCCTTATCAAGGGGCACAAGAGACCCCAGAGAGCTCCCTCGTCCCTTCTGTCACGTAAGGACATAAGGAAAAGGTAGCCATCTATGATCCAGAAAGATGGTTCATAGCCATCTATGAACCAAATCTGCCAGTGCTCTGATGTTGGGCGGTGGAGTGATACCCATTTAAGTAAATATAAGTTCAATTTTTATTTTCTGACCATGTCCTGTCCGGTTATGAAGGTTCTGTCCCATCCATGAAACTGCCACTCAATTTCTACACTCTTTTGGGGAGGCCATTATTCTGCTGATCATGTGGTCAAACCAGTGACAGGGACAGCCCAGGCTCCAGGGGAGGGGAAATAGACTCCACTATCTGATGGGAGAAATAACAAAGCTATTGTGGCTCTTTAACCCACCACAGTATGCATCCACTCATGCAGTCCTCACCACAAACCCATGAGGTGGGGACTGATATTCACATTTGAAAGTGGGAAACTTGAGAGCAAAGATGTTGCTAACTTGGCTAAGGTGAGCCAGCTAGTCAGCGGGAGGGCTAGGGTTCCAGCCTAGGCTGTTTGACAGCGGGGCGAGAGCACCAGACACAACGTTGTGCCTGGTGCTCAGCTGATGTTTGCTTTCTCCTTCCCTATTGATTCCATTTCTTCAGCCCTTTAAGGATAGGAAGCTGTCACCCCTTGTACCCCATTATGTACAGGCTTCTCTCGTACATGCACTCACATGCACCTAAGGGCTTGTGGTAAAGTCTCCTTAAAAAAACAGGGTGGTGGGACTCCAGTGGTTAAGAGTCCGCCTTCCAATGCAAGGGGACGCGGGTTTGATCCCTGGTCCAGGAACTAAGATCTCACGTGCCGCGGGGCAACTAAGCCCGCGCGCCGCAACTACTGAACCCGTGAGCTCTGGAGGCCCCACGCCACAACTAGAGAAGCCCACAAGCTGCAAGGAAGAGCCCGAGCGCCACAACAAAAGATCCCACGTGCTGCATCTAAGACCCCACACAGCCAAATAAATTAATTTAAAAAAAAAAGTTGAGTGACTAAAGTGAATTAAAAACCATGTGAGGAAATTAAAAAAAAAAAGCAAACAGAAAAACCAGGGTGGTGGAGTGATACTTGTTTAACTAAATATAATTCAGTTTGGGTTTTCTGACCATGTCCTGTCTGGTTATTAAAGTTTCCTCATGATTTCTTTCTATGGGGGTTCTGAGCTGTCCATGGAAACGCCACCCGGCTTCCACACTCTTTTGAATCAAACTCGCTTCTGGCTGCTAGTCCTTTATTTTCAGATGTTGTCTTAGTAACGGGTCCAGGGTTCCCCAGCCCCACCACAGGCCCAGACTGATCTCCCAGAGTCAATCAACCTCTGCTCCGCCACCCCTTGGGCTTCACAAAGTGCGGGAAGTTACAGAGCTGTGCCAGAGGGAGTAGAGGTGGCAGCATTCAAAATCAGCGTCTTGTCTGAATACATTCTAACTTAGGTGGGTTTTGAAATCCATATGCGTGGAGCACTGTTCCAAGCACTGGACTACAGTCATGGGTGTGACACATTAGCCTACGTAATCACTTGGTTTGGGCCAGTTCCCCCACCCGAACGTGTGAGAAGAGCCTGGGGTTCAGACAGTCTTGCAGACTGAAATGGATGCTTGCCTTGTAAACTAAGTAATGCTTTTGGATTCATTCACTTGTCCAAGAAATATATAATTGAGCACTTGTTATGAGCCAGTCGCTGTGCTGGGCACAGAGGACAAGGATGAATAAATTAGATGCAGGAATAAATGCCTGCCCTCCAGGAGCCCACAGTTAATTCTAACAGTTATTACCTACATTTTATACCTGGGCATGTAAAGTGTAAAAATGTTAACCACAGTGTATATGTCTACCAATATGTCTAAAGTGTATATGTCTACCAATGAGGCAAGGTTTTCTTCCCCCTAAAGTTATGGCCCAGAAGAGAGGGGAGTACTTTATTTTGGGGTCTGTAAAGGAAAAATACACTCTTGAGTGCTTCCTTTCCTACTAACACTTAACACTTCTGGCATTTCTGGTTACCAGATGTGTGGGTTTTCCATACATCAAGCATTCTATGACACCAGCTGGTGCCTACAATTCAACTCAATTCTGACACTATCTACCCGTAGTTAGATCTCACAGGTCAAGTCCACAAGACTGCCTCCACTTCAGATGCCAATGGCAAATCTATGTTGTCACCTGTGCTTCTGACCGACTGGCTATATTCAGAGTTTCCCATGACCACCTCCTTTGATTCCATTAATTTGCTAGAGTGGCTCACGGAACTCAGGAAAACACTCTACTTACTAGATTACCCATTTGTGGGCTTCCCTGGTGGCGCAGTGGCAAGAATCCGCCTGCCATTGCAGGGGACACGGGTTCAAGCCCTGCCCCGGGAAGATCCCACATGCCATGGAGGAACTAAGCCCGTGCGCCACAACTAGTGAGCCTATGCGCCTAGAGCCGGCGCTCCACAAGAGAAGCCATCGCAATGAGAAGTGCATACACTGCAACGAGGAGTAGCCCCCGCTCACTGCAACTAGAGAAAGCCCACACGCAGCAACAAAGACCCAACGGTAACCAAAAATAAATGAATAAAATAAATAAATTAGATTACCCATTTATTATAAAAGGATATAACTCAGGAACAGCCAGATGGGAAAGATGCATAGGGCCAGTTACATGGGAAGGGCACCAGAGCCTCCGTGCCCTCTCTAGGAGTGTCACTCATGGCTTCATTACGTATGCATATATGATCAAATCATTGGCTGTCGGTGATTGATTTAACCTTCAGCTTCTTGCCCCTCTCCAGAGCTCAAGCTGGTGAGAGTGAAAATTTCATCTCTCTAATCCCAAGGTTGGTTCCCCTGGCAACCAGCCCCTATTCTTAGGTTATCTTGGGAATTTCCAAAAATCAGCTCATTAATAAATTCAGGTGTGGTTGAAAGGGGCTTATTATAAGAATAATGAAAGACACCCATTTCACCTTATGGCTCTTATCACTTAGGAAATTCCAAGGATTTTAGGAGCTCTGAACCAGAAATGGGAAAAAGACCACATATATATTTCTTAACATAAATCACAACATCACAGGGTCCTTGCCATGCCTCTCATGTTACACCAATGCTTTCCAAATTTCTAGTTTTGGAAGCTCACAGAGATCACCAGCTCAGTACAAAAGGAGGTGAGAAAATGTAACACAGGTTTGTTAGCTATTCCTGGGAATGTGACTTTACATTTGCAATGCTGGAAGTTGCTATAAACAAGCTTTTTATGATCACTTTAAAAAGCAGAACAGTGAGCAGTTATGTTGGAGAGACCGGTGAAGGCCTGAACTGACTAATGCTATTCGAATGGACACTTTGTGGATTGGGATAAAACTTCCAGGGAAAGCATCCCATAAAGGGTCCAAGAGAATCTCCGACAATCCAGACGGCAGTGAGAATGCCGAATAAATGGGTCTAGTCGCAGTTAGGACGTTGATGACCAAGAGGTACATGAAGAATTTAAATAGACTTTTTAAGTGAAATATGAAAGTGGAAAAAAGCGGTATTTATAAATTAATTTATTATATTGCATAAATGGTATTAAACATGGATGTGTAACTAAATTCATTTATTGAAAAAGTACATCACAATTTCATCTATCTCACTAAAAGCTTTATGTGCTCAGGTTGACCAAAATATTACGAGAGGATTTCCCCGTTGGAAAGTTAAGTGCTATCTTATATTTGGTACCTACGTCCATTTGGGCACATGTGGAACCTTTGCCCAGAGTCAAACAGTTAGGAGGGACAGAGCCAGATCTCTCTGACCCACCCATGTATTTACCTTAATTCCTCCATTAGACCAGATTTCATTAGATCTCAGACTATGGTCCCTGCCCCCATCGTCCATCTATTTCATTCCATTTCAACTGAGAGCATTTATTGAGCCCCTAATATAATGGAGGAATTGTTTTTCTAGTCTGTAAATCACTTTTAGTACTGAACTAAGGGAGAAGAGACTGACTTTTAACTGAAGATGGAGGAAAAAAAAGTAGTTTTGACTAAGAATAGCTGGGTCCAGGTTTATGTAGGCCATTCTCCCTGTTACACAATATGAGTTCTGGTCTTCTCTGTATTCTTAGGACTAAAAAATGCCTGTAACCTCAGCCCCAATAGGACAGTCATAAGGAGCAAATAAAAGTGCAATTTCCCTTTGTCAGTTTTTTTTTTTTTTTTTTTTTTTTGCGGTACGCGGGTCTCTCACTGCTGTGGCCTCTCCTGTTGTGGAGCACAGGCTCCGGCCGCGCAGGCTCAGCGGCCATGGCTCACGGGCCCAGCCACTCCACGGCATGTGGGATCTTCCCGGACCAGGGCATGAACCCGTGTCCCCTGCATCGGCAGGCGGACTCTCAACCACTGCGCCACCAGGGAAGCCCCCTTTGTCAGTTTTAAAATAATAAACAAACCTGGTTAATCTTTGGGTAACAGGGTTTTATATTTTTCTTGATACTTTGCAGTATCACATAAATTTTCTACTTGAGCATGTATTATATTTAGTCAGAAAAAATCAGTAAATATTCATTTTTGAAAAAACACAAGTGTTGGGTTACAGAATTTCAATTTCACTTGCTGGATTTGCATTGAGTCCACCTTACATTTAACCTCTTTCTTTCTTTTAATCCAAGCTAAGAGAACCAAACATTTTCTGTGGGTAATACATGCAGGGCTCCCCTCTCAGGATCGCCTGCCATCCCAGCCTACCTTCCCTCAAGACGCCCAGACAACTGTACATAGAGGAAAGGAACAGAAAGATGCTACAAGAGCTTGAGCCATATCTTGTGTGTGTGTGTGTGTGTGTGTGTGTGTGTGTGTGTGTGTGTTCAATATTATTATGCCTCTCCCTGAGATTCTCCTTTAAGATCACATTCTTCAAGATACATTAAGTCTGTGAAATAAAGCGGAAGACGCTGTGCGACTCAAAGCCAGCTGTGCTACCTCTCTGAGCTGGAGTTTGCTCATCTGTAGGATAACTGGTGGAATCCAAAAGGAAAAAGAGCATGGCCTGAGGTGACAAATTCAAATCCTGTCTGCTTAGTGCTGAGCAAAAGTGTATACGCTGTACTGTGTAATTTATACTGGTACATTCTATATGGTTAAAAAAAAAGACAACTACTGCTATTATGTATGTGAAAGAGCCTATAGCTCTTAAAGCAAAACCATAAATCACAAGGCTGCCACCTCAGCTGTGCAGGCTGTGTGCTGCACAACTCTAGGGGGTACCATCCACATGGCACACAGTGTCTAGTGGTGCCCTGAGGAAGTGCTATACAAATTGTAGATATTTCTTTCATTAAGAATAACAGGGGTGGGGAGAGATAAATTGGGAGTTTGGGATTAACAGATACACACTACTATATATAAAATAGATAACCAACAAGAGCCTACTGTTAAGCACAGTGAACTATATTCGATATCTTGTAATAACCTATAATGGAAAAGAATCTGAGAAAGAATAGATTTACATATATATGTATGTATGTATAACTGAATCACTGTGCTGTACACCCAAAACTAACACAACATTGTAAATCAACCATACTTCAATACAAATAAAGGCCAAAAATAAAATAAAATTACAACCACAACCCACTCCCCCCAAAAAAAAGAGTAACAGAGAGGTAGTACAGGACTTTCCTTGTTCCTTTAAGCAGAGCTGAGGCCCCCTAAACTGATAAAATAGGTAACAAGAACACTCTTTTTTAAAAGAAAGGTGCTGGACCATGTGGGCAGGACTTGTTAAATTAAAAAACAAAACAAAACAAAACGAAACAAAAACAAAAAACCCCGAAGAACCGGAGTTCGGCCTTACTGAACCTATCACTTATTCATCTTCAGGAGATTCATTCTAAATGTTAGCCGTGAAGATTCTAAGGAGAGAGTCGTCCTGGAGTCCTGGGTGGCTCCCTTCCCCTCAAGCCAAGCGAGGGGACCCAAAAGGTGGACCCGGTGTGCTTGGCATGGGTTTCCTGCTATGAGGAAGACGGGAGAAGTTCAAAGCAGAGGTGCTGGCTGCCCCTGCTGCTGATGGCGGAGGGAGGGGAGTGCTACCCAGGAACAGCTGTGTCCCACCGGGGGTCTCAGAGGGTCTCTCCAGCAGAATAGAGTTCGAATGGACACAGTGGGAGAAAAGCTTTGAGCTGTTTTCCAATTTCTTTTAAGGTCTTTTTTTTTTTTTTTTTTTTTTTTTTGCGGTACGCGGGCCTCTCACCGCTGTGGCCTCTCCCGCCGCGGAGCACAGGCTCCGGACGCGCAGGTCCAGCGGCCATGGCCCATGGGCCCAGCCACTCCGCAGCATGTGGGATCTTCCCGGACCGGGGCACGAACCCGTGTCCCCTGCATCGTCAGGCGGACTCTCAACCACTGCGCCACCAGGGAAGCCCTCTTTTAAGGTCTTTTAAGCTCTGCTTGTCAGGGCAGATGACCACAGGGTAGGGGGAGGGGTGGTGTATGTGTGGGAGTGCTCTGTCAACAAAAGCGGAAGCCGAGGGCACTTAAGTGGGGGGCTGTAGGGGTATAGTCCTTTCTGAGGAAAGCTGAGTGCACACTCACTGCTCTCCCACTCCATAGGGGCCTCAAAAGAACTCAACAAAGCAGGAGGGCTCACCTGTGAGACAGGAGGGATGGAGGCAGGGCACAACCATTAAAAGGATGACACAGCCATTGAGAAACACAGGACCCACAAAAACTGGTTAGAACCTACTAGGCCCAAGATGGAGGGAAATTCGACTTCTGGTAGACCTTGAGCCTCATTATATGCTCATTGTAATACAGTAACATATGCTAAGTGACACATCCACAGGCACCATGACAGTTCTGAGGCTGGCATTGTAAGGCCCAATTTGGTGGCCCAATTCCTGGAAATCCCCGCCCCCTTCCCTAAAATAGTTGGAATAATCTTCCCAATTATTAGCCTATGAAATTACCCAGCCCGTAAAAAACTAACCACACCACACACCCCGGGCCCACTCTTACCTTCTGTGATGGACTGCTTTCTGCCTATGGAATGTGTATCTCTCTAAATAAACTCGCTTCCACTTTACCATGGCTCGCTTTTGAATTCTTTCCTGCTCAAAGAATTTGCTCGAGACCTGGGACATGACCATTCTCTTGTTCCCTCTTCTTCTGCAATACATGTGCCACTTCCCAGTGGCTCTATATAATGGCCCCAGTCAGGTAGACAGTTTCTGTCCTTTATACCCATCTTTGCTCCCTGTATCCCGTCCTGGAGGAACCAGAGGCTGGAGGAGGGACAGAAGAATAGATAGAAAAATGTGAGACATTTAGGATTCCCACGACTAGAAGGAAAGAAGCTTTAAGTTAAATGAGTGAGGGTTTGAGTGAGGTTGGGCTAGCAGGAGACTCCTGAGGAACACTTGAGTTAAGGCTGAAAAAGCAGTGGGTTGTGTGCTTCTGATATCATCCAGGGGCCGGGGAATAACACAGCAGGTGTGATAGAAGCAAAGTCTTTTCCTGATTTCACTTCTGGGGCACAGACGGATTGGTGAATGGCAATGCTGATTCTGGTCTCTCCTGGTCCAGCTTCTTTCCTTCCGGGCTCCAGGCTGTGCTCTCTGCCGCAAGCATACACCTCCCTGGATTGACGTGTACTTATGTCTCTCCAGCTAAAATGAATGTCCCCTGAGAGCGGGAACTGTGTCTTTTCTCATCCTCAACCCTTAGCACAAGGGCCATTAAAAGTTTATTATTGAAGATGATGAGAGACCCCGGGTACCAGAGTCAAGGTGTGCAGAAGAGGATGGTGGGGGTGGGGAGGAAGTACAGAAAATGGAGTCCATGGGTAAACAGACAAGGTTCGTGTTCATCTTCTCCCTTCACATCTGAGGCAGCCATGAGACTATGCTATTAGAATTTAGGGGTAAGGAGAAACCATGCACTTCCATCATAATTTCTATAAAACCACACTTCTCTGACTTAAAAATTCAATTAGAAACTTAACAGAACTATGTTTTTCTGGCCACCTAGTAACTGGAAATATTCCGTTTACTACCCATCTACTTTCCATGAGATTGACTCGTGTTATAATGATGACCCAACTCGCTGACAGCTTCTCAAGTCCTGAAGTCCTGGTTATCTCAGAAAGCCTGAGTTTCACAGCTTTAGACCTGGTTATGAAGCATATATTACTGCACAGAGTCTTCCAGTGGTTGCTCTTTATCAATGCAAATAGTTGATTGACCTAAACATCCCATTTCCCATCACGTCGGAGAGCAAACATTTCTCATATTCAGTGGTCAGGCTCAATTATGAGAGATGAAGAAATAGAGGAAGAAAATTTCCTCCCTCCATTGCTCAAGTAAACCTTCAAGCCAGACAAATCTCTCCAGGGCTGACTTCAGATGAATGATGTTCAAGGTGAAACAAAGCGATGAACCTACTTGAAGACATACATCCCTTCTCTATAGACATTGAAAGATGTCTCAAGAACTCAAGAAAAATGCTGTTTTCCCCTTAGACATCAGCTGCCCTGCAATTTTTTGGCAGTTCACAGTCAGAGTACACTGGAAAGACTGAATTATTTTACTTCAAATGTGTAGAAACACTTTGTTCTCAGAAAGCCTCGCTGTGTGTCAGCTTGCCTGATCATCTGGGGTCACCCCTGCCGGGCAATAAATGTTGGTTTATCTTTCTGGACATCACAGAGTTGCTAAACCCAGAATCAGTTGTCTACCCAGAAGTTGTGAGTTTATTTGAATAACATTCCTACAGAAAAATGAATGTCCATGGTGGACTGATGTATAGGAAATTATTAGATGTTGAGGGGCAAGATGGGGGATGAGAGGGAGAAACGAAAAAAAAAAAGGAGCAGGGAGGTCATCTCAGAGAATTAGGAAATCCTGATCTTTTCTAAGCCTCAGATCTTTCTGGGATTCCATCTGCCTTTCATTTCTAACTCCTTGTCTTCCAACAAAGAGAATAAAGATGGTTTTAAAACTAAATGTGAGCCCTTCCAGGAAACAAGAGCTCCTCTCTTCCCCTCTCTCTCCTAGTAGCAGAATTTTCTTTTGCACTATTAAAAATGGCGTGGGCCACCTTTTCTCCAAAAACACATGAAGCTGCTGCATAACTCTTTTCCAAATAATTAATCTTTCCAGTGGAATCTTTCAAAGCCCCACATTTCCTGTTATTTTATACAGCTGCAATTTGTAACTGGAGCTCCTGCCCAGTGTTCCACGGGCAAGACGCCAAATCCACTACATTTCACCTACCAAGGTGCCCCGCGCAAATAATCCTTAACCACAAGTTAAACAGTCAGGTCCTGTTCTAGCCGAAAAGAAAAGCCTGGGGAACAAAAGACTTTTAACATACTTCTCTATTAAAATTTTAGTGGACGCTCGCGATATTTTATTTTCTAGTGTCAACATTGGGAGGTAACACCATGATGCCACAGTAAAGGAAGAGTTTTCAAAAATGGATTGGTTCTTATGTTAAGTTAATATTTGTGAGTCATAAACATGACACCCTCTTCCAGTTATCTAGAAGCCAAAACTTGCCAGTTGCTTTATCAGACCCACCTTATTTGCTTCCTTGTCTATGAACTGGAAGATCAGAGCCAAGATGGGCTAAAAGGTAAGTAGGGAGGCAGATGCTGGCAGGTTGGCTGTGACCCCCTTCCTTCCTTCTTTCCTCCCTCTGTATTTTCCCTCTTCCCACCACCCAGTTATCTTTCCTCCAACCTGCCCGTGAAGGAAGTTCTCTCAAAATCACGAAGTTCGAAGTTTCTTCTATTTCATACCCTCTCTACTCTCTTGCCTACCCTTCCTCCCCCCGCCCTTCCCCACCCCCCCCCACATTTCTGCCTATGACCTACCTCCTACTCTTTAGAAATTGAAGCCATTGAACCAGACCCTCAACTTCCTGGTACAGCCCCACCTTCCCTGGCGCCATCTCCCTTCCTTTCCTCCCATCCCTCAGCGGATGCTTCCTATCCTGAGGTCAGGACCTGTGCTCTGGATCCCAGCCCCTCCTGCTCTCTCTGGAGTCTCATGCTATAACATGGCTCCTCTCCCCTGTATATTCAACCCTTGCCTGAATCTGAATCCTTCCCATCTACATTTAGACACCCTTAAGTCTCTCTTAAGATAAAACCAAAACACTTGCCTCAACCCACAGCCCCTTCCTGCTATTATTCCCTTCCTCTCTCTTTCCCAGTGAAACTTCTTTTTTCTTTTTTTTAAATGAATTTATTCATTTTATTTATTTATTTTTGTCTGTGTTGGGTCTTTGTTGCTGTGCGCAGGATTTCTCTAGTTGTGGAGAGCAGGGGCTACTCTCCCTTGCGTGGGCTTCTCATTGCCGTGGCTTCTCTTGTTGCGGAGCATAGGCTCTAGGCGTGCAGACTTCAGTAGTTGTGGCATGCAGGTTCACTAGTTGTGGCACACGGGCTTCGTTGCTCTGCAGCATGTGGGATCTTCCCGGACCAGGGCTCGAACCCGTGTCTCCTACATTGGCAGGCAGATTCTTAACCACAGCACCACGAGGGAAGCCCACAGTGAAACTTCTTGAAAGGGCTGTATATACTCCTCTTCCTTATCATCAGCTCCCCTCACTCCTCAGTCCCATCACTCTGGCTAAAATGACTAATGACCACTATGTTCTCCTCTGCCCTCTTTGGGACCCTTCGCTCCTGAAACCCTCTTCCCTGGGCTTCAAGGACTTCAAGCTCTTCTTATTTTCCTCCTACTTCTTTGCCTCTTCTTTTTCTTTTCTTTTCTTTTTTTTTGTTTAGATTGTAAAAGTTTATTGATATGATCAAAAAGCAAACAGCCAGACGTTTGCTTATCTTTGCCACTGCCATGTGTCATTCTGAATAGTGTTTTTAAATGCGTAACAAAGAATATTTAAACCGTTATTAGAAAAGTAAATTAAGAGTCTACTTAAGGCACTTCAGATGCCTTGTTCTTCCTTTATCTTCCTTCCAAGTCCATCGTTCTTTACAGAGCCATTAAATGTTAAGTTTTTAAACTTCCCTTTCTCACTCTATATTCAATCCCTACCATCCATGTGTACAGCTCCAACAATCAGACTCGTATATTCATTTGCCCACTCAGAATCTCCAGTGGGGCTTCTCATAGGCACAAGTTCAAGCTCCAAGTCAAGATTTTTCCTTCCAGGCTTGGTTTTCTACCTCATATTCCTATCTCAGCAAATGATGCCACCATCCACCAGGCTGCTCGGGTCATAAACCTGACATCATCCTTGATAGCTTTCCCTATTTCTCAAATCCAACCATTCCCTTAGCCCTGGCAATTTTACCTCCCCAAATTTCTCACATTTATTCAGTTTTCTCCATTTCTACACCCACCACCCCAACCCTAGACACTGACTACTTTCCTCTGGACCATTGCAATTGTTTCCCACACGTCCATTCTCAGCTCTCTTTAGGCTCTTCTCCACAACGTTGACAGGCCATGTCACTCTCTTGCATGGAATCCATTAATGGTATGTTGGACACAAACTCCATGTGCTTCTCAGAGTCTCTTGATTGTGTCCTTCTCTTTCTCTTGGTTGGTATTCCACCCACACCTCAACTTCCAGGTTTGGATAAAATGCCACACCTCCAGCCTGACCGGTGCGGGGTTAGGTGATGCCTTCTGGAAGTGCAGGGGGTTAGCTTTCTGCAGTGTGAAATACAAACAACGAGCAATAAAGATAGGAGAATATGAAGCAGATGAATTACTCCCTCACTTCTCCCTACTAAGAATTGCTCTGAAATATGGTTTTCCTTGTAAGCTTCCTGGAGAAATCCTGTGGGCTGAACAACACACCTGGCAATTGATCAGCTGTGTTTCTCTGCAGCTGAAACTCCTTGTAACCCGGTGATATCTATGTATTATCTATGATAATACATAGATAGCAGCATTGCGTTGCCTCACCTCCCCTCTTCCTCACTCTCACTGTCCTGGGCTTTCACCTCCCCATAAAGTGTCACCACTTTAGTCTTTAACTCAGACTTTACTTCCTACAGGTCTCAGGCAAGACAAATGCTTAGGAGAAACGCCGAAATATCTATCCAAGACTCTACATGGGTTGATTCCTATTTACTTTTTTTAAAATTTAATTATTTTATTTTATTTTATTTATTTATTTTTGGCTGCATTGGGTCTTCGTTGCTGCGCATGGGCTTTCTCAAGTTGCAGTGAGCGGTGGTTACTCTTTGTTGTGGTGTGCGGGCTTCTCACTGCAGTGGCTTCTCTTATTGCAGAGGATGGGCTCTAGGCGCGTGGGCTTCAGTAGTTGTGGCTCACGGGCTCAGTAGTTGTGGCGCACAGGCTTAGTTGCTCTGCGGCATGTGGGATCTTCCTGGACCGTGGATCGAACCCATGTCCCCTTCATTGGCAGGCAGATTCTTAACCACTGCACCACCAGGGAAGTCCTCCTGTTTACTTCTTTAGCTTCTTATCTAGCACCATTTTACCATCCTTTTTTTATCTCCAGCTACAGTACAGAGTTCTTCATTCATGCTGAGCCCTCACATGCCAGAAAGTCTATTAGGAAAACTCTTTCCACCACCCCTCTGGCTTCACCGGGCTAATTCCTTTCTCACCAGATCTCAGTTTCCATATCACTTCCTTCCAAAGGAAATCTCCATGGCCCCCCCTCTGCTCCCTCCTCCCTGACATCCTCTAAGTTTCCTTTGCTACAGTATCTCAGTGATCTATGTCAGGGTTTGAATAGTGTCTGCCTCCTTCCCACACTGACTGTAAACACTGTGACAGCAGAGATGGCATCTTCTTTGGTTCTATGCATCCTCAGCACAGAGCCTAACACTCAACAAACATACACTGAGTAAACGAGCTTATGGGATCTGACACTCATTTTATAGATGGAGAAGCTAAGATTAAAGAGATGAAGGGATTCATTCAAGATAGCTAGTCAGTGGTAGAGCTCAGTTGAAGCTTCTACCTTTTTTAAAGATTAAGAATCATCCTTCTTAATTCTGAAATAGACAGATAACAGGCAGATCAATGAACCAGAATAGAGAATCCAGAAATAGACCTAAATACCTGCTTCAATATGTGAAAAGTACTTGCCCTCATTCATAATAAAATAAATGTAAATTTAAAATCGAGCTGACATTTTTTATCTTTCCAATTGGCAAAATTCACAAAATTTGGTAATTTCCTCTCCTGATGAGGGTACACCAAATATACAAGTGGATATGTGAGTGTTTGTGGAGTGTGCAAATCATCTTCCTTCTTGGAGGACAGTTTGACAATAGCTATTTTAATTGCAATAGGTACCAAATCACAAGAGCAGATGCTCTCTGACATTCAACACACTCGTTCAAATTTTAGGTATATATCCTACAGATATATTTGCCCAGGTAGGAAATAGAGAATGTACAGTTATTCATTGTAGCATTATTTTTAATAGCAAAAATTTTAATCTGCATCATTTAGGGACTGGTGAAGTAAATTATGATATTTTCATACATTGGAATATTACATAGCTATTAAAAACAGTGGGGTAGTTCTTTTGAATTCCATATTCCTATATGTGGACCATTCCATATTCCTAATGTAGGAATATTCCACACTGCTATATATTCCATATTTCTATCTCTAATAATATGGAAGCCTTTCCATGATACATAAGCAAAAACCCAAGGTGCACAGTAGTTATATAGTATGCCATCATTTGGGCTAAAAATGAACAAAAACTATAAATAAAGCCACTGGACAATAAACTAAACCTAGAGAGAGAGCAGTGCTCTCATATAGTTTGTCTTTCTTACAATGCACAGCAAATACTCAGTGAATATATTTTTATTAATTTCAATAAGAAGAAATGTCCTAAGTGATAAGGGAAAGAGGCAAAAAGGGAAAATAGACAAGTAATCATTTATACTTGTTTGCCAATTGGGCAAAATTTCATCAGAGGAGAAAGTGAAATCTGACAGTCAATATGATAGTTTTAGATCACCTGTGGATTTTTTTATTCTCCATGAATTAGGTAGCTATTCCCATGGGAACTGAAGAGCTATGTGTTCTTGATTGTATTAGCTCCTTTCTACCACAACTAGAAGAGAAAAGATACTCAATTAAGCTCTGCCTGCCCAAAGCTTATTCTGATCAGGTCTCTGCCATTTGCATGTCCTCACTACTGGATTAGCCTGATTTCTCACTTACATACCACGTCAGGAAAATCAAATGAAAAGATGCTTATGAATTAGCAGAGACCTTGCTCATGCTAAAGAAACAGTTATAAATTTGATTAAATCCGTGGTTTCACATTGCTGCCTGAATGTTCTTCCAGAAGATGTATGACTATATACCTTAGACCTGGGAAGTAATAACTGTGAAATCTGGCTGTGGCCAAAGTAAATATCTGCATGTTTTCCTGTCAAAATGCTCAGTGTGTGCTTGCTGTGCCTCAGTGGGGACATTACTGCTACAGAGGCACTTGTGCAATTTTTCCTCTGATTTGAAGGCTGTTTTCTAAATAGCATTCAAGTGTGTCAATACAAAAGATGTTTTCTAGTGTGACAAAGGCCCAATGATACTTATAACATCAGGAAGCTGGTGTTTTCCTGTCCTGAAATCAATATATTAAAGGCAGTGAAAGTCTTTTCCATCTACCAGAGAGCAGGCAATGGGCTCTTTGCAGGACTAGCCTCGACCCTTTGGTTTCATCTCAGGTATGTAGATGACAGATAGATAGATAGAAACATACCTACACAAAAGATTGCTACAGAGGTGGATACATAGAACATTGCCTTAATGGAGGGAGGTATGAAACTGAGGGGCAAAGAGGTTAAATGACATACCTGAGATTAGAGAGCTAGTAAGTGGCTGAGCCAAGGTCTAAACTTCACCCCATTTGACGTTCCTAACTCCACCCCAGTGCTGGCTGCCTAGGGCTGAAATGGATGAAGACAGGAAGGAAAGCATTCACGGTTCACTTTGATCACAAAGTCCAACAGTGGTCAGTGCAGGCAATTCAATTCAAACCAGTTGTTAGGCAGAATTTAGGCCAGTATTTCTTAAAGCATGTGAGCATGTTTGGCAGAATATCAGTCTTCTGAGATGTTCAGCAAAGAAAAAAAATTAAAAGATTTACCTACACACTAACATATAAAGATCTTAAGAAGGCCTATGGTAAAGAAACATGCTTAATTTCACTTTACGAAAACTACAATTTCTCAAACTTATTTGACCACAGAACATTTTTTGAACTTTGCAATATAAAAATTGTTGAAAGTAAATTAAAGTGGAGGCTATAAAAACATTTACCTACTCATCACCCAGCTTCAACAACTATCATTATTCTTCTTACTTGTTTCATCTATGCCCATTTTTTTGTTTTTTTGCTGAAGTATTTTAAAGGAAATTCCAGACAGCATGCTATTCTATCCTTAAATAATTTAGCGTGCATCTCCCAAAAAGTGGGAGATTTTCTTACATAAAGTGTCATCATCATGCTTAAAAAGATTAAAATATTTTCTTAATATAACTTAATACCCAGTTCATATTCAATGTACCTAAAAAGTCAGAGCCCCCTTTTTCAGTAAAACCATTAGAACTCTCTGCTTGTCATATTGATTCAGTTTTACAACCAAATGCCAGGACCAAGCAAGCACATGTTAGAAAAACCTACAATAGTTGATAGCTCTTTTCTAGGACACTGTTAGAGCTAAAAACCTCTTAATAATTCAGCCTGAAAAACACAGGACAGAGGATGTTTAGTCCTTCACCCTCAAGATGTCTCCTGGCTGGAGAAGAGACTAATAACCGGATTGTACCACTTTTTTTTTTTTTCTTCACTTGACTTTCCAAATAGAAACAAAATAGAATCCTTTTAGCAGCCCACCAATACGTATGCTGAGGAACACATTTTGGGAAACCTTGATTTAGACAAAACAACCAGTTGAAAGAAGGCTTCACTTTACTTGACTGTTTTGATATTTAATAGTGATAGGTTTGGACTCATTATGCAGGTTTTTCTGTTTTAAATTCATCACATTCTAAAAGGAAGGGCTTAGTGATCAGTCCTGGTTGTGACTCCTAGTTACATCAGTGATATTAACGAACACACGCACACAACACACACACACAAAACACTGCAAATCTTAAAACAGAGAAGTATGGCTGTAAAGTTAAAATCAGGTCAAAACCATCTGAAGCAAGTGACTAGGTTATTCAAGATCTATTTGAAGGAGATGCATCTAAAAGAGAGATAATATGCGAAGGGAGATGGATATGCAAAGCGACAAAATAATAAACTATACAGCACAGTAGCAATTTAGTTTCCCATGCATAAGAGGCGCTGAAATAAACACCTCATGCTAGTACACTACCAACGTTATCTTCTAAATTAAAGAACAGAAGAAGTGATTCCATTAATTGATGCTTCAATGGCTAGCTAAATATTTATACAGCCCACAAGCACTGTACTCAAAATTTACAGTCGCAAAGCAGCCTGCAGCAACCAAAACATTGATTGAGTCCTAAAAACTCAAGATTATTAACCCAAATATCTCCTTGCTTCGTACAAAACGGATTGCTCAGCCAGGGATTGCAATTTCTGAGACAACTACTAGGAATGGGGGTTTTAATGACTTTGTCTTAATGTTTTGCATAAGTAAATAGTAGCTGCCTGCCTGATCCAGGACCCTGGGTGAGTTTCCTTCCGCAGCTTAGAGCTAATCAAACGCATTTCTCACCAGGAGCCCAGGTGACTCTTTACCTGAAGTCAGACCCGTGTACATTCCAAGTTTGAAATGTGTGTTCCTGAAGCAGTACACATCCTCAGGCCAACCTCAGTTTCTGATGATACATTATCGACTGTAAAGTTGTGTAAAGGAAAACAAACATAAGTGTAAGTCATCAAACAGTGAAATGTATCTCTATTACCAAAGCCCCATGTAGTCATTTGCTGGTTTGACACTGCAAACAGATACTAGTTGGCTTCAGGGCTGGCTAGGGAAGTGTCACGGGAGACTTAGGTCTCGTATTGTGTGCTTCCTGTCAGGAGCCTGGCAACCCTTTCCCCACATATCTCAGGACATAGCCAGGCATGGCCTAGTTAATTGCTATAGGACAGGGTGTACAAGGAAGAGTCAGGACCTAGAAGCAAATTTTCCTCCTGGAGTGGACAGACCCCAGGAAGACACAGCTAGCTAAAGGAGCAGTGAGGGTAGAGCCAGGCATCCAGAGGGTATGGTGATGGGCAAACTTAGTGCCAGTAAGGAGTCTGCAATAGGCACTTCCATACAGAACAGTGGAGGTGTCCCAACAGACAGGCAAAGTATGGCAATCGATAATCTTGGAGTTGGTGACTTTCAGAAATCCAGGAAGAGGATCATCTATCTTGGGTCTGTAGGTCAGCAGGATCCAGGACCATGGCACAGGTTTTAGGGAGGATTTATAGGCAGGTAGAGGCCGAGATGATCAGAACAAGTCAGAAGCCCAGTGTTTTAGTTAGGGTAGAGCTGGGTATAGCTGCTGTAACAAAAAAACCCAACATAACAGGGCTTCCATTGTATAGAATTTTGTCCCTCTCTCATGCAACACTGCGAAACAGGAAGGGTACCACAGCTCCACGAGGTTGTCTAGGAACACAGGAAACCATCCTCTGCTCACAGCTCCCTTCACTGTGTCTGAGGTTGTTGTTCCAGCTGTCTTCTCCTCTTGGTTCAGCTGGCTTACCAGCACCATGTTGGAGTCCAGCCCATAGCAGGGGTGAAAGAGAACAGGGAGGGCAAGAAACTTTATTTGAAACTCAAGAGGCAGAAGTAGCATACATCACTTTTACCCATTGGCCAAACCTAGTCATATGGCTACTCCCAGTTGTCAAAGAAACTGGGAAATGTAGTCTCTACAACAGAATTTTATCCTTTTGCAGTTCTGGAGGCCAGAAGTCCAAAATCAGTATCACTGGGCTGAAATCAAGGTGTTGTGAAGACCGCACTCCCTCCCGAAGCTCTATGGGAGAATTCCTTCCTTGCCTCTTTCAATTCCTGATGGCTGCTGGCATTCTGTGGTTTGTGGCCGCATCACTCCAATCCGTGCCTTCCCTTCTGTCAGGATGAAATCTCCCTCTACCTCTGTCTTATAAAGATACACGTGACTGCATTTTTAGGGCCCATCCAGACAATCAAGATCCTTAATCACATCTGCAAAGATGTTTTTTCCAAATAAGGTAACATTTACAGGTTCCAGGGATTAGGACCTGATATTTGGGGAGGGGGGATTATTCAGCCTGCTCCAGGGTTTTACCCAGTTTATAAAAGGAAGGAGACAATGGACTCTGTAACACCCAGGAATCAGAATTAGGAAATGCTGGTCAATGCAGCAAGCCTCACCCAGCGCTGAGCACCAAAGAATTTGTCTCCAGCTCTTCATAGCTTCCCAGTTGGGTTCTAGTTTGGTGTAGAGCCTGAACTGGTCTAGGTCCTAGCTAGGGCCAAGTCAGGCAGGTGGCCCTGGCCATGGGAAAAGAAAGGCCACTAAACAAAGGAAGCAGGCAGGCAGGCAGTGTGTGCCTTGTACACAGTATCACCCACAGTGAGAAAGCACTGTGAGTGTTACCCAAGGACACACATGAGGTTCTTGGACAAATAAGTAAGTACTGAGACCTTGGCAAAGCCTCATTTGCAGATTACAGTCCCTTAAGACAGAAGGGTGCCTTCCACCTCCACATTCCTTACCTTCCTCACTCTCCTCCCCCCATCCCGCAAATACCCAAACAGTCCAGATGCTTGGGTGAAATGGCGAAATCCCTTTACCCACTTCCCCATTTCGACTCCCCAGAATTAACCACCCTTAACAGTTTGATACTTCCTGACTTTTCTTCATGTGTTTATAAATACACACACACAGAGAGAAATACAGCGGTTCCTCTTCACATAGATGGGATTGTGCCATACATGTGCTTTATTTATTCACTTAATAATATATGATCGAGAATTCCCTGGCAGTCCAGTGGTTAAGACTCGGTGCTTTCACTGCGTGGCCTGCATGGCACTGCCAAATATATATATATATATATTGCTTGGCAATAATAATAAATTTAGTGCTCACAATATACCAGGCAAGATGCTGAACACTTTACATGTTTTTTATTTCGTATCACTCTCATAAGCACCTTATTGGCTAGGTACTATTATTTTCCTCTCTTAAAAATGACAGTCACAAAAGTGACTAGCCCAAGGTCACAGAGTTGGTGAAAGGCCAAACTAGGATTTGAATCCATACCTCAATCTTTGCTAGCATCCTCTGCGATCATGCTTCTGCTGTAGACATCCTTGTATGTCTCATCATGCAGCTCTTCCACTGGCAGCCTTGTCAGCTGTTGCACCAGATAAGCTTAACTTTTGCATCACCACCTCTTAGACTTCCCTGGAAACTGAAGTGGTCTCCCAGGTTACTGGACCGCTGGCTGTCATGTAGGGCATGTGGTTTCAGCTGCTCCAGTTGACTTGTGCTGGGAAGGAGCTCCCAAATCCATTCCAGTCGTTGCACCTGCCCTAGTCCCAACCCCTAGGCTCACCTTCTCTCTGCCTCCAACTTCATCCTCTTAAGCACTAGCGGCTCTGGCCAAGCATCTGTCGCCCCTGCTCAGATAAGCTGGCCCTGCCTGGTACCTTCTGCCTAAAAATCTACAGTCATGAATGATGGTTTTTGACTCTTCCCTCCCCTCTGCTGCTACAGCAAATAGAAAGTCTTTGTGATGGTCAGTGGCCAGTGAGACCTCTGCTCTCCTTCTGGGCCATCACCATGGAAACAGATGCCATACCGGGGTTACATCCCCCTTCTTGTCTGTTCCTGTTCACCTTCTAGGGGCTCTGTCCCTCTCACTTCCCTCTTGCCTACCTTCCTACCATTAAAACCTTCTCCATGCATGTGAAAATGTGGGCCTCAAGCTCATGGTCTTCAGTCTTCCCAGCAGAGAACAGGACTCCGTAGTGAGGGTGAGTGGCCCTGGGGGTGATCAACACAGATACAGATGTTGGTGGTCGCTAATGGGGTAGGGGAAGGTTGCCTTCAGAGAATTCAAGGCTGGTGGCTCTGATCTTGGATCTTTGGAAGCTAAAGGCTCTGCCAGGCACAGAGAGAGTGGCTCTGAGGTGCTAGGACAAAAGGGTACCTCCACCCCTATACCCGCCCTGCTCTCCCCCCCACCCCCTGCGCCCTTAGCTGTCCCTGGTGCAGCTGCTTCTGTGAGCCCTATTCATGGTTACACTCTTGCTGAAGCTGGCCTCCCCCATCTGTTAGGCTGCAGGCTTCGTTCCTTGACCTTCATTCATTCATTCTGCCCCCCAGCCTGAGGGCAGATAAAGCAGGTAAAGCTCAGGTGTTGCCATGACACCGGCCACAGGCCACAGAGATGTCACGGTCTCAGGGTAAAGTCCGGGCCCAGGTAGTTCCTCACAGGCCCATTGACCCCACCCCGATCCACCCCCGATCCTCTGAGTCTGAATCTCTGGCGTAGGGCCCACAATGTGTTTTAAGAAGCCCCCCACGGAAGTCTGAGGCACGCTCAAGTTTGAGAACCATTCTCCTGTGCCTTCTTCTGATTCTCTCTCCTGGGAGGAACCAGGTCCACTTCCCCCACAAGACTAAGAGATTTTCCTGGGTGACTGTGGTTCGTCACTTTAAACAAGGTGGTCAAACCCTGTTAGCCTATGCCCGGTTCTTTCTTGGGGCATGAACCAGAATTTTCTATACTTTGTTATGAGAAGCCAGGTGTCCACGACAGGTAAGAGGGAAGTATTGCCCTTCTCACGGGTATTGTTGTTTCATGAGGCCAAGAAAACTAACAGTGGACTCATAGGCTTTTGGTAGGGGAAGGATTTGGGGTGGGAGCCAGGAGCCAGATCATGAAGGGCCTGGAAAACCATTTCTACAAGTTGGTCTTTATCCTCAGAATGGGGGAGGAGCTTTCAGGCATGCTCTGATTTGAATATGGGGGACAGCTCTGGCTTCCTTGCAAAGAATGGATTGGAGTGGGGCAGGGTGTGGTCAGAAAGAGTGAGTGCTCAGAAGCCAGCTAGGGACAGAGGTGAGGAAGAATGGCATCTCGAATCAGGGCATTGGCTCTGGTGATGGTGAGAAGCAGACAGATTATAAAGATAATGTATACGGAGAAGAGGAGGAAAAAGAGGAACGCACTTACATACCACTTACTCTGTGTGAGGCACTTGACGTTTAAAGCTTACAGTGACAGCCTTATGTGGTCTGTACTATTATAATCCTCCTCTTATCGATATGGAAACTGAGGCACAGAGAAGCTGAATAACATGCCCAGATAGCTTCTGATTGCGTGAAGATACTAGAGAGAGAGGGCAGGAGGAAAGAGTAAAGAATGGCATTTTGCTTTCTGCCATGAACACTGGTGGATATTGGTGCCATTTCTTGAAATGAGGAACCTGGGAGGAGAAGCAAGTTTTTTGGGGGGGAAGATCATGAGCTCTCCCTTGGACTAGGAGAAATCCTTGGCAATAATAATAAATTTGGAGAAATGGAGCTCTCCAGCCATATAAGCTGCTATCGTGCAACTTAAACATTTTCATCAGAAAGGGTTATGATGAAAAAATATTCAGGTGTTGGGAGGGGGTGAGTTTCAGTGATGTGGATTAATTTTAGGGCTTTTGGGTTAAGCCTGTATTTGGAATTGTGATCCCTGAGTCATGAAAGGTAAAACCTTTGATTTTTTCATTAGTAGCCTCTACCTCCGAGCATTGAATTCTCTTGTTTTTCATGTAAAGCTGCTTCTTTGGAAAAGGATTCATCATCCAAGAGACGAGAATGAATCAAGTAAATATGTGTTTAGACGGTTTCTAAAAATCTGTAGTTTAACCCGAGAGACCAGAAAGGTTTCTGTCTCCTAGGTAAACAGCAGTTAAATGGTATATTAAAATGTATATTATGTACGCAATTGGTCCATGGAGTAATTATGTATTTTAGGAATATTTCAAAACATGTGTTCCGCCTCTCTCAGCACTGTTTCAATCCATCAAGTAACTGTATACTTAGAACATGTGTTCTGCATAGTAAGAGTCATTTTATAAACCTCTCGTTAACGGGAACCAAATGAAAAGGCATCAGCTGCAGCCCATTTTTCAGAAGTGTTTATGCCAACCAAATGTAGACAAAGGAAAACAAAACCATAGAGGCAACTCGCGCACCACGGACCCTCCGTCACTGACTGCAGAAACTCAAGGTGATGCTGGGCCACGAAGAGCAGAGGTTGGGGCTCATTGGGACACCTTCTGGAGTGAGGCTAGATTGATAAATAAAAAAGGGGGAAGGGTTCTAGCCCAGGCACAGGTTTTCTTCCCAAGGGGAAACTTCACACTCCCCTGAAGAGAATGAAAAGCAGGTGTTCTCTTGGCTGGTTGGCAACTGAGAAGCAGTGGGCCAAGGTCCAGCTCTGTCGGGCGTGCTGTATGTGCCAAAGGGCTGGAGCAGAGGCCAGGTGAGCTGGGCACTGGGGGTAGGTGGAGATGAGGGTCACAACAGGAGAAGGAGTGGCGGGATCCCCCTCTGAAACCTGGGGCCTGGGGCTAGTGGGTTACCCACACCAGCCACGGCCTCTGCTGCGCTCTCTTGGCTTCACCATCGCCCTTAAGGACACAGCAACACGCAGAGCACTTTCTTTTTCAGTATTTCAGTCTCTGCTGAGTATTTGTAAAGTGCTGTTTGCATGTTAACTCTTTCCAGCTGTAAGGGAGCAAGGACGTACTGAACATGCCTTGTTCCTAGCCTGAGAGTCTCTCTAAGCCCTTAGTCATTAAACAGAAGGCACCAGGGCTTGCTTCTAAACTCAATGGACTTGGTGGAAAAGTGAAGCTAGGAACTTTCTGAGCCAAGGTGGCATCAACTATAACTTAAAGGCCAAAAGAGCTATTAATATTACACAGGAGGCGAAAGGAGCTTAGGAACTTGGGATCCCACTTGGAAGGACTAGTGGGGGTGGACATAAAGCAACTCACTGAAGACTAAGTACATCAGGCAAAGAAGAGAGAGATGCAAACAGAAAGGGGCGGGGGAGGAGCCAAACAGAAGTAATAATTGGAGGGAAATTTTGAAATGCAAAAGGGAGAAAAGGAAAGGGAAAATGTTCAGAGGAAAAGTCAGGCCATGTCAAAATATGCGATTTCATGGGATTGATCAATGATTTGTTTGTTTTTTTTAAGTTCACCAGTGGTAGAGACAACACATCTTTTTCCATATAAAAAGGGGCGAAAGAGGGCTTCCCTGGTGGCGCAGTGGTTGAGAGTCCGCCTGCCGATGCAGGGAACACGGGTTCATGCCCCAGTCCGGGAAGATGCCACATGCTGCGGAGCGGCTGGGCCCGTGAGCCATGGCCGCTGGGCCTGCGCGTCTGGAGCCTGCGCGTCCGGAGCCTGTGCTCCGCAACGGGAGAGGCCGCGGCAGTGAGAGGCCCGCGTACCGCCAAAAAAAAAAAGGGGGAGGAAGAGAAGATACCAGCACCCCTCTTGTTTTAATTGTGATATTATAACAGCTCACAGCAGTGGCTATTGTCTGGGAACTGGGGAATTCTTTTGACATTATTTTTGGACCCAGTCCCAATCAGTCTTAAAGTATGACACAGATACATTCTTCTAATGTTTAATGTCTAAAGTCACTGATGCTGCTGGATCAGGAAGGAAATGAGCTGCGTGAAATGCCTGAGTGGGTCTTGGCAAGGTCTTGCTTGAAGCCTTAAGAAATAACTGTGTCCTCAGAACCTGCGGCAGGTAAGGCTGCCAAGTGGCCTTGGGCTTGGTAATGAGTCACATATTCATTACCATCAACATTGTCGCTGCACTGGATGGTGGGGAGTACTGACCCCATTTCATCATCTAATAGCCCTCATTTACTGGGCACGTGCTGGGTACAAGCACTGCCATGGATGTGTCTGATCCTTACAGCATCTCAACAAGGTAGACTTTATCTGCTTCACTTCACAAAGTGGGAAATCTAGTATGATCCTGACCCCGTACATGACTACTCTTCAGTACTGCCTGTGTAGCTAGCTACCCAGGAGTGGTGTCTTTGCTGAACTGCGTTTTATGTGCTCATTCTTCACAGGACCCCAGCTTGTCATCCATCCAGACTGTATTTCTGGCAGGGTGTAAGCAGGTCAGCAAGTTGGTGGCGAATAGGAGATAAAAGGAGCCCTAGGGGGTCAAGTCTAGGACAACTCCCTCCCCAGGGTCCACTTGGTCATCTGCCACATGCCCAAAACCTGCTAGGTGCTACATGGGTCATGAAAGAATCCTTACGTCCAAGGAGCTTATGGCCTTCTCCAAGGAGCTTATGTCCAAGGAGCTTATGACTCAAGTCATGGAAATCCAGTCAGTCAATCCACCACTGTTTATTGAGCATTTGTTCAACTCTGTGCTGGACAAGGCCTGTTCTTAGCCCTGGGATAGAGCAGTAAGCAAAACAGACAAAAATCCCTGCCCTCATGGAGCTTATAGTCTAACAGGGCCAACAGAAAAATAACTGAAATACATAGCATGTTAGACAGCACGAGGGAAAAGAACAATGTAAAGGGGGAAGGGGCCTCGGAATTGATGGTTTTGCACTTTTAAACAGTGTGGCCTGGAAAGGCCTCAGTGAAGAGGTGTCAATTGGGTAAAGACCCCAAGGAAGCAAGGGCACTAGCTGGGGGAAGGGTTCCACGTGGAGGGAATGGAGCGTGCAAAGAAACTGGGATGGGAGCGTGCGACATGCAGCTGGAGCAGAGGATGCAAGGGAGAGGGCAGTGGGAACTGGATTCCAGTAGGAAAGGAGGCAAGGGGTGGGGTAGGAGCAAGTAGGACCTCATAGACCATTGTGAGAACTACGTAAGGATCACCAGGAAAAGAACTGGAAGATTTTGAGTGGAAGCAGAAAATAATTCGAATTTTTTAATCAACTCTCCACTCTGTTGAAAACAGCCTGTATAGTTCTTAGGAGAGCAAGGACTAATGCCAAGAGACCAGTAAGGAGGCTCTAGAGGTTTCCAGATTTCCAGTCCTCCTTCCCCTCTTCCCCACCATCTAACCCATCGCTCAAGTTTAATGATTCTACCTCCATTCCCTTTTTGCCATTCTCTCTGCTACTGACTTCTTGCAGAACCTCATCGTCCTTCAGTGGGAATGTTGCCAAGAACCTTGGAAGAGTCTCCTTGTCCCTCACCTCTCACTCCCCAAGTCTTCCTCCACATCGCTGCCAGTGGAATTGCCTCAAAACACAGGTCCGATACTGTCACTTTTCTAGACAGCTTTAATGTGCCAGACGCTGGGGAGATTGAAAAATGATAAAGAGGTGACCTTTGCCCTTGAGGAACTCACAGTCCAGTGAGAGGCACACAACAGCAGTGACCTGCAGCACCAGGTTATGTGTGCCACCCCAGAGCGGGGCACCAACCTCTGCTAATTGCAAGGGGAGTGTAGAAGGAGCCCTTTAGCAATGCCAAGGAGGGAAACAGAAGGACATTACACCATGCCTGGGCCTTAACAGATGAGAAGCAATTCTCTGGAAAAGAAAAGAGCATTTGAAGTTGGGAGAACCACCTGGGTCCATTTATTTCAGTGCAGGAAGATGGGCTGACCCTCCTGGCACACTAGAGGGGACTCCATCTCTCAGCAGCAGACTCACATTAGCCCAACTCACAATGACTGATGTAAACATTTCAATTTGAATTTTTAAAAACTAGATGATTTTTAGAGCAGTTTTAGATTCGCAGCAAAACTGAGTAGAAGGTACAGAGTGTCCCCATATATCCTCTGTGTCCACATACATGCTGCCTCCCTTATATCAAAATCCTCCACCAGAGTGATACATTTGTCACAATCTATGAACCCATATCGACACATCATAATCACTCAAAGTAGTCCATAGTTTACCATAGGGTTCACTCTTGGTGTTGTACATTCTATAGGTTTTGACAAATATGTAATGACATGTATTATACAGAATATCATATAATATCATATAGTATAGTATTATACGGAGTAGTTTCACTGCCCTAAAATTCCTCTGTGTTGCACCTATTCATCCCTCCCTCCCACAATCCCTGGCAGCCACTGATGTTTTTATTGTCTCCATAGTTTTGCTTTTACTAGAATGTGATAGAGTTGAAGTCACACACTGTTAGCTTTTTCAGGTTGGCTTCTTTCATTTAGTAATATTCATTTAAGGTTCCTCCATGTCTTTCCATGGCTTGAATGCTCATATCTTTTTTTTTTTTTTTTTTTGCGGTACACAGGCCTCTCACTGTTGTGGCCTCTCCCATTGAGGAGCACAGGCTCCGGACGCGCAGGCCCAGCGGCCATGGCTCACGGGCCCAGCCGCTCCACGGCACGTGGGATCCTCCCGGACCAGGGCATGAACCCGTGTCCCCTGCATCGGCAGGCAGACTCTCAACCACTGGGCCACCATGGAAGCCCTGAATGCTCATATCTTTTTAGCACCAGATAATATTCCTTATCTGGATATAACACAATTTTTTTTTAATCCATTCACCTACTAAAGGATATCTTGGTTGCTTCCAAGTTTAGGCAATTATGAATAAAGTTGCTGTAAACATTCCTGTGCAAGTTTTTGTGTGGACATGAGTTTTCAGTTCATTTGGGCAAATATCAACATTGCTGGATCATATGGTAAAAATAGTCTTAGCTTCATAAGAAACTGCCAAACTGTTTTCCAAAACAGCCGTACTATTTTGCATTCCACCAGAAATGAATGAGAGTTCCTGTTGCTCCACACCCTCACCACCATTTGGTGTTGTTCAGCTTGAATTTGAAACAAGAAATCTGGGGAATTTCTTGGTGGGCCAGTGGTTAGGACTCTGCGCTCTCACTGCAGGAGTCCAGGTTCGATCCCTGGCAGGGGGACTAAGATCCTGCAAGTCGTGAGGCACGGCTTAAAAAAAAAAAAGGAAAGAAAGAAAAGAAAGAAAGAAAGAAAGAAAGAAAGAAAGAGAGAGAGAGAAAGAAAGAAAGAAAGAAAGGAAGAGAAAGAAAAGAAAGAAAGAACTCTGAATCCCTCACAAGCTGACCGTAGTCTCTGTAGTCTCACGTTTGCTGATTGGATTTCTCTCCCTATGTGCAAAGCTGCTTAGGAAGCCACATGAAAACCAGCAGGTTGCTTGGCAAACAGGAAGGCTGAGCAAGAGGAATTACCTGGATACTCTTCATGGCTGGTATCAGTCCTGGTGGCCTGTGTCCTCAAATCAACTCTTTGGCTTTGTGAGCTGGAAAAGAGATGTTATTTTTCTCATTTCTAAGCTTCTTATTGGTTCATCAATTCTCACACTGATTGTGACTTTCTATACAAAATATAATCAGACCGGGGGGCCATTCCTTCTCTTTCAGGCAGAGATGTTTAACCATTTTTGTGCCATGGACCTCCTTGACTATCTAGTAAAGCCTACAGGACCCCTTTCCTGGATTCCTTTTTGGAATAATGTTTTTAAATGCATAAAATAAAATGAATGGGATTACAAAGGAAACCAAATACACATAGCAACATATAAATTGTGATACAGTAATGTACACTTCTTCATTAAAATATTAATTAACATGATCTAATGGTGAGTTTAATAGCTACAGTAATTTTGAAAAGATAATAAGTGTTAAAGGTACTCCAAGACATATGCAATGGCTTTTATATGGTTTGAAAATATCTGAGATTTTTACTGCTGACAGAGTCATAGGTACTGCTGATATTACTGTATTTGTTGTTTGCATTCAAAATGGAGTGGAATGCTAAATTTCAATTATACGTTAGGAAAAAGAGATATGTTAAATTTTTCCCATTCGTGTTCATTGAGCCCCTGACTTTTACCCTCGGGCTTCCAGATTCAGAACCCCTGCTTTAAGCATATCTTTGCCTGCCTCTGTTGTATGTGGTTTTACCATTTCATTTTCTCCTCTTTCCAAGCTCTTACTTGCACAGGAGCTTCTCTTCCAGGAAGCCTTCTCAGACTCATCTGAGCAGGTCCCTTTCCTGTGATTCCTTCCCAAGCACCATGAACTTCTTTTTTCTGATTCTCCTCACAGTTATAATATAGCATTTATTTGTATGTTTTTCCTTTTAAAAATATTAAATGTAACTTTTTTCATGATAATATAAACAATATGTGTTCATTGCAACAATTTTGAACATTACATAAAAGGACAAAGGAGACAATAAAAATCACCCAAACCCCAGCTCTCTGAGATAGCCACTGTTCATATTAGATCAGAATAAACTTGCCTTTATCTCTCCATGTGATGTCTTGATACCTGTTGATCTCCCCTGCTAGACTGTATCCCTACAGGGGCAAGAAACTTGCTGGTATTAAAGGAAAAATAAAATCTAAGGGCCCAGAGGTTGAGCACTGAATGGATTTTTAAATTTTTTTCTTCTTTGCCAAGAGTCTGATCCATCACAAAATCTGGACGATGGGGGATGAGGATGGGGGAGGGAAAATGAAGTCAGTCTTTTATTTTTATTTATTTATTTAATTTTTTACAAGTCTTTTAAAACATTAATTAATTATATATATATTTTTTTATTGTTTATTTTTGGCTGCCTTGGGTCTTCGTTGCTGCGCACGGGCTTTCTCTAGTTGCAGAGAGCAGGGGCTACTCTTCGTTGCAGTGCGTGGGCTTCTCATTGCAGTGGCTTCTCTTGTTGCAGAGCACAGGCTCTAGGTGCACAGGCTTCAGTAGTTGTGGCTCGCAAGCTCTAGAGTGCAGGCTCAGTAGTCGTGGTGCACGGGCTTAGTTGCTTCGCGGCATGTGGGATCTTCCTGGACCAGGGCTCGAACCCATGTCCCCTGCATTGGCAGGTGGATTCTTAACCACTGCGTCAACAGGGAAGTCCTGAAGTAAGTCTTTTAAAAGCAAAAACCCACTCATCATCTCTGTCCCATATTAGCTATCGAATTAGTGCTGGGTTTTTCAGTTGGGCAAATACTGGGCTGTGCAGGGTGCCCAATCTGGGCTTCAGGTGTCCAGCTGCCTTCTCTGGTACTCAGGTCTGACCCCTGTCAGCAGGCTGGGTGGCTGGTTCAGTCTTCATCACTGATGTCTGCTCTCCCACAGTGCCTGGCATGTAGGAGATGCTCAGTAAATACCTGCTGAATTTCTATCCCCTTTATTCCCTACATGTTCCACTTTGTGATACTCATTGAAAGCCCCTCCTTTATCTCTTTGACACTGCGCACTCCTGGTTATTTCAAGTAATCGACTTTCCTTCTTTCCTCTCTGAGATACTTTGAGCGCTCCTCATTAAGTTTTTCTATACCACTGAATCAGTGGTGATTCCATATCATTCTTCATTCATTTGAAATCTACGAAGCGGTTACTTCATACAGGGCAACAGGCCGAGCTTCTCTCCCTGACGTCTCCCTGGTAACTAAGGAGGCTGTTTGCTGGCTGCTAAGAACTGAAGAGGGAAATTAAAATTAGAAGTTCTTATCGTCCTCAGGCCTTCCCAGATCACTCTCTCTAAAAAGCGTCTCTTCTCCCAAACACACCATGCTCTATTTCAGCCCCTTGTGAGCTTTCTTCATAACACATCTGCACTTGTCAGTATTTTCTATTTACTTGGCTTTTGTCCTTCTCCCCAACTAAAATAACAACTCACTGAGAGCAGAGACAGTGTGCCTGCTGTCATATCTCCACCTCCCAGGACACAATAGATGGCATATCACAGGTGCCCAGTAAACATTTATTGATGGAACTTAAAATGAATGAATGATTAAGTAATTTCTCATACAGAGTCCTCATTCTCATCATAGGCTAGGAGGCTTCCCGGCTGGGTCTGGGATTTCGTGTGCATGTCTGTCCTCATTGCAGAAAACCGATCTGCACTAATGTCTGCCTAATCCCTTCCACTTTCCCCTCTCCTCTTCATCACGGGTGTTCTAATAATTCAGCGTCGTTTTTGTGCTCATGACGTATTTTCAATTCCTGAATATTTGGTTGTGCACTTGAAGAAATTAAAAGATTCAAAACAAGGCTAAAGACATGAACAGTGATTACAAAACAATGTTTCACAGTAATTACAAAATTATTTACTGTTCCCATGGTGGTTATCATCACTTTACTTCCCTGACCATACATCTACATACATCTATCCATATTCTAGCATTAGATGTAACTTCTTTAGTATTTAAGGTATTTCCAGCAAGTTGTGCAGACACAAGTTGTGTCCACAACAAGTTGCAATACTCATTGACTGACACTGTTGTGGTGATTGTATGTTACATTGTAGCAAAAATACATGTTATTCGTGATTCTGAACTCACCCACCTATGCAGGGTTTGCAGCTCACCACTTGCACATTATGGTGCCGGTCTATTTTTTTTTTTAATTTGGCTGCGCCAGGCGAGCTCCTTAGTTGCGGCATGCATGTGGGATCTAGTTCCCTGACCAGGGATGGAACCCGGGCCCCTTGCATTGGGAGCACAGAGTCTTATCCACTGCACCACCAGGGAAGTCCCTGGTGCTGGTCTATTGACTATCAGTCTTCTGATGCTTGGCTTGACTCAAATGCAAGAGAGCTGCTGTTGACACATATGGGTTCCTCTATTAAATATGTACCTATAAAGTGAGGGTGTATAACTCTCTGTACATGTGGGCAGTGGTTGCACATCTCCTATTGAGTGTATTTCTAACTGTTAGGTAGAGCCGGGTATTTCTTTCTAACTGTGTAAGTAGCAAAGGGTGGATAAAGGGAACTAAAGTAAGCCAAATTGGCCCCGGTCAAAGCAGGAACTGTACAAAGAACAGGCACAACAGATCTGCCACACACAATAATCAGAGTGAAAGGAGATTAAAAGCCAAGATCAGGGCTTCCCTGGTGGCACAGTGGTTGAGAATCTGCCTGCCAATGCAGGGGACACGGGTTCGAACCCTGGTCTGGGAAGATCCCACATGCCGCGGAGCAACTGGGCCCGTGAGCCATAACTACTGAGCCTGCGCATCTGGAGCCTGTGCTCCACAGCAAGAGAGGCCGCGACAGTGAGAGGCCCGCGCACTGCGATGAAGAGTGGCCCCCGCTCGCTGCAACTAGAGGAAGCCCTCGCACAGAAATGAAGACCCAACACAGCCAAAAATAAATAAATAAATAAATTAAAAAAAAAAAAAAGCCAAGATCAGCCAAGTGTCCAGGAGAGCTCCCTGCAGACTCCACCCACCCACTGTCTCCTAGGAAATCGACCCTTGATGGCCTTCAATTTTAATGAGGTGGTACCAAGACATAAGGAAAGAAATAGTCAACTGAGGCCGGATATTCTGTGGTCAAGATGTGGTGGAGATGAGGGCAGAGCAAAGAGGTGTTTGAGCAGGAGTCTAACACTGGACAGAACAAAGGACACAGAAGACGATGACAGGGTTGTGGTGCATATGGGTTAGACTGCCCACCACATCGCTGAGGTCAGCTGACTCCGGTTAGGAGTACCCCGAGAGGAAGGATTACACAAGGGTTATTAAGTGGCAATAAAACAGAAGTATTTATATTCATGGCTCTGACCTTTCACTAGGGGTCATCCTAATCTTTATTTATTTATTTGGCTGCACCGGGTCTTAGTTGTGGCATGCGGGACTTTCCTTTTGGTGTGTGGGATATTTAGTTGCGGCATGCAGGATCTAGTTCCCTGACCAGGGATCGAACCCCAGGCTCCCTGCATTGGGAGTGTGGAGTTTTAACTGCTGGACCACCAGGGAAGTCCCTCACTAGGAGTGATCTTGATAGTTGGGTTCCTGCTGGGCTCTAGATGATGATCTTGAGAGTCAGAGCCAGTCACTAAGCACCACTGATATTCCAGGTCTATCCCACATCACCAATGTTTTGTTATTCAAGTGTATTAATACCTCAGTAGTGGCTTAAACAAGCTCCAGCCTCCCCTACCTCTTCTTACTTCTTCTCACTTACCTATGATTTTACATCTTATAAGGTCTTCAACTAAAAAGGATGACCTAAAAGAGTCTGTGAAACCCAAAATAGTTTTACTTCTATACATGTAAGCGCTGGTTTAAGACTTTTTTCTGGGGAGATTAAAATGACAGTAATAGCATAAAATGAGATCTCATAATTTTCTGTAGGGTTGGATTTCAATTAACACTATCTCTGTTTCTGTTTTTTTTTTTGCGGTACGCGGGCCTCTCACTGTCGTGGCCTCTCCCGCTGCGGAGCACAGGCTCCAGACGTGCAGGCCCAGCGGCCACGGCCCACGGGCCCAGCCCCTCCGCGGCATGTGGGATCCTCCCGGACCGGGGCACGAACCCGCGTCCCCTGCATCAACAGGCGGACCCCCAACCACTGCGCCACCAGGGAAGCCCCAATTAACACTATCTCTGAAAGCACCATCGCTCATACCATTAGTTATCAAGAATTAACTCTAGAAGAATGAGAAGAATAAAACACAGTTACAAATATAAATTACGCCTGCATTTCAAATTTAATATTGACGAGAGGTCATTAAAAGAAAATAGAGTTATTGTTACCAGATATTCCTGAGTTATTTTACCATGGGAAAAATTGCAAAGTTTTATATATTGAAATTCATAAATGCTAAGAAACCAAAAAAAGTTTGTTGAAAGCTAAATATAAGTTATTTTTAATAATACACAGATAGATGGATGGATTAGAGTAGAAATCAGAAGTGGAGAATTAGATAGCTATGGCTGTTTAAACCAAAAGAAAGAAAAGACTTCACTCACTCATTGTTAACTAGGTAGTGTAGGGAAACTAAGCAATTCAGAGTAGCAACACTGTGATGGAGTCTTTCTAAATTCTTGGTCTTCGTCACGCCAAATTTACTAATTTCCCTCTTGTGTTCTACTGGGCATAGGAAAAAAGTGGATTCAATTTCAAAACCAAGTCATCACATCAACAGTTTTGAAACCAAGTTTTATAATTTAATGGCTGATTTCCTCACAGTTTACCAAAACACCAGCTTTTGACCTATTTATTTCTTTCATTTAGGTATAATAAAAGACTATAAAGAGTCTTGAACCTATTCTACACTTGTGAGTTAAATGAAGTTTCTTCTTTTTTTTTAATCTTTGATTACTCCATACACCTAAACAAGGTTATGAGACATAGCCCTATTTGAACACCATTCATTTATTTTTTTTTGTATAAAAGCATGGACATTTAGAGCTAAAGGGATCTTAGAAATAAACTAGTCTGTATTAGTTAGGGGTATGGGGCTTGCAATTGACAGAAAACAAACTCGAACCAGCTTATGCAAAAAGGAAATTTGATTGGAATCAACCTTAGTGTCTCATTTAACTGCAGGCCAGGCAGTATACACGGGTCTCAAAGACACGTGATCGAAATGCCACCAGAATGATCTGTCTCTTACCTCTGCTTTTCACTGCATGTTAGCTCTTAAACTTCACGTGGCAGAACCAGGACTGCCAAGTGGTCCTGAGCCCCATTCTACACGCTTTACCCAGAGATGTTGACTATTTTCCCAGTTCCAGCTCAACAACAAAAACAAAAATCTCAAGCAAGCTTTCTGACTGGTCCAGGTTTGGTCAGGTGCTGACTCCTGAACTAATCAACTATGGCCAGGGAGGTGGAGTCCTATAAGAAAATGGAGGTCCAATACTTGGGGTGTGGGAGAGAAACAGTTCCCAGAAGAAGAGAGGGAGATGATGGGCAGACCTCCCTCCCCCCGCAAAAAAAAAATCCACTCTGACTCATTTTACAGATGTGGAAATTTAGGCTCAGAGAAATTAAGTGACTTACTCAAAGTTACAACTTGTACTTAAACTTGGCTCATCTGGCAGCCAGTCAAACGCTTGCCTCATTCCCCCACACTGCTGCTCGTTCTGTGGAAGCTTCATTTGCTCTTTCAGCAGGAAGGGTGTGGGCTGGGGGTGAAGGGGGGTGGAATTAAGGGTCTTATATTATGCTTAAACTTCTTTCCAGTCTTTTGCTAAAGTTCTAACTTTACAAGTCTTTCTGTTGTCTGGCTTTGCTTTATTTTCTTAGCTGGGGAATGTACACCTGAAGCGGGAATCCCCCTGTCGCCTTCCGCCTCCGTCAGTCTCAGGGGGCTCATCCTCTGTCAAGTTGAAGTCGAACAATTATCACAATAACAGCTTACACCAGAGAGAGGACTTACAGTATGCCAGGGACTGTGCTTTTGATCCATTCTCTCATTTAAGCCTCGTAACAGCCCTATGAGAGAAGCACTAGTACCATCATCATCCCATTTTGCAGATAAGAAAACTGAGGCAGAGAGGGGTTAATTGACTTGTCTAAAGTCATAGAGCTGGGAAAGGATGTAGGTAGGATTTGAACCCAGGCAGTTTGACTCCAGAGACATTGCTAGACAAACATCTCCAGCCTGTGCTGCTCCCATGAAGCCCTGAGCATGTCTGGTACTCCTCAGATGCCTGCTGACCTAGAGTTGGCTCATCTCTGGAGCTGTTGCCAACCTGTTTAGGCTTTGGAGCTAGACTAGGGTTTGAGTCCTGGTCTACTGCTCACTAGCCTTGTGACTTTGGGCAAATAAGCTCTTAGCTATTACTCTGTGTCTTCGTTTTCGTATGTGTAAAGGGAGGGTGGTAATATCTGTCCCGAAGTCTTGTGAAGATTAAATGAGATACGGTGTTAGAGCTGATAGCAGAGTGCCTAGCATAAAGTAAATTTCAATAAGGTCAATTTAGTTTTGAGTCTTAATCCTGGTGGCTGGGCCTGACCTTTGGGCTCCCAAATCCTCACAACTTTTTGAAGGGTATGCGGGTGGCTTATGTGAATAGGCTTGTTCAAGAAGCTTGCTCTTGATCCACTTTCAACCTGGGCCCTGGCTGGAGGAAAGTGGGTTTGGTAAGTCAGAAAGGCAGGCGAAAGTGGTGACAGGAGGGAGGAGACCCCTGCCCTCCACAGATGGTGCTGAAAAAGACAAAGCTGCCAGTTACCCTCTACTCCCTTCTCATCCGTCAGGGGACTCTTTTTCTCCTTTGGATGTTGTTGGGTTTTGTTTTGTTTTTTTTCCTTTTGTCATGGCTGCGCCAAGTTTATTTCTGATATTATCTGATTTGTTCTATGTTCAGGCCCCTCCCAACCTGAGGGTCAGCCCTGGCAGAACAAAATGCCTCCACATCTGTGTAATGATTGCCCAACTCCAACCTCACCTCCAGCCACTCACATCCATTCTCACCTCCAAATATTTTAGCCACAAAAGGTATGCTTTTTGTTAAAACTTTACCCAATCTTTTGCCTGGCTTTTTTTCAGGTCCCAAATCTAGGAGCTGTTTCTGATTAGTGTGGTTGATAAAGGGTTGTACTTTGTACTCCAGACCAGACTCAAGAGGAAAGAGGCAAGTGGTCAGCCATTCCACAGATGGGAACAAGTGTGAAGAGATGACCAAGGAGATGACATTTAATGGGTGAGTGAAAGATGCCAGTGTCCTGACTTTCAAATATGGTACGATCAAAGTTTTGCTTTAAAATAAGTGTGTGTATGTGTGTTTGTGTAGAATCCATATTCAGAGACCTAATTTGAAAATTAAAAAGATATTATTTTTCCCTGCTTTCCCTGCATGCCTTTTTATTTTAAGTTAGCAGCCCAGCACCCAGGACATTACAGAGGTTTGTGATTTCTTCAGCTAAGACGGCTTGACCTATACATAAGTAGAAAAATCCCAGCTAGTCCAGACTCACTGAAAGTGGAACTACAACACATTTCCCTGAGATAAAACGCTGTGGAATCCTCTTGGTTTTTTCCAGGAAACCCTGAGTCCTTAATGGGACAGAACTTAAGGCAATGGGAACCAAAAAATCATACAAATGTAGTTACCTGTGAAAGAAAAACAAAGGAAAAGAAAGAATTGAAGGGAGCAGATTATGAGAAAGATTGAAATAAAATCAACACATAAGAAAGGGCAGGGGAACCCAGCGGAGGCACCAATCAGAAGGGAGAAGGAACTGCAGGACACGCGCGCCAGCGAGCACACACACACAAACACACACACTTTCAAGAAAAGGTACAAAGGGAACAAAACTGTATGTTGTGGAAGAGAGGGAGGGAGGGAGAGAAGAAAAAAGAGAAAGAGAGAGAGGGAGAGAGGCAGATTGAAATCTCAAGATCTAGACCGGGTCAAGCTGGAAGAACAGGCAGAGTAAGACCAGAGACTGGGTGGGGAATCCCAGAACGATCTGTTTACAAAAAGATAGGCCTATGGAAATTCCACAAGTGACTTTTGAGATTCAAATCCGAAATAGAGAAGGACCCAAATCACACGCTGTCTGTGTGTATTTTAACCGCCTAATGAGGTACCATCTAGACTAGCGGAAATTCTCCCCGGCCTTGAACAGAAGCTTTCAGATTTTAGATTTCAAAAGACCTAAATATCCTCCACGTGGCCTCCGACAGTGCCCGGGGGGGCCGGCCAGCAGCCGCGGTCCTAACCTTCAGGGAGACCCGCGGGAGCGCGCGCCGCGCGGGGGCCGCCCCCTCGGAACTCCCCTCGCATTGTCTGTGCGCCCTGGAGTCTCCGCTTCCCAGGCGCGCTCCAGGTTATTGTTCTCCCTTCGCCCGCAGGGGAGGAGGGTGGGAAGAGGGCGGCGGCGGCGCGCGGCTGCCACCCGGGCAGGGGCGCCTCGGTCCTGGGACCGTGCACCCGGGGGTGGGTCCGATGCCACCTGAGGCTGGGGGGATGCGGGGGCCGCCGAACGCCTCCCTGGACCCCTTCCCCTTCCCTTCCCGCAGGTCCCCAGATCCTGGGCGCGAGCCGGGCGCGGGCCGGCCGGGCCGGGAGCAGGAAGGCGGGCGGGCGTCCGGTGCCGCGCTGTGGCTCCCGCGGCCGCCCGGGCTCTCGCAGCTCGAGGGAGGGACGCTATGACGCACCCTCTCGGTATTAGAACACTTCACCTTCTATTAATAGACACTCCTCCGACCGCAGACCTAGCTCGCCCTCGCTCTCCTTCCCTCCTTCGTGAAGGAAGGGAGGAAAAATCCTACCTAGAATGGAAGCTTCTAATAGGCAGTGTTAAGGAAGAGTTCTATTTTGCACATTCCTTTATAATTCCAGCTACTAATTGCAGATCTAGGGAGCGCTCTTTGGCACAGGGAATTCCCCGATTTTCTGAAGCTTTAACACCTACACGACCTTATTTTACATGTCTCCTAAACATGTCAAATAAATTCGTCTCTTGTGAGTTCATGAAATATTCGCCAAGAATTTGCTCAAACTGGGTAAGACGCAAACCCACTGAATTCAGAGAAAGGATGTTTCTAGCTGACTTTCTGTATTTGCTAAAACCCAGCAATTCTAACCATAAAATTTATTTGGGAGGGGAAGCATATACAGGGAAAACATTGCAGATTTCAAACAAAAGCAAAGTTTGTCTTAGGGTTTTTTGTTTTTTTTAATTGGGGCTTTTGGATGCTTTTAGCTGTACACCATCCATGTAATTATAGGTGATTAAAAATAATTCTTACCAAGTCATAGTAACATTTGCAATAATTAAAACGGGATTTTTTTAAACTGTAATTTATTTCTCATAATTTGGTTGTTTGTGCTGCAGTCAGCACTAAAAAGGAAGACTGATCACTATCTTTCATCTTGGTTTCTATTCAGTTTCACTTTCTAAACTCCAGAGTAGACCAAAGAAATACTGCCCTTTACATTTATTAACAAAAAAGATATATGTATGTAGATAATAGGCTTTTTTTTTTTTTTTTTTTTTTTTTGGCGGTACGCAGGCCTCTCACTGTTGTGGCCTCTCCCGTTGCGGAGCACAGGCTCCGGACGCTCAGGCTCAGTGGCCATGGCTCACGGGCCCCGCCGCTCCGCGGCATGTGGGATCTTCCCGGACCGGGGCACGAACCCGTGTCCCCCGCATCGGCAGGCGGACTCTCAACCACTGCGCCACCAGGGAAGCCCTAGGCATTTTTAATATGCCTTTTTAAGAGACTTTTTTTTTAGAGCAACAAAATTGAGAGGGATGTACGGAGATTTCCCATATAACCTCTGCCCCTACATGGGCATAGCCTCCCCCGTTACCAACATCACTCACCAGAGTGGTACATTTTTTTTTTACCAAGGGTGAGTCTACATTAACGATTCATAGTCATCCAAAGTCCACAGCTTACCTTAAGGTTCATTCTTGGCATTGTACATTCTATGGGTTTGGACAACTGTATAACAACATACATTCATCTTTATAATATCATACAAGGTCTTTTCAATGCTCTAAAAATCCTCTAAGCTCTGTAGAGGCCCATTTTTAAAAGCCTAGCTAAACCGCAGTTTGGTTACCATGCAGGCAATTCTAAGAACGCAGAATATCCAATGTGCCATTCTTGCTAACACCTAGTGTATGAAGTGAGGGGTATCTGTAAAAACAATATAGTTGGCCCTTGAACAAAACGAGGGGGTCGGAACACTGACCCTCCCACCCTCTGTGCAGTCAAAAATCCGAGTATAATTTAGAGTGGGCCTTTCATATCCCCATGGGGTTCCTCTGTATCCAAGTTTCTGTATCCGTGGATTCAACCAACCACAATCCTGTAGTACTATTGAAAGAAATCCTCCTATAAGCACACCCATACAATTCAAACCTGTGTTGTTCAAGGGTCAACTGTATTAAACATGATTTTGCTGTGGAAAAATCATGCCCTCTTACTGTAGAAGCATTTAATAAAGTTTAAGAATGACCACAGTAGCAATTGTTACAGTGCATTATAAAATACCCATTTGATAGTAGGTCCCGCTGTGAAAGACAATTTGGCAATAGCCATCACATTTTTAAATGTATATAACCTTGAGGGCTTCCCTGGTGGCACAGTGGTTAAGAATCCACCTGCCAATGCAGGGGACACTGGTTCAAGCCCTGGTCCAGGAAGATCCCACATGCCGCAGAGCAACTAAGCCCATGCGCCACAACTACTGAGCCTGTGCTCTAGAGCTCGCGAGCCACAACTACTGAAGCCGGCGCGCCTAGAGCCCGTGGTCTGCAACAAGAGAAGCCACTGCAATGAGAAGCCCATGCACCGCAACGAAGAGTAGCCCCTGCTCACCGCAACTAGAGAAAGCCTGCGCACAGCAGTGAAGACCCAACGCAGCCAAAAATAAAATAAATAAATTTTAAAAAATGCTTTAAATATATATACCCTTGGTTCCAGCAATTCCACTCTTGCGAGTATATGCTACAGACACAGTACACACTTGTGAAGTCATTGGTTGTTGCGGTGTTTGTACTAACAAAAGGTTAGAAACAATATAAATGTCCTACAATTATGGTACTATATCCATATACATCCATATTACATAGCCTTGAAGAAGATTAAAGCAACCTTTTTTGGTACTGATAGTGAAGTATGTTTAAGATACACCGTTAAGTGAAAAAAGAAAGATGCAGAAGCAGTGTAAAATACTATCAGTTACATTACAAAAATAAATGTAATGCATATATTAACTTTTATATATATCAAATGTATATTTATATGGAAATATTTATGAAACTGATAGCAATGTTTGCCTCCTGGGAGGTAACTAGGAGGCTAGGATGGGAGAGAAACTTATTTTCTCTTATCTATCTTTTTGTATCTTTGAATTTTGTTCCATGAGCATGCATCATCTATTAGCAAATGTTAGCCTAAAAATACCTTTAAATTCCTTTCTAAATTTACCCACATATGATAGATCTCTCTTTAATTTGTAGACGTTCCATATTTGGGATTATTATCATTTTAGAGAAGTTTACTCTGATGAAACAAAACTAAACTAAAGTAAGCTAAGCTTTTATCCTCAGCACCCTTTTATCTTAGCTCTACCTGATCTGTGAATCATCATAGAAATGCTTTGCCCAGAGGCTGCTAGAACTCTACTACCTGCATTTTAAAAAAAGGTTCTCAGTTGTTGATATATTTTTTCTCTATTCTTGTGGCATGTTATGAATGGGAGTAATGGCAGAGTTAAAGGTCTATTGAGTATCTACTATAAAATAATTACTTAAAGAGATTTATAACTCATCCATTTTATTTTGCACCAGACTGTCACTTAAAACAACGGCCTGTTTATCAGAATTCATATTTCCTACAATGACTTTCTATACTAGAGATGAAGTGGTTAGATTTCAAACTATTCCAGTGGGGTAATGTGCACAGAGTGCTTCTGCCTCTGTTAAAAAAGTGAAAAAACAGAGGCTGGGGGTCGGTGAGGGGTGTGCACTACAAGATTATACCAGAAATGAGCCAAATTGTTTATCTTTTCAATTCCATTGTAGGTATTTCTTTTTCTCCCCCTTTCCAGCTTTATTGAGATATAATTGACATATAACATTGTGTAAGTTTAAGGTGTACACAAGTGTTGACTTGATACCCTTACACATTGCGAAATAATGTTGTAGGTGTTTTTTATATGAGTTCAGGTAAGTTTGTGCTGTTACTCTTCAGTATAACAACAGGAATGGGTACAGGATTGACTTTGCCAGGGTGTTTTCCTCCAGAGGCCCCAGCACCGATGCCTTGTGATGAAGGTGATGATGAAGAAACAGAGGAGCAGGAGGAAGGGTATCAAACAGAAATATTGCTCGTTTACATGTATATGAGCTAATGTACGTAGAGCACTTTGCCAGAGACTGGCAGAGAAAAGGGGATCAAAATAGAATTATTATTAGAATGAGGAGAGGTTTACAATAGTCCCTGGGGTCACAAGCTGTATTTGGGGTCGTAGAATAAGGCTGCCCATATTCCACTTTCTTAAGAACTGCCAAGTCCCTGTGCAATGTTTCCCACCTTCAGGTACCACCAAAGTGAACCACTTTCATGATTTGTACTATCTCTAGGCACCAGTTACACTATTATATGTATGGAGTTTTTAAACCATTAATTCAAGTTAACTTTGCTCTCTGCTTTAGCTAAGTTCTGCTCAAAGCAATAATTATTCCTTTTAGGTGTCAGTGACATATGTAATATGCATATACTATTAGAATAAAATATATTATGTATATAATATTAGAATAAAAAATGCTTGTCTGTGAACCTGTTGAAAGTATCTCATGTAGCATGTCAACCCAATCACCATGTAACTGTTTGTCTTCCCATAACCTGAAGTGGACCCTGTGAGACCCTTGGCAGCTACTACACCCCTTCAGCATCCTAGATTTGGTTTGGGGTGACTGCTGCAGAAGCTGGAAGAGCATGATAATCACCTGCTACTCATCCTGCAAGGCAGATGCTTTCAGAGCAGAAAGCATTTCCAGCCCCTGGCCATGCATGATTAGACCTGCATATATTCACGTGTCTGTGTATCCGTATTCTGGTGGATGCTTCTTGCATTGCTGCTGGTCTCAGCTCAGAAATGACACTTTCCAATAAATATACTCCAGCCAGCTGTTTAAGAACAGGGTTACCTATGTGGGTAGTGAAGAAGACAAAAAGGGTGGGAGTGTTTTGGTGGAAGAGCCCCGGTTTGTGTAACCTGTCCGGTTATACGGACAGGTTATACGGAAGCCTCATTATACGGAAGAGTGAGGTTGTGGAAAACCTTATCTTTTGGAATTGGCCTAAGATATAGTGGCCTAGACTATATCATGCATAGACTTCATTTTTTTTTTTTTTTTTTTTTTTTGCGATACGCAGGCCTCTCACTGCTCAGGCCTCTCCTGTTGCAGAGCACAGGCTCCGGACGCGTAGGCTCAGCGGCCATGGCTCACGGGCCCAGCCGCTCCGCGGCATGTGGGATCTTCCCAGACCGGGGCACGAACCCGTGTCCCCTGCATCGGCAGGCGGACTCTCAACCACTGCGCCCATAGACTTCATTTTTGTTGCGCTTCAATTTACTGCACTTCACAGGTATTGTGTTTTCTACAAATTGAAGGTTTGTGGCAACCCTACATCAAACAAGTCTATTGGTGCCATTTTCCCAACAGCATTTACTCACTTCATGTCTTTTGTCACATTTTGGTAATTCTCGAAATATTTCCAATTTTTTCCTTGTATTATATTTGTTATGGTGATCTGTGATCAGTGATCTTTGATGTTACTATTGTCTTGGGGCACCACAAGCCACGCCCATATAAGACAGCAAACTTAATTGATAACTGTGTGGTGTTCTGAATGCTCCACCCTGCTCCCATCTCTCTCCCTCTCCTTGGGTCTTCTAATTTCAACACAACAATGTTGAAATTAGACCAATTAATAACCCTACAATAGTCTCTAAGTGTTCAAGTGAAAGGAAGAGTCACATGTTTCTCACTTTAAATCAAAAGCTAGAAACGATTAAGCTTAGTGAGGAAGGTGTGTCAAAAGTTGAGGAGACAGGCTGAAAGCTAAGCCAAGTTGTGAATGCAAAGGAAAAGTTCTTGAAGGAAATTAAAAGTGAACACACAATGATAAGAAAACAAAACAGCCTTATTGCTGATATGGAGAAAGTTTTAGTGGTCTGGATAGAAGATCAAACCAGTCACAACATGCCCTTAAGCCAAAGTCTAATCCAGAGCAAGACCTTAATGCTCTTCAATTCTATGAAGGGAGAGAGGAGCGAGGAAGCTGCAGAAGAAAAGTCTGAAGCTATTAGAGGTTGGTTCATGAGGTTTAAGGAACGAAGCCATCTCCAGAACATAAAAGTGCAGGGTGAAGCAGCAAGTGCTGACATAGAAACTGCAGCAAGTTATCGAGAAGATCCAGCTAAGATAATTAATGAAGGTGGCTACACTAAACAACAGATTTTCAGTGTGGAAGAAACAGCCTTCTATTGGAAGATATCATTTAGGACTTTCATAGTTAGAGAGGAGAAGTCGATGCCTGGTTTCAAAACTTCAAAGGACAAGCTGACTCTCTTGTTAAAGGCTAATGCAGCTATTGACTTGAAGTCAAAGCCAGTGCTAATTTACCATTCCAAAAATCCTAGAGCCCTTATGAATTATTCTAAACCTATTCTGGCTGTGCTCTATAAGTGGAATAACAAAGCCTGGTTGACAGCACATCTGTTTACTACATGGTTTTCTGAACATTTTAAGCCTACTGTTTAGACCTAGTGTTCAGAAAGAAAGATTCCTTTCAGCTCCTTGACAATGCACCTGGTCACCCAAGAGCTCTGATGGAGAGGTACAATGAGATTAATGTTTTCATGCCGCTAACACAACATCCATTCTGCAGCCCATGGATCAAGGAATAATTTCTACTTTCAAGTCTTATTATTGAAGAAATATATTTCATAAGGCTATAGCTGCCATAGATAGTGATTCCTCTAATAGATCTGGGCAAAGTCAATCGAAAACCTTCCATAAAGGACTGATCATTCTAGATGCCATTAAGAATATTTGTGATTCATGGGAAGAGGTCAAAATATCAATATTAACAGGAGTTTGGAAGAAGTTGATTCCAACCCTCATGGATGACTTTGAGGGTTCAAGACTTCAGTGGAGGAAGTAACTGCAGACGTGGTAGAAACAGCAAGAAAACTAGAATTCGAAGTGCTGCCTGAAGAGGTGAGTGAATTGCTGCAATCTCATGATAAAACTTTAACAGCTGAGGAGTTGCTTTTTATGGATAAGCAAAGAAAGTGGTTTCTTGAGGTGGAATCTACTCCTGGTGAAGATGCTGTGAAGATTGTTGAAATGACAAGAAAGGATTTAGAATATTACATAAACTTAGTTGATAAAGCAGCGGCATGGTTTGAGAGGACTGAGTCCAATTTTGAACGAAGTTCTACTCTGGGTAAAATACTATCAAACAGAATTGCATGCTACAGAGAAACCGTTTGTGAAAGGAAGAATCAATCGACGGGCCAAACTTCATTGTTGTCTCATTTTAATAAACTGACACATCTACCCCAGCCTTCAGCATCCACCACCCTGGTCAGTCAGCAGCATCAACATCGAGGCAAGACCCTCCACCAGCAAAGAGATTATGACTCTCTGAAGGCGCAGATGATGTTTAGCATTTTTTTTAGCAATAAAGTATTTTTTTAAACTTTTAATTTTATATTGGAGTATAGTTGATTAACAATGTTGTGTTAGTTTCAGGTGTACAGCAAAGTGATTCAGTTATACATATACATGTATCTATTCTTTTTCAAATTATTTTCGCATTTAATCTGTTACGTAATATTAAGCAGAGTTCCCTGTGCTATACAGTAGGTCCTTGTTGGTTCTCCATTTTAAATATAGCAGTGTGTACATGTCAATCCCAAACTGCCTAATAAAGTATTTTTAAATTAAGGTATGTACGTTGTTTTTTACACATAATGTTATTGCACACTTAATAGACTACAGTGGAGTGTAAACATAACTTTTACACGCACTGAGAAACCAAAAAATTCGTGACTTGCTTTATTGGAATATTTGCCTTATTGTGGTGGTCTGGAACCAAACCAGCAATGTCTCTGAGGTGTGCCTGTATAAAATGAAAGGGTACTGTTCAAAAAATAATTGTCCGCTCACGTGTCAACCACCCAGCCTAAGAAATGGACAATTACCAGCCCCTTAAGAAGCCCCTGTGTGCCCATTTCTGAACACATCTGCCTCCCTGGCTTCTCTCGGGAACTACCTTTCCGAATTTTGTTTTGCTTTATAGTTGTAATGGTTATGTATGTGTTCCTGAATAACATAGTATTTAGTTTTATCTGCCTTTTGAACTCGAAATAGATGGAATCTTTGATGACTTGCTTTTTTCGCTCCACATTCTATTTTTGAGCCTCATCCAGTCCCTTCCCTTCTCTCCTCTTTGCAGGCCTTCAGCGCAGATCCCCTCTGGGATTCTTGCATTTATCTTCTGACCAGGCTCTCTGTTGACAGACTCTTCCCTCCAGAATTCACTGTGCAAACCACCACCAAATCCTCACCTTAAAATGGGAAGTTATATTTAAAACTTTTCTAGCAGCGTATTCAGTGGCATGAGAAATGTTTACCTTTACAAATTTTGTATAAATATATATTACAAATCACACAAAACTTTAACAGTCGCTCTCTCTGGACGGTAGGATTATAGATAGCTTAATTTTTTTCTTTGCGATATTTTTCTATTTCCCAAGTTTTCATTGGAAGCCTTGGATGCAAGGTTCTGGTCTTCCCTGCTTTTATCTTCCCAGTTCCCAGTGGTTTCTGAGGTCTGACCTGGTGAAGAGGTGGGTGTGTGGGGCACAAGAGCAGAACATGGAGCCCCCTTTCTCAATGACATGTTTGTATTCAAAGCCACAGGCTTTCTTTCCCACCCCCAGTCCAGAGCACCATTATCTCACCTGAGGCAGGGCAGCCGGGACCTTCAACCATTCTGGTAAACAGGGCCAGCATCATGGATGTACCACCTCTGCAGTCACACAGGGGCCCACACTCAGAAGGGCTTTCTGCTGCTATGCTATCTCAAAAGTCTTGATTTTATTTTTGAACCTATGTTTTGTATGTGAAATCCGATGGGACAGTGGAGTATGAGCAGAGGGCATATGCATGCATTGCACGTCTGCTGTTCTTGCTGCCCCATGAGCACAGAATTCCGGTTGTCCCACATGATTTCGAGTTCAGCAAGATGTAAGTGTATTTCATCTTTGATTAAGTTGGGGCGCTGACAGCCCTGAGAGGTCATGCTTTCCATTCAAACCAGGACTGGTTTTGAAGGTAGAAAAAGGGCCATGGTATTCTAAAGACATGAACAACCAAGGAATCTTATCGGAGCCTTTGTTTCTTTTGATACTCTCTGTATTAGCCAACCACATATCCTGAAAATGAAGACATAGGAGGAAAGGGAAATCTTAGGGCACCGCATAGTTCCTTTTCCTTTTAGTCCTTCCTCATTCAACAGTAAGTTGAAGGTAGAGGGTTGGTGGAGTGAGCACATATCAAGAAGTGAAATAAAAACAAGTGAATTAGTTTTGTGCAGCGTTTCCACTGTTCTGGTAAGAACGAAATACATAAGCACCTGCAAGCTACGAAATATGAATTAGATCATTTTAGTGATTCTGCTTATAAGTTAAATGCTCTTATATTTGAATTTAAAACTGATATTTCACAATATAAAAATAAATGATAAAATTCAGGCTAATATTTTCAATTATTGTTTACTTAGAATAACATTAAATAACAAACAAAAAAAAAAAGGCAAGGAAAGTTGAGAGAGAGACTGTGGGAAAACCTTTAACAGCACTTTTTTTGGGCCCCTAAAATTGTAGTTCCAAATCTATGGTTTATGTTGTCTTGCAGCTCATGAAAATCCAGGGCTTTTCTATAAAACTCTTGTCTCTGCTGTGGCTACTTAAAGGCCATTTCGAGACCTGGAAGTCAAGAGAAGACTCTTTTCTCTAAATCTCTGCTGTGGAATATCCATACCCTGAGGGAACAGGCTGGGGTAGAGAAAATGTAGGAAAACCATACTTGTTCATATCTCAGAATACTGTCCCCCCTATATTAAAAACAAAAAACAGAACAACACCTAGCAACCATAAATTCGTTGAAGGCAAGGACCTTCTTTCTCTTGCGCTTAACCATAGAGCTGTCCTTTAATAGGGACTTAATAGTTGTCCTTTTCCTCAATAAATATTTGCTCATTTAAATGTAAAGTGCTCTTTCATCATGCGGTTCTCAAACACCTTCAAAGCCTCCCTATTGCCTTAACCTACAAATTGAAACTCCTAACCAGGCATTTAAGGTTCTATAATCTGGGTTCAATCTACTTTTCGAAATTCATCTCCCAAGACTCCCTAGAACTCTGTCAGTAATGGTCGCACAAATACAGAATGACTGGATTACACAGCTCCTAGGAGTTACAGAAACTACAGATGGATAAATCATTAGCCCTTTTACGGTTAGGTTTAGGTAATACATACGAGCTAACATTAATGTCCCAATATTGGGAGCCAGTGATGAGTGTTATACAGACCCTAAATGGGAGTCATTAAGATATTCAATCCCGAGAACAGTCATCTCCTCAGGATCACATCCTGGCTTCTGCAGAAATCAGAGACCCAAAGCTAGCTGGGTCCCTTCTAGCTAGGTTAGAAGCCTGCAGCTGTTGCTTAGTCCACCGGGAAGGGTGTGGGCTGCTGGGCCTCACGTGCTGCGCTGTGGAGCTCCCTACCTGGGCTTAGGCAAGTTCCTGGACTTTAAGGACCATGAACTCATAGCCATTACTAAGTGTCAGAATTTCACATGCTAGTAATGAGCCATTAAGGAAAGCTTTGGGCAGAGACAAGCTTTTAAGGCAGTGTAACCCAAGCAGGGGCTATTCTCAGTGTACCTTGGTGGGAATCAATTGTGTTTCCAACATGCCTGCGTGGGGGAGATTCGTAACCTGACAGGGCTGGGAGAAACTTGAAGAGCCATTGCATCCATGCCCTTGTCTTTAGTTTAGAAAACTCCGAAATCTTTTAAAAAAATTACCTATCTATGCCCAAACCTGGTAACTCCTTCACTTGTTTGTCAACCCTGATTTCAGAGAGCTATTTCTGATATCTAACCTAAATCTCCACAGTTAATTATCTTTTTCCATCTCCTCCCTCTCAGTCAACTTTAAAAGGCCATTGTGTCTACTGCTTACTGACACACAGCTAATATTACAGTTACTGTTATTGTTTCATCCTTACAGTTGTTACTAGCATTGACAGCACACTAGGAGGTACAGAAAAAATACATAAGCAGGGCTTTCCTGGTGGCGCAGTGGTTGAGAGTCCGCCTGCCAATGCAGGGGACACGGGTTCGTGCCCCCGTCTGGGATGATCCCACATGCCACGGAGTGGCTGGGCCCGTGAGACATGGCTGCTGAGCCTGCATGTCCAGAGCCTGTGCTCCGCAACGGAAGAGGCCACAACAGTGAGAGGCCCACGTACCGTCAAAAAAAAAAAAAAAAACAAACAAAAAACATAAGCAAACACATTTCTAGATCAGTCTTGAAATACAGCTTTTTAAAATCTAGTAATGTTTGGGTGTTCCTGACTTGGAAATGGGGAAGTAGGCAGATGTGAGAAGCAGAGTGGCAAGGGTGTATTCTATATCTCTGACTGTGGTCACTCCTCAAGAGCCATCACTTACCTCCCACCCAGCCTGGGAAGGAAACTTAGAATCAGATAAATGTATATTAAACACGTATAGGGGAGCAGGGAGGTGATTGGGCATGGCATGGTGGTAGAAACCGTGGGGGCCTGCGAAGGAGTCCACTCCGGGGCATGGTGGGGAGGGCCTACATGAAAACTGCCACAATTTCATGTGAAAACTAGGAGGAAATATTTGAGTTGAAAATGAGTCATAACAGCACCTTCCTTATCCTTCCCTCAAAGTGCCCGGCTAAGAGCAGAAATGAAAAACATTGATGCATCCTCTAGTGAAAGACATCCCAAGGCCTGGGGCTTACACCATCTTGTTGTTTCTTACTGTTTTTTACTTATAAAACATTTTAAAGATTTATCCATGTTGCAAGATGGACACTTAGTGCATTACTTCCAATAGTTGCATGTTATTCTATGATATGTGCTACGTTTTATTTAACCTTCCGTAATGCACAGGTGATATATACTGTTTGCCAACAATATGCTGCTACTTCAATTGCTGCTGTGATGATTGTCCTCGCTTGTGCCCTTTTATGGACTTGTGCAAGAGTTTCTTAGAGGTATGTATTCCCAGGAGTGGAACTGCTGGGCCACAGGAAAACACATACTACATTTTATTACATATTTCCAGATAACTTCAAAACAGCTGTACCAGGGACTTAACTCCCAATAGCAATGCATGACAGTTCATGCTTCCTCCCATCCTAGCCAACACTTGGTGTTACCTAACTTTCACATTTTTGCCTATTTAATGGATGTAAAGAAGTGTGTTGTTGCTTTAATATGCATTTATCTGATTATAAGTGGGATTGTATATCTCTTCATCTACTTTTTAAAATTGAAGTATAGTTGGTATACAATATTATGTAAGTTACAGGTGTACAATATAGTGATTCACAATTTTTAAAGGTTATATTCCATTTATAGTTATTATAAAATATTTGCTGTATTCCCATATTGTACAATATATCTCTTCATCTACTTGTTAGTCTCTCAAGCTTCCCTTCTGTAAATTTGCCTGTTCATATCCTTTGGCTATTTTTCTATTGTGTTTCCTGTTTTTTTCTTCTCAATATAATAGGAATATAATTCCTATTATATCCTAGACATTAATGTCTTCTTGGTTTGGAAACACCTCTCAGTCTATCAACTTTCTCTTAGCTGGTCTATGATGTTCTTTGTTAACCAGAAACTTTAATTTTGATATAGTCAAGTTCATCATTCTTTTGGTTTTATAGTTTATGCTTTCAGAGTCTTATTGAAGAAATCTTTTCCTATCCTAAGATTCCAAAGCTACTCTTCTGTTTTTAATTTCTATTAGCTCTATAGTTTTCCCTTTCCCTTTTAGGTTTTTTTATTCATTGAAATTTCACCTTTCCAAATGGTATGAGATATAGATGCAGCTTTACTTTTCTCCATGGTGAACCAATTTTTCCAACATTATCTATGAAACAAAACTTGTGTGTTAGGTTGGATTATTATTCCCAATCCTTCGTGTCCTCCATGCTATAGAATTATACTCCCATGCTCTTTGCCATGTGGTTTTGCAGCACCTTCTACCAATTTGTTAGACTTGGCCATGTGACTAATTTGGTCAATGAAATATTAGGAGATGGCAGCAGATGTGTTAAATGTGTTTGGGTGATGAGACTTCATCTCTTGAGCTCCTGTCATTGCCAGAATGAGGCATGTGATAAAGACCTGAACTAACCTGTGTCCTGGAGCAAAGCCCAGCTGAATTTGGCTGAGTCCAGCCAAGTCTTGACCAGACCAGATGAGATCAGTAGAGACCTGTGAGAGAGAAAAAACAATGGCTGCTATAAGCCACTGGTATTTCTGGGTTGTTCATTACATGGTATTACTACTGCAGCAATAGTTGACTATCTCTACATGATTTTCTCATAGATTTGTGATGTTACCATTATCACATACCAAGTTCTCATAGGTAAAAGTGTTGTTTCTGAGTTCTCTATTCCGTCCCACTGTTCTACATGTCTGCTACTGTGACTTATGTCATTATCTGGAAGGGTAAATTTCCCCTCTATGATTTTTGTTTTCAAAAATGACCAGATTATAATGGAATTCAATCTTCCATATGTATTTGAGAATGTTTAAATTCTTCAAATCCCATTAAAAGTTTGAATGGTTTGCACTGAGTTTATGAATACATTTAGAGATCACTGATATCTTAAGAATGTTACTCCTATCCACAGACATTATATATACCCCTATTCAGGTCTTCTTTGAAGTCTGTTAATAGCATTAACATTTTTTCCCATGAAAGTTTTGTGCATTTTTTTCTTAGGTTAATTCCCCAAAACTTTAGAGTTTTGTTGCTATTGTAAGAAGTATCTTATTTTCTAGTTTGTTAGTACTAGTATGTAAGTATACTTTTGGTTTTCATGAATTGATTTTGAATTTGGGAATCTTGCTGTATCAGGATAAGGTTTGGCTATCTGTAACACCAGGCACACACATACACAAACTAAAATAACAGTGGCGTGAATGAGATAGATGTTTATTCAAGAAGTTCCAAAGTTTGGAGGTAGACATTTTAGGGCTGGTTTTAGTATAGCAGGTGCCTTCTTTCTTGTTCTGCTATGTGTGGCTTCCATATTCAAACTCAGCTCACGGTCTAGGATGACTGCCGAAGCTCCAGCTATTGTATCTTCATTTCAGATGGCAGGAAAGAGGATGAGGCACATTCCCTCCTTTTAGGAATGTGTGCACCAGTTCTGCTTTTAACCCATTGCCTGGAACATGGCAATACTTAGCTACAAGGGAGGCTAGCAAATGTTGTCTTTATTCTGGTTGGCCTTGTGCCCTATAAAAAAAAAAGTAGTTCTTTGGAAGAAGGGGAGAAAAGCATCTCTGTCACCTTGCTGCATTCTTTTATTATTTCTAATAGCTTATTGTTTCTATAAGGTGTTTTATGTGGTTGATCATATTACTGCAAACAATCCCAATTTTATCTCTTTCCTTCTGATTCTTCTATTTAATTTCTTCTTCCTTTTATTACAAATCTTATTTTGTCAGCCAGGACTTTCAATATCATGTTAAACAGCAGTGGCAACCTTCTCTTGATCCTACACTTAAATGGAATGTGTTTAAAGTTAATCAATTTATAATATTTTGCTGTACATTTTTGGTCCTTCATAAAGTTAAGTAAATTTCTTACTATTCTTAACTTTCCTGAAAGTTTTTATTATTAATAATGATGCACATTCTCGAATGATTTTTCTCTCTTATTCTTTCTGAGGTGAGTTATTTAGATAGGTTTTCTGATGTTAAATCATACTTGAATTTCTAGAATAAACCCTACTTATTATGTTTTCATGATAAATGGCTAGATAGGTAGCTAGACAGGTATATTCTAAAGAGAGGGAAATGAATATCAAGGGTTTTCCTAGTTCACTGGAGTAAGAATGTTGGATTCGGTTAGTTAATATTTAGAAATTTTTGCATTTATGTTCAGAAGCGAAATGGGCCTATTTTTAAATTGTCCATTTTCAGATTTAGGGTCTAATTCTGCTGTTTTTCTTTTTTTCCTTCTCTGCCTCCTCTTGCTCATGGTGGCGGTTTTTTTTCTTTTTTTTAAAAATATCTTTATTGGAGTATAATTGCTTTACAATAGTGTGTTAGTTTCTGCTTTATAACAAAGTGAATCAGCTATACATATACGTATATCTCCATATCTCCTCCCTCTTGCATCTCCCTCCCACCCTCCCTACCCACCCCTCTAGGTGGTCACAAAGCACAGAGCTGATATCCCTCTGCTATGCAGCTACTTCCCACTAGCTAGCTATTTTACATTTGGTAATGTGTATATGTCCATGCCACTCTCTTCGTCCCAGCTTACCCTTCCCCCTCCCCGTGTCCTCAAGTCCATTCTTTACATCTCTGTCTTTATTCCTGTCCTGCCCCTAGGTTCTTCAGAACCTTTTTTTTTTTTTTTTAGATTCCATATATATATGTGTTAGCATATGGTATTTGTTTTTCTCTTTCTGACTTCCTTCACTCTGTATGACAGACTCTAGGTCCATCCACCTCACTACAAATGACTCAGTTTTGTTTCTTTTTATGGCTGGGTAACATTCCATTGTATATATGTGCCACATCTTCTTTATCCATTCATCTGTCGATGGACGCTTAGGTTGCTTCCATGTCCTGGCTGTTGTAAATAGAGCTGCAGTGAACATTGTGGTACATGACTCTTTTTGAATTATGGTTTTTTCAGGGTATATGCCCAGTACTGGGATTGCTGGGTCATATGGTAGTTCTATTTTTAGTTTTTTAAGGAACCTCCATACTGTTCTCCATAGTGGCTGTATCAATTTACATTCCCACCAACAGTGCAAGAGGGTTCCCTTTTCTCCACACCTTCTCCAGCATTTATTGTTTGTAGATTTTTTGATGATGGCCATTCTGACTGGTGTGAGGTGATACCTCATTGTAGTTTTGATTGGCATTTCTCTAATGATTAGTGATGTTGAGCATCCTTTCATGTGTTTGTTGGCCATCTGTATATCTTCTTTGGAGAAATGTCTGTTTAGGTCTTCTGCCCATTTTTGGATTAGGTTGTTTGTTTCTTTGATATTGAGCTGCATGAGATGCTTATAAATTTTGGAGATTAATCCTTTGTCAGTTGCTTCATTTGCAAATATTTTCTCCCATTCTGAGGGTTATCTTTTTGTCTTGTTTATGTTTTCCTTTGCTGTGCAAAAGATTTTACGTTTCATTATGTCCCATTTGTTTGTTTTTATTTCCATTTCTCTAGGAGGTGGGTCAAAAAGGATCTTGCTGTGATTTATGTCATAGAGTGTTCTGCTTATGTTTTCCTCTAAGAGTTTGATAGTGTCTGGCCTTACATTTAGGTCTTTAATCCATTTTGAGTTTATTTTTGTGTATGGTGTTAGGGAGTGTTCTAATTTCATTCTTTCACATGTAGCTGCCCAGTTTTCCCAGCACCACTTATTGAAGAGGCTGTCTTTTCTCCATTGTACATTTTTGCCTCCTTTATCAAAAATAAGGTGACCATATGTGTGTGGGTTTATCTCTGGGCTTTCTATCTTGTTCCATTGATCTATATTTCTGTTTTTGTGCCAGTACCATACTGTCTTGATTACCGTAGCTTTGTAGTATAGTCTGAAATCCAGGAGCCTGATTCCTCCAGCTCCATTTTTCTTTCTCAAGATTGCTTTGGCTATTCAGGGTCTTTTGTGTTTCCATACAAATTGTGAAATTTTTTGTTCTAGTTCTGTGAAAAATGCCAGTGGTAGTTTGATAGGGATTGCACTGAATCTGTAGATTGCTTTGGGTAGTAGAGTCATTTTCATAATGTTGATCCTTCCAATCCAAGAACATGGTATATCTCTCCATCTGTTTGTATCATCTTTAATTTCTTTCATCGGTGTCTTATAGTTTTCTTCATACAGGTCTTTTGTCTCCTTAGGTAGGTTTATTCCTAGGTATTTTATTCTTTTTGTTGCAGTGGTAAATGGGAGTGTTTCCTTAATTTCTCTTTCAGATTTTTCATCATTAGTGTATAGGAATGCAAGAGATTTCTGTGCATTAATTTTGTATCCTGCTACTTTACCAAACTCATTGATTAGCTCTAGTAGTTTTCTGGTAGCATCTTTAGGATTCTCTAAAGATTCTCTAGTATCATGTCATCTGCAAACAGTGACAGCTTTTCTTCTTTTCTGATTTGGATTCCTTTTATTTCTTTTCCTTCTCTGATTGCTGTGGCTAAAGCTTACAAAACTATGTTGAATAATAACGGTGAGAGTGCACAACCTTGTCTTGTTTCTGATCTTAGAGGAAATGGTTTCAGTTTTTCACCATTGAGAATGATGTTGGCTGTGGGTTTGTCATATATGGCCTTTATTATGTTAAGTTCCCTCTATGCCTACTTTCTGGAGGGTTTTTATCATAAATGGGTGTTGAATTTTGTCAAAAGCTTTCTATGCATCTATTGAGATGATCATATGGTTTTTCTCCTTCAATTTGTTAATATGGTGTATCACATTGATTGATTTGCGTATATTGAAGAATCTTTGCATTCCTGGGATAAACCTCACTTGATCATGGTGTATGATCCTTTTAATGTGCTGTTGGATTCTGTTTGCTAGTATTTTGTTGAGGATTTTTGCATCTTTGTTCGTCAGTGATATTGGCCTGTAGTTTTCTTTTTTTGTGACATCTTTGTCTGGTTTTGGTATCAGGGTGATGGTGGCCTTGTAGAATGAGTTTGGGAGTGTACCTCCCTGTGCTATATTTTGGAAGAGTTTGAGAAGGATAGGTGTTAGCTCTTCTCTAAACGTTTGATAGAATTCGCCTGTGAAGCCATTTGGTCCAGGGCTTTTGTTTGTTGGAAGATTTTTAATCACAGTCTCAAATTCAGTGCTTGTGATTGGTCTGTTTATATTTTCTATTTCTTCCTGGTTCAGTCTTGTGCTTTTCTAAGAATTTGTCCATTTCTTCCAGGTTGTCCATTTTATTGGCATATAGTTGCTTGTAGTAATCTCTCATGATCCTTTGTGTTTCTGCAGTGCCAGTTGTTACTTCTTGTTTTCCATTTCTAATTCTATTGATTTGAGTCTTCTCCCTTTTTTTCTTGATGAGTCTGGCTAATGGTTTATCAATTTTATCTTCTCAAATAAACAGCATTTAGTTTTATTGATCTTTGCTATTGTTTTCTTCATATCTTTTTCATTTATTTCTGATCTGATCTTTATGATTTCTTTCCTTCTGCTAACTTTGGGGTTTTTTTGTTCTTCTTTCTCTAATTGCTTTAGGTGTAAGGTTAGGTTGTTTATTTGAGATGTTTCTTGTTTCTTGGGGTAGGATTGTATTCTATAAACTTCCCTCTTAGAACTGCTTTTGTTGCATCCCATAAGTTTTGTGTCGTCGTGTTTTCATTGTCATTTGTTTCTAGGTATTTTTTGATTTTCTCTTTGATTTCTTCAGTGATCTCTTGGTTATTTAGTAGCATATTATTTAGCCTCCAAGTGTTTGTATTTTTATAAACTTTTTCCTGTAATTGATATCTGGCCTTATAGCATTGTGGTTGGAAAAGGTACTTGATTTCAATTTTCTTAAATTTACTGAGGCTTGATTTGTGCCCCAAGATATGATCTATTCTGGAGAATGTTCCATGAGCACTTGAGAAGAAAGTGTATTCTGTTATTTTTGAATGGAATGTCTTATAAATATCAATTAAGTCATGGTGGGTTTTTTCTTCATTTGTTTTGTAATTTGGATTGTGAGCTAATGTTTGGGCTCTCTCTTTGGGAATGCTAATGAGACCGGGTTGAAGCCTCTATCTTCAATAAAGGATGTGCTTTTGCTTCCCGGTCCATGTGGGTTGTATATAAGCTCTATGAGATAACAAAAATCTCATATAGTACTTTTTTTTTTTTTTTGGTAACCATAATAGTTCTTAGCACATCATTAGTCTCACTCCACTGTTTAGAAAAAAAATGACAGTAACAATATAAATGTATTATCATTTGTATATTGAAATTTGCATTTTGAAATGTGATTCCCACATATAAAAAATTCTGTCTTTGTATACTTTGAAATCATAAACTAGTAAGTTTCACACATATTGTAGATTTATACATAACATCAATTACAATGATATTTTTAAGCTTATACATTTATTTGACTTCCCCATATTTTAAGTGTTGTAGTTATAAGGTATGCCTATGGTATTTATGAAAGCCCATTTGCCAACTTCATCATTTTTTTGTTAGGGATCACCCTGCCAGTGTATAAGACAGTCCTGTGCACAAGAAATGTAGAAAGGGAAGTGATCACAAAAATGAGAGATAGAAAATATATAGGAGAAAGGAATATATGTGGAAGAAAGGAAATAGATATGTGTGAGAAAGGGAAAAAGAAGAAAGGAAGAAGTAAATAAGGGTTTTTAAATTTTCAAAAGGAAGGAGTAAACAGGGGTTTTCAAAGGAAACATTTGATATTTTAATATTTATTCAAGTCACCGGGGGTATTTGCTAAAAAAACAGATGTCCAGGACCAGACTACAGAGATAATGAGTCAATAGATCTGAGAGCAGACTCAGGAATCTAGGTTGGCCTTAGACAACCATTTAAGAAATACTGGAATAGGGTGAGCACAGAATTAGAAAATGACACATGGTGGGGACTGGAGACATGCCAATAACAACTGACAAAGGAGCAACTTCTGCCACAGGATGCTCACCCTAGCTATTTGGAGATCCTCTGAAAGATACTAGTGTATGTCTAGACTCAAAATCTCTTTCTGTGTTTTCAGTACCATCCACAGTATGTAAGATAACACTCCGACCAATGATATTCACCTGAGCCATAAAATGACCTCACAGTGAAAGAAATAAGAAACAGGCTTTCTAAAAAGTATTATCAGCATTATTCTTAAATGCAGTAAAACAGCCCACACTAGAAACAGAGCTGATTTTTCTCACATGAGGGATTTAGTGTGTTTAAATTATCACAGGGTGACCTGGCTAAGGGAACATGGCCCACCTCCTGCAGATCACTATGTCCTGGGATGAGGATGCTGGCCTCCTTGCACTGACGAACTCCGAAGAAGTTTCAAAACACCGAGGGGCAACAGGTACACAATCTGGGCACTATGAGAAGTCTGCAGCCCGGTTCATTTTCTTAGGATACAGGCTGAAATCATGGAGTAGGGCTAAAATCAGAAAGAGAAGAGGTAAGTGGTGTCAGGCTGAGTGTCACAATTACAGTTTAGGGGAAGGATCCATACCTTAAAATGACAATAATCAAGGAAAGCCCCAACTGGAATAAGCCTGAAGGCTTATTGTTCACTTATTATGTCTCCTCTGAATTCCAGACCACTGTAGGTTTTAATCTTATAATTATGGGGGAAAAAAAATGATCTTGCTCACTTCAAGACCGTAAATCAACCCTAGGTCTCTCTAGTTGACTTGTCTATGGAGAATGGACTTTGGGTATTCTAAGTGGTTTTGAAAATCTTTTTTTTGTAGGTATGTGATATGTGATTTGTCTTTCCTTGGTTTCTTGGTAGGAAGCAATTGTCGTAAATTTCAAATAACGTGCAGAAATGCACCTTGTGGGAAAGAAGGTGGATTTTTGCCAGTGTATTTGCTTTTGTGGGCATCTCTGTTCAGGTTTATTAGTGATAACAGTTCCTTTCAAGTACAAGTGCGTGGAAAGTGTTAAGGTCTGTAAAATGATTACGAGACAGTAGGCAAGAAATTGAGAAAAAGCCATAGCTCCTGGGAATGAGCCGCGAGAAGATCTAGTAGTGAGTGCTCCCTAGGATTGCTGTCAGGGTACAAGGTGAGGACCGTGGGCAGAGAAGTGGGAGCGGTGCGGGAGAGAGGGCTGGAGGGAGCTAATACATATATACACGCACAAAGCCCATACAGCTTCACTCATGCCAGGTTAAGAAGTGCCTTTTCCAGAAACTCAATAAAGAAATGGTATGCATTCAGGAGCTGTTTCAACCTGTCCACACCCTACCCTGACTTCCCCAGAAAACAGGCAAGCAAGGAGGCAAATGCCATTGCCAAGCCTCCGGTCTCTGGCGTCCAGCTCCCTCAGCTCCCAGAGCACAGCCCCACAGGGCGTCACACGGAGCTGCCTCCAAGAGTGGGCACTGCACCGACCTGAGGTAAAGTTTTGATGTGATTCACTCCAAATCTGTCTGCCACTCGAGAGTGGGGTTTGGCCGCAGAGGCTCCCCGGCAGCACCAGGCAGAGGCTGAGCAGCAGCAGCAGTAACAGCCTGCAGGCTGAGTAAGGAGCCAGCCTCCGCCGCCTCCTCCTCCTGCCGGCGCGGAGTCGGCAGCACAGCCAGTCCTTATCGCTGTCACGCCGCCAGCAGCGCGGCCCCTCCGCCCCCCACCCCACCCCACCCAGCACGGCCCCAACCCTCTCACTGTTATTTGCTTGACTGACCCGAAATGGGCAGGAGGGAGGACCTGGGCGCCTGAGGGAGGGGAGGGCGTTGGCCCGCCCACTCCTTCCCCTCTGGCTCTCTGAGGCAGCTTCTCCTCCTCATTGGTCACACACTTGCGTCCATCACCTCCATGCGGCCCCGGGATTGGCAGAAGGCGCACTTCGGAGCGAGGAGGGCAGAGTGACTCCTCTGGTCTCCGGCGCCTCATCTTTCCCTCCACCCCCCTTTTCAACGTCCACCCACCTCTCCCCAGCCCCCACTCCATTCCCCCTCCCTACTCCAGTTCGCGGCAGTGTCCTTAGAAGACTCATTGGGCCAGGGGCGAAGCCAGCCGCCTATCGAGCCGCGCCGTCATTGGCCGACGCCCACGCCCGTCGGAGCGGCAGGCTTCGCCACTGGGTGGCTTCTCTCCGCTCCCCGCCCCCCCCAAAGCCTCGCCCTCTCAGTCGCCTCCTCCCCTCCCGGCTCTTCCACTGCCCCCTTTCCCCTCCCGTCCCCGCCGCGTCTCCCCTGTCCAGCTGGGCGGGGACTGCTGTACGACTCTGTAAAGTCTGTGAGTCACTGCACAACCTATCAATCCAATTAAATGTCTTGAGCGAGCCGAGCAGGCGGTGCTGCCGCCGCCGCCGCTCGCCCAGCCGCGGCCGCCCCTTCTCGCAGCGCCCCTCTGATCCATGGCTGTCTGTACTTGTTACGGTGTAACCTCCTCCTCCGCCTCCTCCGCCTCCTCCTCAGGAGCCGCTGCAACTTCCCCTCAGCCAGCCTCCTCCTCTGCTTGGGGACTGCAAAGGCATGGGATAGACCTAGAGCCACTTCTCTCTCCCCTCCAGCCCTCGCTCAATCTCCCCCTTTTAAATTAAAGTCTATCCCTCGCTCCTCGTCGTTTTAGGGATTTATTTGTCAGTCTTTTATTTCCTCTGATTTTATTTTCCCTCCCTGGGGCAGGGGGGTCGCAGGGGCCGGTGGGTTTATTTTAGGGAAGGGGCTCTTCCCCCCCCCCGTTTCTCCTTGTCCCTTTCTGGCCGTGACTTGATTTTCCTGCCCCTCTCCGCTCCCACCCCTCGAACTCAGCGTCCTGCACTCGAGTGACGCAGCGACACCCTCCGCCCACAGCCCAGACGTCCCCTCCCTCGCTGCCACCCCGACCCGTCTCGGGGCTGGACCCGGTGCCGACTTCACAGAAGGGTGAGTACCGTGTTGGGTTGGCGGAGGGGTGGGGGAGAATCTAGAAAAATGTTGTAGCCGGTCCACTCTGGGGAGGGCAGGGATCACGTTGTGGGCTGGAGGTTCCCGGTCAGGCGTGGATTTGAGGTGGCGACTGCCTCCCCCTCGCTCCCTCTTCCCCCGCCCCTCGACTCCTTATTCACCAGCCTTGCTGTATTTCTAGGTATTGCCAGACTTCCACCATCGGGGCATTATAATGCTTATAAAATGAGCTGTAATGGCATGCTTTCTTAGTGAGTGGTCATAGTCAGCGATGTGATCTGATAGACTGTATGACCTGCAAAAAGTGCAAAACGGCTAATGGGTAGGTTTTCCTCCAAATCAAAGTTAAACTTTTATTCAATAAAGGCAAAGTAAAAGATACTTCTAATTTGAATGTGTGGAGATAGACCAAGAGAAGACAGGTTGCCTTGTGGCATGGCTTACTATTTTTATTTTAAAATAGTTCTTTAGGTTCCCTTTTGAAAAAAAAAACGTGAATTCAGTATTAACGTAAAGGTTATGAAGTCTTTGAACCTGTTGGAGGAAAGCAAGGTAAGATGCAAATCCAGCTTGACACTTCATCTTTAGCTCACCTCTATTCTAGCAAGAAATTAAAGCACAGAATTTTTTATTTCTCTGTCACTGGGCACAGTGGGGTGTGCTAAGGACAAAAAGGGCTTTTTTTTTCTTTTGATATCTCTCTTTTGTATACTTGATTGCTCTTGAACAAAATTTTAATTTGGTCTCTTGGTTGTTGGCTGTTCAAAAGTACACATACTTGGCCATATATGCTTTATGAGAATCTTGCCCTGTGCATCTTTAATATTTAATTTGAGATAAAACTAAAAATTATGAGAAATAGTTACTCTGAATCACCTTCTGAGGTCGCTTTTGAGAATTCAGCCTATTTAAAATGGTATTCCTCTTTTTGAATCAAGTTCTGGTCTAGTTGTCCACAAGATTCAAATTAGGCCAAACCAAACATGTTTTGAAATATTAAAGTACAGGAAAGGCCTTTTAGTAGTTCATTCTCTCCTTCTCTTTCAGACTAACCAGAATAAGTTGTTGATAAATTTAATTGTAAAGAATAGACTGTTCCTGTACTGAAATCTGCCAAGTTTCTACAGAAAGATTTCTTTTTAAAGAGGAGAAATGTGTTTATGATCAGCCAAAAGTAGTAAAGTTGACTCAAATGTAAGTGCTGTCATAAGGAAATGCTTATCATAAGCCCCAAAACCTTGCAGAGTGTTTCAGGAAGACTTATACAAAGTCTTTTTGAATTGTTTAATAAATTTCATCATGTGGTCTTTTTCTTGAGTGTAAGACTGAATTATTGAGAGGCCTCAGAGCAGAGGGGAGCCATGCTGCCTGAGTTTGAATCTAGCCACCATCCCTGGACGGCTGACTGACCTTAGGCAGGTTTCAAACCTGGCCTGTGAGGGTTTTCTCCTGTAAACGGGAGGAATGACTTTTCATCGAAGGGTTGCCTTAAGGATAAGTGAGAGGGCACAAGTCACAGAGTACTTGCTGTTAGCTGCCCCATCATCATCATCACCATCATCACCATCATCATCGTCCACTGAGAGGATGTGTGATGTAGTGGTTAAGGGGACCTCCACAACCAGACTGTAGGTTCAAGTGCCAGCATTTCCACTTGCTATCCTCGTGATCTTGGCCGCGGTAACCTCAGATTCCCCATCTATAAAGCGGGGATAATAGAAAAATTTACTTCACAGGGTTACTGTGAGGTCGGAATGAGTTTGACTAGTATTTGGTACATCTTTTCAAGTTTAATTCTGTTTTGTTCCTGGTATGTCTTGAAACAATGGATGACTATATTTTTTAGAACTATACTTTTGTAAAGATAAAGAATTATTGCTGTCATTGAAATAAGCAGAGTTCTTATCCATATGCATGATGATTTATGGGATTTATACTTTTCAATGAAGTTTATATGAGTTTTTATGAAAGTTAGTTATTGGATGAGTTGAGTTGATTACTCTTTCATTTAAACTTGCATAACCAAATATATATACCACTATTATAACGATACCTATCACATATTTGCTGTTATATGTGATTTTCTCCTCTGCTAAACAGAAAGCTCTTTGAGGGTAAGAATAGTGTTTCATTCATAATTTAATCCCAGGTGCCCAGCAGAGTACCTGGTACATAGATAGGCTTAATGAATGCTGTAGAATGAATTAAACAATGTTATTCTCAATTTGTTTATGAGTAGTTGAATGACATTGTAAGTGATGTTATGGAGCATACTATTATTTGTGGTGTTGAGTTGAATTTTTATGTTCTCAATTACTATTTTTGGAAATAGAGAGGGAATTATAACATGTTTTATTAGGAAAATATTTTTCATTTTGAAGATTGAACTTAAAAATATTCTGAAAAGTACATATTAAATGTCTTCTTTTAATACCTGATGTGGCCATTTTTTTTACTGAAAGACTTTCTGACTCCCAAACTTCCTGTAACTAAGTTGGATGTTATTATAATTAATACAAATTATACAAATTAGATTTTGAATGTCCCAAATGATGATGTGATGTTATTATCGGCTTCAGAATCAATAATAATAAAGAGAATTTATCAAACCAACACTGTGGAAATAAAACGATATCATTTGCTTAAGGACCTAAGCTTTATTTCTCTTTCCATTCAAGAGTGAAATTCTTTCTCTTGAGCAGTCTTAATAAATAATTAGCTTTTCAAATAGGCGTAGTAAATAGTGTAATAGGAATCATAAAGAAGGTATATGTAATTAGCAAATAAAGCACTTTAACTAACTTCACCACACACTTAATAGGCATTACACAATTGGGTAATGTATCTTTTTAAATAAGAAAATTGATCGGGCCTGTGCCACCCGCTTCATTTATAGAATCATTCTGCTTTACTTGTCAATAAAACCAGTTTAATTACTGTGCCTTCTGAAATTATAAAAATGCAAGAAATATCTTTCATGAAAGAGATATCCTCAGTAACAAAATCTGAAAACTAATCTACTCATAAGTGTTACAGAGTTCCATAACATTGTTAAAACTTTTCAGATATGTGAACTATCTAGTACAATGTGGGTAATTTTGTATATATAATCCTTTGTCTAACCAAATCATCAGTTATCCAATTTAGTTGAATATATTGCATTTTCACTGGCTAAAACAATTAACTTTTTAAAAGTCGCCCTTTTTTGTTCATACACTTTTTTTTTTTTTTTTTTTTTTTTTTTTTTGCGGTACGCGGGCCTCTCACTGTTGTGGCCTCTCCCGTTGCGGAGCACAGGCTCCAGACGTGCAGGCTCAGCGGCCATGGCTCACGGGCCCAGCCGCTCCGCGGCATGTGGGATCCTCCCGGACCGGGGCACGAACCCGTGTCCCCTGCATCGGCAGGCGGACTCTCAACCACTGCGCCACCAGGGAAGCCCTGTTCATACACTTTTAAAGCAGATAATCTAAAATGAAACTTTAAAAAATTAATTTATAGTCACTTAGAAACTACACTTAAGTGTCTGGTCTGCAAGATGAAAGGTCTGAGTTTTTGCTTAACACATTTCAGCATGACTATTTTTGTAGCTCATATCTCTTTCATTTAACATTTTTCGTTTTGGTGAAGACATTTGAGTATTTATTGATATTTTACAGATGTATATAATGTCTTCAACTTTTAAAAAAGTGAAGTTTCTGATGAAGGATTGTCTGGGGGTTTCCCTGGTGGCGCAGTGGTTGAGAGTCCGCCTGCCGATGCAGGGGGCACGGGTTCGTGCCCCGGTCTGGGAAGATCCCACATGCCGCGGAGCGGCTGGGCGCGTGAGCCATGGCCGCTGAGCCTGCGCGTCCGGAGCCTGTGCTCCGCGACGGGAAAGGCCGCAACAGTGAGAGAATGGCGTACCACAAAAAAAAAAGAAAAAAAAGAAAAAATATATATATATATACTCTGTCAGTGATCAAAAGGAGAGGAAAATTATTTTTGTGTTATCTATTGACATAAACTTAGAATTAAAGTCCCTGGAGTTCTAGACTGAACCATGCTACTGATTGGCACGTGACCTTGAGCATTACACTTAACCTCCAGGACTCTCCCTGTTCTTATCCTTTTTTTTTTTCATCGTTATTAGATTATAATTGCTTTACAATGTTGTGTTAGTTTCTGCTGTACAACAAAATGAATCAGCTATATGTAACCTATATCCCCTCCCTCTTAGGCCTCCCCATCCCACCCCTGTGGTCCTCACAAAGCACGGAGCTGATCTCCCTGTGCTATATAGCAGTTTCCCACTAGCTATCTGTTTTACACATGGTAGTGTATATATGTCAATGCTACTCTGTCAATTCGTCCCACCCTCCCCTTCCCCCTACGACCCCGCCGTGTCCACAAGTCCGTTCTCTATGTCCTGCCCTGCCGCTAGGTTCATCAGTACCATTTTTCTAGATTCCATATATATGTATTAGCATACAGTATTTGTTTTTCTCTTTCTGACTTACTTCACTCTGTATGACAGACTCTAGATACATCCACATCACTACAGATGACTTAATTTCGTTCCTTTTTATGGCTGAGTAGTGTTCTTATCCTTTCGGTGGGAAGAGGGAAGGCATTTACCCTGCCCTCACTCACAGAGGACATTGTAGGGATAAGTTGTAAGTGCTTTTTAAAAGCATTGGAGAAGGACAGGGTGCAAGCAAATACAAAGTAAACATTTGCATTTAGAAATGGACATTTGTTTGTCATTATTAAAAAGTTGTGACTTTAGATCTTTTGTCTGAAGGGCATTTTTCCTTTTAACTTTATATTTGTAGAGACTTCTTACTGGTATGTTCACAAGAAAGTATAAGGTACCTAAAAGAGCCAAGAAACTTTGAAAGGGATTTTAAATGTTAACATTGAGTTTTGGTATATCCTAGATTATAGCAGATGTTGATATTGTAAGAACAAACTTTATGTATCTAGGAGATAATACATTTTATTAACTTAAAGCTTGTAAAACTTTCACGTGTGTTGCAGTAAAAAATGTTTAGATGTATCAGTTTTGTTAGCAGTATATTCAAAGAGAAAAATTAGATTATTTACTTTTAAATTTCAAAAGGATTACTTGGCTAGAGGACCCCTTCTTACACTAAGTTATTTTTGTACCTTGAATACAGTGAAATGTGCACATTTCAGAATATAGTGGCTTGAAGGATTTTATTTACTCCAGCGAATCTTTTATTTAGGAAGGTGAGTGAAGACAGGTATGGAAAGGCTGTATTTTAAGAAACTAGTTTTTTTTTCCTCTTGTCCCTAAAAATGAGTTCTGAGTCTTTAAAAGTCAAAAAGCCCAGAGTTAGCACATTATGTCAGTTTCTTTGAATTCAGCTTTCCCTCTCTGTGGTTATTAACAGAAGAGTTGTCACAACCTTATGATATTATCACTTTTTAAAGTGGAAATGAAATTCTAGTGTACTCAGAGTAAGACCTATTAAAACAAGTGGGACATACAAAGAAATATTTTTTGTTCCAACTAATATTAAGTATCGTGAACAGTGATCCTCAAATGCGAGGTTGCTAAGCAGAAAGCAACTTTTAAAAGTGTATTGTCCTTTTGTCCTTATTGTTCAACATCCAATTGATGAAAACTCAGAACGATCAGATTTCTTTTCTACTTTTTAATGTATAGTCCACACTGATGTTTATAAAGTTTTGTGTGATGTTACGTACAACTCTGTAGTATTGAATGTTTACTTTTAACATATTAAATAAAATGACCAAAACAGTCCACCTTTTATTTAAATTTTATCTGATTTTCACAACCTTCTTCCCTTTGTTCTACCATTGTTGTTCAGTTTTCTTAATATTACCACTTGAATTTGTGTTTCTTTTAATGCGGCATCTTTCTCATTTTGCTCTTCTTTTCACATTGGTCTTTTTCCTTGATTATGACAGGTTTTTTTCTTTGCCCCTCTTTTGCCTTTGCCTCTGTTTAAGGCATGGAATAGGGGTTTTCATCTATTTCAGTCTGCTTTTATGAGACTGAGGCAAAGGCCTTCCATATAGAAAATTTGCTTTGCCTTATTTTGGAAGATGAGCTCTCTGATCATCTTATCTACACAAAACTTAAGGGGCCATTTTGTAAACCTAAAACCAAGTTTTAACTCATGTGAGGTGGTAAAAAGGGACAATAACGATGTGTTTATTATTAACTGCTTTTCTATTAATCTCTTTTTTTGGGGAGTTAACCACAGAATTTTTTCTGTCCACATTACCTTGAAACATCTCAAACATCCAGGCTTTGTGCTGCTCGGTGCCCAGTGCTGGGCAAGCCCTGGCGGCAGTCTGAGCTATGACCGTGGCCACCTGACCACGTGGGGGGCGAGTGGGCCTGAGAACAGCACATTAGACATGAAGAGCAGGTCCTTTGTTTTGTTTTTAACTCCGTAAAGCCAGGCAGAACCTCAGACTCTGTCCACTGTGAGGTTTTCCAGGGTTCGCCATTGTTGAATGACTAATGTTCCTGGTGAAGTAACCATTAGCTTTATTGTCTTCCAGTGGCCTCAGCTCAAATGAAATGTATCCCTTTGAGTTAATTTTGTTTTGATTTTAAGACTTCTTTTCACTGAGAAAAATCAAAGAGTATGAAAATGAATATGTATTTTTAAACAAAAAAGATTTACATAAAAATCCTTTGAGTAAAAAGATTTTCTAAGGACTCAAATCCATTAATTTGGAGAGAATGTTTAGTAGTTTCTTTCTTTCTTATTTTTTTAACATCTTTATTGGAGTATAATTGCTTTACAATGGTGTGTTAGTTTCTGCTCTATAACAAAGTGAATCACCTATATGTTTAATAGTTTCTTAAAATACTTGACATTATTCAGACATTGGTAGTAGAAAACCTTTCAATTTGATTAAATGAAATGAATCCCCTTTTTGATTTACAAAACAAACAGTCCATTGTTACTTTTTATTTAAGCAATTCAAATATAGGGTTAGATAAACTTCATTTTGGAGTTGATTACATAAGAGACTTTCCAGAAACTGTACTTTGTAAAATCTATGCCTCTTGGAAGAAGCTTGGTCTTTTCTTTTTTCTTTTGTAAACCTATATCCCATTCCTGACTTCATTCATTTATTCATTTCATTCAGCAGATTTATTGAGCACTTACTATGTGCCAGCTACTCTTATGAGGCATATACATTATAGCAGTGAAGAAAAGTAACAAATATTATTGTCCTTGTAGAAATTACATTCTAAACTATTTTGATGTGTTTAGAGCTTGTTATCTACTATTTTGAGTAGTGATAACTAAACACTGTGTAATAATGGTTTGAAAAAAAAGTCAAGATTTCTTCATACGGATTTTATACCTTTTAAGTTGGTACAAAAGTCTAAAACTGAGTCCTGAAACAAACTGCATTCAAATGGACAATTTTTATTTGAGTTTGAGTTGAAATATTAAAAACCTATAATGTTGCTGATGTTTCCACCAGAAATCATGAAATCATCCTCGTTTATGAACCCTGGGAAACCTTACATTGGACATGGTCTGAAATTTCTCCTAGCTTTTCTCCTAGCTTTTCTTTACACCTTTGAAGTTGTTTTCTCACTTTGCTTTGTTTTCTTTGTGACAGAGCCTGAAAAACATGTGTAACACTGAAAATTGCACAATGGAAATGTAGTCATCTCAGCTATATGGCACAATTAACAAGAAAATCTTAAGTTTCCTTTGTCTAGTGTACATAAAGAACTAATCTTTTGTTTCTGTGATTGTAAAAACTATGTAATTTCCTAAACAAATAAAACTCTTAGTGTACATTTCCACCTCAAATATTAAAGAAGATATATGTGTTTTTGTGGTACAAATAGCACGAGTATGATATAATATAATGATTTTCATTAATTATTTTATTTTTGTTCATAAATATTTAACACATGTCCCAAGTGCTTGGGGATATCAGAGACTAATAGACATGGCACCTGTCCATAATGGTTTTCACAGTCCAGTTGGGGAGACAAAAGATCCCCACATGAAAATTGTCTCTTCTGCTGGGCAATATGAGATTTAACTTGATGGAAAGTCTGGTGTAGGCCACTACAGTAAGCAAGGTCAAATGGACTTGCCTTCTGGAAGTCCTGGATGGCCTTCATAGGAATCCATCCTTCCTTTTTTTGTTTTTGTTTTTAATCCTTTTAAGTTTGGGAAAGATTGCCATCTTTGTGCCTTATGCACCTAAGGGTAGAACAGTCCCTTTTCTAGCTACTGCAACTGCTCAGCAAGGAAGGAAAGGAAATGGAGTACACACCCTAGCCATTTATTATCAATACATTTGCTAGCTATCCCCGAGGGAAGCAGGGACTCTGAACCGAAAACAGAATACAAATGCCCCAGCTTCCAATGGTTCAACTTCCAATGCTTCAACTTTACCATGGTGTGAAAGTTCTATACATTCAGTTGAAAATGGAGCTGGAATTTTGAGTTTGGATCTTTTTCTGGGCTGACAGTATGCTACACGATCCACTCGTGATGACAGTCACGAGGTAAATAACTAATACAACTATTCTGTACCCGTACAACCATTCTGTTTTTCACTTTCAGTACAGTATTCAATAAATTACATGAGATACTCAATACTTTAGTATAAAATAGGCTTTGTGTTAGATGATTTTGCCTGATTGTAGGCTAATGGAAGTGTTCTGAGTGTATTTAAGGTAAGCTAGGCAAAGCTGTGATGTTTGGTAGGTTAGGTGTATTAAATGCATTTTCAACTTAACAGTGTTTTCAGTTTACATGGGTTTATCAGGATGTAACCCTGTTGTAAGTTGAGGAAGATCTGTATGGGCACACAATGGATATGGTTTGGGTTCTTGAGGACAAAAATTTTTCCAGAGCTTTGGGAAGGCTGGTACATCAATGAGGGCCCTGTACACGAGGGGAGTTCCCTGAAAAATGGAAGAAACACTGAAAGGGGAGGAAAGAAGTGGAGATGGAGACTTTTGATAGCTACTGAAGACACACTCTTTTTCCCTCAGTTTTGCCTGGAGCAGTCCTGCCTGGGAGATGGGCATACCCTGGGTCTAATATGCCAAACTTAGGAAGTCTATATATTGCTGTAATATGTAGGTATGATCTTTCTAAATTGTTTTGCTTTTCAGTTAGCCGAGATTCCTGATATGTGTGTGTTTAAATTCTAAAATATAATCCCATGTGACTATGGCTTTTGTTTTCATTTTCCTGCACATTTAAAAATATTAAGAATTTCTTTGTTTTTTGAGTATATTTGTTTATTTGGACCTAAATCTAAGGTAGAAAAACACAATATATGCTTGCCTGTTAGATTTAAATTAGGGGGAAAATTCTAAAGCCTTAATGTTTATTTTAGCCATGGATGAAAGTATTTGGACACTTGTATGGAGACTTTTTTTTTTTAATTGTTTCTTTTCTGAGAAACTGTATCTGTGCTAGAACCATCACACATCTATTTGATTTAAAGGCCACCTGGGATAGTTATGTTCATTATCTTGACTGCTGATGATTTCAAGGGTATATAGATATGTCATGACTTACCAAATTATACATTTTAAATATATGCATTTATTGGATATCAGTGAAACTTTAAGAAAAAGCCACCTAGGTTGTAAGGTATATTTTTCAAGACAAAATCTCTATTGTAAGATTATATTTTTAAAGTTTGTCATTTATTTTTTATTTCTTTTTAAATTTTATCTACTGTTTATTTACCTCTATCCCATACCCCAGTCACATATGTTTTAAGAAAGACAAATGGAACCGCAGAGACTCACGTGCCAGCTGAAATTTTGATATAGGACCTTAGAGAGCTTTCTACTGTATGTAATGCTCACTAGAGTATTTTTAAGTAATTTGCACAAATTTGAATTTGGAGAATTGGAGTTGTGTATTTTTCAAGGAATTCTTCTTTCCTTATAGTTTAACAGATTGTGACTCATCTTTGGCGTGGAATAAAGAGCATGATTTTAGTAGGACTTTTTTTTTTTAAAGAGATTAAATGGCTTAATGCTTCTCCTTAAATATTGTTCCTTTTTTTAATTGCTTTTTTTTTTTTTTTTTGCGGTTCGCGGGCCTCTCACTGCTGTGGCCTCTCCCATTGCGGAGCACAGGCTCCGGACGCACAGGCTCAGCGGCCATGGCTCATGGGCCCAGCCGCTCCGCGGCATGTGGGATCTTCCCGGACTGGGGCACGAACCCGTGTCCCCTGCATCGTCAGGCAGACTCTCAACCACTGCGCCACCAGGGAAGCCTTAAATTGCATTTTTATAAATTAAATTTTGGCATGTTGGACCATAGAGTCTATGGATAGATTTGTTTAGGGAATAACCGAGTCTGCTCCGTTCTTCTTGCCCTCGTGGTCTTGAGCACAGCACAGAAGGCTTCATTATCGATCTGTTAGAGTCCTGGTCTAATTTTAATTGAGTATTCCTTATGTTACCCAATGTGTTTCAGAGAAATTTCTTCATTGTTGGAATTAATGCTTAACTTTAAAACGGCAATTTTGTGTGTGTGTGTGTGTGTGTGTGGCTGCGCTACATAGCATTCCCCGACCAGGGATCAAACCCCCACCCCCTGCAGTGGAAGCGTGGAGTCTTAACCACTGGACTGCAGGGAAGTCCCTAAAACGGCAATTTTTTATGAATAAAAAACATTCCAGAAAAAAAATTTGAGTTGTGTTTTTGGGATTGGGACTGTCCGGGTATAAATGAGTTGTGCCTTGCAAGCTCAGGCTCCTTCTACCATACAAGAGGGCCACATTACAATCACCCATCCCCAGGCCACAACCCAGGGTGAGGCCCTGGTTTCAATATTTTTGGAAGTCCTCAACTTATTCCAGTGTAGAGCCACACTGTGCTCTGCAGTGCTGTATCTCACACCATATTCCCCCACACCCAAACTTTCTGTTGTAAAACTTTTCAACTATGTAGAAACCTTGAAAGAATAATTCAGCAAAGACCCATATTTCCTCCACCTAGATTCAGTAATTATTAACCTTTTGCTTTATTTTGCTTTATGACTCTCTGTCTCCCTTTCTTTATATGTATAATTTTTTGTACCATGTGAAAGTAAGTTTTAGATATCATGACTCTTTACCATTAAATATTTCAATATGCATCTCCTAAGAATAAGGACATCTTCCTACATAACCACAGTACCATTATCACACCTATGAAAATTAATAATAACTTGGAATGCTTTTCAAGAGCTCAATTCCATTTATTAAAGATGTATGAATTCACATTCTGCTAAAAGTTAAATGCATATGAAGTGAGAAGTTCTGCAGAATATGAAATTCTGGGTATTTTTGCTAAAGATATGTTTCTTATCTGTGTTTGCAAGTAAGGCCAATACTTCAAACATTTTTGTAAGGTAAATGCCTTTTCTTATGTATGGCGAGGTAAGATCCTTTCTAGATCTAACGTCGCATGATCATATCATGAGAAAAAAAAAATTTATCGAAGTTCATGCCACAGTGTGGTTTAATGGAAAAAGCCCTATTTTGAGCCAGAATGATGTTGGTTCAAATCTTGCTCTGCCACTTACTGCAGGTGACCTTGGAGAAGTTGAATTCATGTATCAGTATGCTTTTAGAAACCACCCTCAAGCTTGCTGGAATCATGAGGAAATTTATTATTTCACAACAAATCCAGAGCCACGGCGGGCTCCAGGGTTGGTCAGTTCTGTAGCTCAGGTTCTTAGCATCTTTTGGCTTTCAGCTGGGTTCCTTGCTGGCTCCCACGTCTGTTTTGGCTCCTTCCTCAAGCTGGTTCACATGCTGATGTTATGGCATTCAGAGGAAGTCAGAAACCTCCACAGGTGTGGACTGTCAGTCTTTCTGTCTGATTGGGCATCTCTGCCCACATCTGGACCAGAGGGCTGGGGTTCTTTTAGGGAGAGGAAGGAAGGAATGGATGTCGGGTATACCACTAACAGTGTTCATTACCCCTCTCTAAGTCTCCGTTTTCCTTGCTATAGAATAGGAACAGTGATAATCTACCTCTATGATTATTAATGGTATACAACAGGTAAAGCAATAGTACACAGCTGATTTTAATAAATGCTAATTCCTATTTTTTTCTTCTCTCCTTTTCATCTTATGGAAAATTCTCTCTTCCTTTGATACTGCTACACTCCATTCTAGTAAGTATATGTAAGTGATTCTCTCAACTGGTCTTTTACCTGTCCTCTAACCTCAGTATCTAGGGCATAGCATTTTTTTTTAATAAATTTATTTATTTTATTTATTTATTTTTGGCTGCACCAGGTCCTCACCGCTGTGCGTGGGCCCTCTCCAGCCGCAGCGAGCAGGGGCCGTTGCTCGCCGTGGCACGCGGGCCTCTCACTGTGGTGGCCTTTCCCACTGCAGAGCATGGGCTCCAGGCGCATGGTCCTCAGCAGTTGTGGTGCGCAGACCCAGCAGTCGTGGCGCGCGGACTCAGTAGTTGTGGCACACGGGCCCAGCGGCTCTGCGGCATGTGGGATCGTCCCAGACCAGGGCTCAAACCCATGTCCCCTGTATTGGCAGGCGGACTCTGAACCACTGCGCCACCAGGGAAGCTCTAGGGCATAGCATTTTATGTGAATTTTGCACTTTGGTCAGGTACCCTCCATTAATCTATCTTGGCCCTTCTTATTTTTTCTTATATGTTTCAACTTTATATTATTCCAAAGCCAAGGAAGGGAAACTGTCAACAGTGTGCACATATTCATCAAGAGACAGATCAGATGGGAACAAAAATCTCTTTAATTTCACTATTCGTAAAAACAACAGAGTTGAAATAGATTTTTTCCCTTTATTTAAAAGAAATGCACCATGACCTGTGGAAAAGTCAGCAAAATAAAGCACTATATTTGAAACACAGTACTTTATTTGTCCGGGATAGACCGGGTCTTTGATATTTTGGGAATATCTAGTCTTGTCATGGTAGGTTAGCCAGGCCCATCATGGCAGTTTAGCCACTCTGGTTTCTCTAGAGCGTACTTTCTAAATAGAATTGTGTCTGATTTACAAGTCAGTCTTTTCTGGATTGTTTGATCTTGAGCCCTCTCTCACCCACTGTGAGAAAGTAGTCTTTTAAAGACGCGTTTTCCAGTATGTGTGCACACTGGTGAGTTTTTGTTCACGCATGCCCTTCTCAAAATATGTAGAGAAGGATTGTCATATTTTCCCCCTGTGGAATTTCTAAAGCACTCCTGAATCACCTGTGAAGCCTGCAACATTGTCACAACCCAATCACGTGGGAAGATCTTCACCTTTTTAAAAAATTTTCTTCCTAAATGATGGGATCACTCTTGAAGGAGAGCTGCTGATTCTTCTTGACCCCTCAAGTAGACTATTTGATTCCTGTCAGCCTCCATGGAAAGAACAGAAGAAGGGTGAAAGTCTTGTGTCTCTCTTGACTTGGAAGATGCTAAGTCTTGGCTTGTCCCTAAATTTTCAGTTACAGTTTTTTTACTTTGTCTTTCATTTTCAGGCTTAGTGTTGATGAGGTACCTATTGCTCTAGTAAGCTCTGTGAATACTGAAAATACTCAGATTTTGAATGGTTCCATCCATAATTCAAAGCTTCTGCTGGCATGAATTGTTTTGAGCCAGAGGAATATTTTTTAAAAGAACTATTTAAGGGCTTCCCTGGTGGTGCAGTGGTTAAGAATCCGCCTGCCAATGCAGAAGACATGGGTTCGAGCCCTGGTCTGTGAAGATCCCACATGCTGCGGAGCAGCTAAGCCCATGCGCCACAACTAATGAACCCACATGCTGCAACTACTGAAGCCCGTGCACCTAGAGCCCGTGCTCCGCAACAAGAGAAGCCTGTGCATCGCAACGAAGAGTAGCCCCTGCTCGCCACAACTAGAGAAAGTCTGCATGTGGCAACGAAGACCCAACACAGCCAAAAATAAAATAAATTTTTTAAAATAAGAATTATTTATGTATGTTTTGATGTTTTTTATACATCTCAAATGAAAGTTCTGTAAACTTTAAATTATGAAGCAGCACAATGAAAGCAGAATTCTGAAATAAATTGTATTTTATTAAAGAAGCCAGAGAAGGGCACTGTGACTATAATCTTAGTTAAAAGTGCTAGAGTTTGGGGGAAAAAAGTTAGAACTTTGTATTGCATTTCCTCAAAGTGCTGTTGGTTACTTTTAAAAAGGGTGACATAAGACTGTAACTTGTGAAGCTTGGTTTTGTTTGGGCAAATTTTTAATTTTAGTACCTTGCAGAAAAGTTTAGTGGACAAGATTCCCTTTGCTGTGTAACAAATGCTTTTACTATTTAGCTAAGGTTTACTACCAGTGGCTCAGAGGCTGAAAGGAAAAGTGAAATGACTGTTGTTTCCCATCTAATACTAGATTTTATTTTTATTTCCACTACCCAGTGTTAAAAAAGGAAATGAAAAGAAAGCAAAGATCAAGATCCAAAAGCTCAAACTAAAATGTAATTTCCGGGGCTTCCCTGGTGGCGCAGTGGTTGAGAGTCCACCTGCCGATGCAGGGGACATGGGTTCGTGCCCTGGTCCGGGAAGATCCCACATGCCACGGAGCAGCTAGGCCCGTGAGCCATGGCCGCTGAGCCTGCGCGTCCGGAGCCTGTGCTCCGCAACGGGAGAGGCCACAGCAGTGAGAGGCCCGTGTACCGCAAAAAAAAAAAAATAAATAAATAAATAAAAATTAATTTCCTAACTAGAATAAGGCTGGTTTTGCCATGATGTGAAAAGTCATCCGTAGGGAACGTTTGTTAATAGCTAAACAGTTGGCCATACTGATTGCTGGGATTAGTAGTTCGATTGGGATGTACTCCTGTCTTCAGATACTCAATCAGGCAGGTAAAAACCAATCAAGGCTAAGCAGTTGGGACTGACTCAACTTCTTTTTTGCCTCCCTACAGAGAAATGTTTCAACTATGCTTCTTGCCCCTACTTTTTCGTCTCCCTGAGAGAATGGAACAAAAGTCCAAGTGACAGTGGGTTGGAGAGCAGTGCATTATCTGCCTCTTATTACCCAGGACTTATATACTCTAATGATAGAATAATTGCTAGAGCTTTGTTTATCTTTCTTGATTCTATCATTTCTGTGTTGCCTTGGGAGCTTCTCATGGGTGGGGTCTAAAGTTGTGTGGAATGGATTCTAAGGACAAACTGCTTTTGTCCCAGGGCATTTATTGTCTTCATTTTCCGTAAGAAGTTCTTATTTTGGCTGAAAAATTGCAGCATGACCAACAAAAAATTGTTGACCAGCTAAGAAAAGTATATTTACAGTAGCTTTGAAAAAACTATTTGCAAAAGAGATTATACTTAAAGATTATTATTTCTGAAAGACCCATATACCATGGAGAAATTTTCTGGCCATGAATCTATTTTGCTGTATTAACCATTCGTGCCTTTCAGTCTGTGCATCTTTAATTATATGCTATATATTTGAGCATGAGGCATTTGGGGACACTTACTGGTCAACTTTGAGTTTTGAGAAATTTTTTTTTTAAGTTGCAGGCAGACAAAAACAAACGATAGTTTGAGGATATTAATGGAATTGTATTATGGTTGAAATTTTTGATTGTTAGAAAATTTGTCTGTAATTAGCCATAAATTTAGTTTTATTGTGGACCAAGTCATGGACTCTGCTGGAGATGCAGAGTCCTAACTTAGTGTGAAAACGTTCTGGTACAGGGACCCTCCTGTCTTCTCAGCACTGTTGTCATGTTCCACTTCAACCCATTTCACGTGTTGTGGCTAATGTAGTGACTGCTGAGTGGTACGTGCACTAGATCAACAGGGGTCATAAGTTTTTGGTTTTGCTTTTTGCAGTACTTATGCATCATAAGAACAACATGGTGAAAACTGAAGCATTTTCTATTTGGGTTAATTTAGGATCACCAATAGAGATATAAAGCATTTAACCTTTTTTTTTTTTTTTTTTCTGTTTTGCTCTCACCTGATTACTGGATGGGGAGATGGGCAAAGAATCGATGTTGAGGGGAGGTGATGGAAGAGAGGTGCTTGTTGCTACCACTTTTTGTCCATCTGTGTAATCTACTAATCATTTCATATGGTCTCTGGCAACTGTTCTGGTGACAAGTTTTACTTCTTTTGGAGAAACTGTGATTTTTATTTTTGAATAAGAATAAGAAAATGGGTTTTTAGGGCTTCCCTGGTGTTGCAGTGGTTAAGAATCCACCTGCCAATGCAGGGGACATGGGTTCGAGCCCTGGTCCAGGAAGATCCCACATGCTGTGGAGCAACTAAGCTCATGCACCACAACTACTGAGCCTGTGCTCTAGGGTCCGTGAGGCACAACTACTGAGCCCGCGTGCCACAGCTACTGAAGCCCGTGCACCTAGAGCCTGTGCTCCGCAACAAGAGAAGTCACCACAATGCGAAGCCCGCGCACTGCAACGAAGAGTAGCCCCCGCTCGCCGCAGCTAGAGAGAGCCTGCGCACAGCAATGAAGACCCAATGCAGCCAAAAATAAATAAAAGAAAAATTAATTAAAAAAAAAGAAAATGGGTTTTTAAAAACAGATTTCCTATTTCCTAAAATACAGTGGGAAAGGACTGCTGTGAGGCTGAGAAATCTGGAGGCCAGGACACAAACAGTGGGTGCTCAAAAAATGCAGCTCCACGCCCTTGGGGAAAAAATAAAATAAATGTGGAAGCCTTTTCTTTTGTTCTTCTGCTTCATCTTATATTTGTATGCTTATAAACGTTATTGGTGTGAGAATTCCTCTTTTGAAAGCTTTCAAGTTGTTTTTCGGTCCAAGTTGTTGGCATTCTACCTCGCAGTATCCCTACTTCTTATTTGAGGAATACAAAAGGAGATGCACTTTAGACTACTTATCCTTTAACTTTTGAATACTGGATGCAGGTATTAGTGCAAATTCAGTATGCCATTATGCGATGAGGAAAAAAAAAAAAAAGACATGTTTATGACTAGGAAACAGTTCTTGGCAAAGAGAAGTTTTGTCCTGTTCAATCAGTTACTGAAATGGAGTTGAGTTTTCTTTTATGTATGTCTTTTTTTTTTTTTTGCGGTACGTGTGCCTCTCACTATTGTGGCCTCTCCCATTGCGGAGCACAGGCTCCGGACGCGCAGGCTCAGCGGCCATGGTTCACGGGCCCAGCCGCTCCGCGGCATGTGGGATCTTCCCGGACCGGGGCACGAACCCGTGTCCCCTGCATCGGCAGGCGGACTCCCCACCACTGCGCCACCAGGGAAGCCCTATTATGTATGTCTTTGAAGTTGAAATGATTCAGTAGTCATCTGTGAGCACTAGAGTAGTGAGTTCTTGGGAACGTTTGTACTCCCAAGGAGGCAGTTTGTGAAGCAAATGTATAGTGAGTAAGTATATTGTGACTTTTCTGACAAGCGTGCTATAGAGCAGATGATGTTTTGGTATACTGGAGCACAGCAGTTAAGCCACGAGGTGTCAAGTGGAAACTCAGGCACTTGGTCAATCCAGTTATCAGTTTCTACTCTTCATATGCTCTCATTTTCTTCGTGTGTATTTGTAATTGCTTTAAAGTGATCCTGCCAATTTGACAACCAGAAAGGGTAACAGAAATAAAGTCCGAATAGTTGATTTTAGAATTTTAAGTAAGTTGTATTAGGGGAACATATTAAGTGTGAGGATAACCATCAATTTGATTTTTCTTACTGTTCCTCTTGCTTATCTCCTTGACTGACAAGTTGACTGCTTCACTTTATGTAAAGTTTTATTTCTTTTAAATGAAAAATGAAAGTTCATGAACTTTGTGCTGACTCAGGATGTGTGATGCTGTGTTTTAATCACTGCTCTGTTCAGTCAGTAAAATTCCTATACTTTTAAAACATCCCTGACTGTCAGGTTAGCACTGCTACTACGTGCCGCCATTTTGTTATCATTGTTTTGCATCATCATTGACTTGTGTGATCAGGTGTCTTTCACCACATGAAGGGATGAAACTGGCAACAGTCATTTTATAATGGTGTATGTTAATGTATAATGTTTAATCTACTCCACATCTTTCTGCAAGGTTTTCTGGCATCCTTTTTTAGCATTCATGTTAAAGGAGGCACCCAGGATGGCCCTTCAGGTTTTTTGATGTGTTTAAGAATATGCGGTCAATGTTACTTGCTGGAAGCAGCCCTGGAAAAGTTGAACTGGTGCCATATATTTCTTGCTACTGTTATGTCTAACTATAAAATGAAGGAAGTGCTAATAACACTTCCTACTTGTTTAGCACGTTTTCCTCCCCAGCTCTCCAAGGAGTTGGCCAATATCAGGCAAGATTCCCAGCCCATGTTTCTATTATTTTATAATTCTTGTAACAATGTTGCATAAGGCTTCCACTCGGTATCTTTTTTCTTAAAAAAGATTTCTTAAAATCTTTTTTCCTAAAATTTGGAAAGTAATACTTGCTAGTATCATCCCCGTTTCTCAGATACTAAGAACAAGGCATATCTTGGCTAAGTATTTGACCTAGGATTATACTATAATCAGCCGCAGTGCCAAAAACAGAATGCGGGATTCTTCCTCGACTTCATTTTATTACCGAGCAATAGTTTCTCTCCTTTACAGATACATATACTTACAACAGGACCAAAGAAAATACATTTCCAGTTTCCAAAAATATTTCCCACATCTCTTCTTCAGTGTTCCAGTGTTAGGATTTATACTAGATTTATTGTCTGAAGTAAAGTTTCAGTGCCGGTTATAAACACGATCTGTTCCCATATTATTCCTGATTTGACTACTATCCCAGAAGGTGATGGATAGCTGAAGAAAGAATATAAGGAATGTATCCCCTATTTTCTTTTTGCCCTTCTAAATTTGGTTTAATATAAGGTTGCTTTCTACCAGGAAATTTCATGAATGGGCATATGTTAATAAGCCAGAGTTTTTTTTCTTTTATAGTAATAAACTTAACAAAATATCTCCCCAAAGTGGATTCAGTTAGAGTGTGTTAAACTTGAGCGAGTACTTCCTGAACTTACAGGGGGAAGCAACGCCAGCCACTCTGAAAATGAAGTTGTTCCTATAAAACTTAGTTACTGCAGTCTGAATATATTTTGTGCTTTGATGTAGATCTTCAAAATTCCTTTTGTTAGTGAATGTATAACTTGAGGAGGAGTCTGTAAAAACTAGAAGAATTGATCGTTCTGCTTTAAAAATACTTAAAAAAAACTGAGGATAAAGTTTCTGAGAGTGGCAGGTTTTTGTTTTTTTTTTTCCTTCAGAGTAACAGAAGTGAAAGCTGCATTTTGGTCAATTTTGCTCAGCCTTCTTAGTGACAACTCCAGGCGCAAAGCGTGTGCTGGTGTGCACACACAAAGCAGTCTTCTTGTTTTGGTGCCCCGCACGTGAACCACTGCATGTCCACACATGCCTCACATAAAGAGTCCATTCTTGCTCACGCGCAGCCAAGGAGGCTGGCCGCTGCAGTCTTCTGCTCAGGGGAAATTGGCAGCCTTTCTTCTCCTGTAAACAACAGCCTGACGTCACCCCCTGCAGCAGTGATAGTGGACCCACTTTAGAGATTCTCAACTGGCATATCTGCTGAAGGCCTGTCACTGGCTTTGATCATCTTCACTCACACTTGAATAAATGCAGTACAGAGAAATTCGTTAATGTCAGGAATACTGGTGTAGCCCTTTAAAATGGTTTGTGAAGTACTTGACCTTGAATTTTCACATATAATCTTAATGGGAAACCTGTGTGACGAGCAGGAGAATTGTAGTTATTTCTATTTTAGAAATAAGGTAACTCAAGTCCAGAGAATTAAAAAGTTAGCCAGTGGTGGAATGACTGAAATTCAGGCCTTCTAAACACTGTTTTGTCTCTTTTTACTATGTTAAATAACTTCTTTAGTAATTGTTAATTGTTCTGTTACTTCCTCTCTGAACTAAAATGTGTGGGATGATGATTTATGAGTTTTTTCCCAGTCAAGACATCTGTGCGTTAAAATCAGATACAGTCTTGTTGCATTCGGAAACTCCCAGACAATACATTAACCCACTTCCTTGCCTCAGAGAGAGCCTTTTGAAAAATCTAGCATAAGTCTATACTCACCAGCCTAATTGGAAAGATTTATTAACAAGATGATCCTGTTCTTCATTTGGCCTCTGAAAGCTACATAAAATCGAGAGGGTGGAAGATCGTAATTCTTTTGTGTTGTTAACAGGAAGAGACAAAGCTAACATGAAGGGGCTGTTCTATTAGTTAGAAATCAGAATTTTATTGGGAAGGAGGGGAGAGTTGAGCTACTGGTTAAAATATAACTTATTTGTTGTATAAGTAGTTGTCTTTCTCACATACCCACTTCTAGTTTATTTTCAGGCAGTTACAATGACCTTTCATGATTTATAGTTGTGTATGTGGTTTGGGAATACTTCAGGTTGTAGATAACTCTTGGTTTTCTCTTTTTGACTCTGAGTCGGTTTTTCAATGTGACGTTGAAGAATAGGTAGGAGGGTGTTTAGGTGTGTGTGGACTACGCACCGTAAATTAGTCGGACCTTAACTTCTCTGCTGAATGCCGCAACTTGAGCCAGCTCCCCTGATTTTGAAGTGTATGTTTAGAGAATGCAAATTAATGTTAATTTTAGCTTACCCCTGACAGAAAATGTGTTTAAAGCCTATGTATTAAAAAGGCAAATATAATTTAAAAAAAGAAACTGCTTTCTAAAACTGCACTTTGGTATACAGTAGGCACTCAAAAAGGAATTTTAAATGAAACTGTGATAATCAGAAATTAACTATGTTAACAACCTCAATAAGCTAGCATCTATTATAGTAGTTGACTAAAGATATACCTAAGGAAAAAAAGTGTGTTTGGGGTGGAAGAAACATGTTTTATTGCATAACTTAAAATGAACCAAAAGAGCTGTTTATTTTGCTTTTTATTTCACTGAATGGAAAAAAGTAGCTTTGCCTTTAAAAGACAGTACTGCTGGTTTTAAAAATTATAGCAGGTTGAAGGAATAGAAGGGTAGTACATCAAATCTACTTTAACAAAGAAAACAAGTCACTACCTTCTCACCATCTTTTGCTTCTGTCTATGGCAAAGAATAAGGAGCAAGTAATAGCTGCCAGTCAGAGCCCGTCATTTCTGTTGGGCAGCGAAGTCTCAAAGTCTGGGTATGCTGGGGGAGTGGAGTGGCCAGTGCAGTGAGCCGCCCCAGCAGTGGGGGCAGTGCCACCGGTGCAGTGTGCGTACCAGTGCGGGGCTTCCCCAGCGCTGCCCTTCGGGGAAGCCCATGCCCACTTGTTACAGGAAAGGCTGCAGGGGGTCTGCCCAACCCAGCTTTAAGTTAATAAACTGATGCTTAAAGTGTCCCAGTCTGTCAAGTAACAGCGTGGAGTTTCTCATCACTGCAAGCGGCTGTTTGTAATTGTAAGCACATAGTAGTAAGGGCAGAGGACAGATGTTAGATAAGTGAAGTCAGTGGGAGAGCAGTGGGAGAGCCAAGCTGGCCTTAGCTTTTAACTTTTAAGTAATTATCTTGCTATGTGTTCCACAGTGAGTAACATATGAGCAGAAAACAAGGTGGGATTTGAATTTTACCCCTCCATAAAAGCATTAGCTTTTTATTTTAGCATTTCAGAGTTGGAAAATACCATTTTGGCAGATTTGGTACGAATGATGATACCACCTGGATTTGTATGGTGCCTTACAGTTCATAATCACTCTCATGAGCATTATTTTATTTAACACTTGCAGCCGTAACCACCTTGTGAGGTACTGCCCTTCGCCTTTATAAATGAGAAAACAGAGTTCTGAGAGGTTATGGCTGGTCAAAGGGCACCCAGCTAGCAGGCAGTACTAGGGCTTCGACTGGAATCCCTGTCCTTTGACTCCAGTGTTCCTGTCACCGAGCTGGGAACAAGCACCTTGATAACACCCAGCTTCATGGTCTTCCCACCTCTTGCTCTCGCATCTGCGCAGAAAACCACAGGCAGCAAATCGAGCTTAGTGACCGGTTCCTGTTGCTCACAGTAAACTGTATCGTCAAAGGGTAGCTTCTTGATTGACTTTGAAGTTAATAATCCAATAAAAAGAGAAGACTTGTTATTTCTAATGCAGGATTAGAAGAGTAGTGCACAATGAACCATAGGGACCATTTGGTTTTAATACACATTGTTTTACCCAGAGTAAAGCCCCCCTTCATAAGGAAAGTGAAACTCCAGTTAATTGCAGAGGACTAGAGCCCATTTCCCCAGCCTCAGACCAGGTGGCGTTTTCTTTTAAAAAGGACACCTCCTTAAACAGAGGCTAGAGTCCTCATCCCAGGAGCTAATTTGACTTGAGCTTCCAGCAGAAGCATTTACCCTTTGCGAAGCCTTGTGCTGGAACCAGGCTTGTGGGAGTTTAGGATCTAGTGGGGGAGACTTACTCCAGGGTGAAATGCCCCAGTGCTAAGCGTTCAGTCATTTAAGAGACTAAGAAGGTCACGGATAGATTCATGGATAACTCACATTTGGTCTCAGTCTTCTGGAAAACATTTATGAAGAAGCCCTTTCTTATATGACCTTCTATTTGTAAGAAAAATGACAACTGTGGCCACTTAGGAGTGTTTCAGAGTAATGAACGCTGCCTATCCTTAAGAAGCTGAAGTGTGAAGATTAAAAGCAGATCAGATTGTGATTGTTAGCCCTGGATTTCTCTTTAGGCATTGTCCTAGAAGTTTTGACTGAGAAAATCATATATTATTTGTGCCTTGTTATAAAAGCTCTGCTAATACCTTTTAACTCCTTGGCATACATTTTCAAAGAACTGATGGCGAGCGAGAGCTTGGAGAGCCTTTTTGAACCCCCTGGTAATTTGGGCAGTCTCCAAGTCAGGCTGAGTTGATAGGGGATGCAGAACTGATCAGAATAATTACAAGTTCCATTATGTAAAACTTTGCCAACAAAAATGCTCAGGGAATGCCTTTATAGGACCTAACTTGCACCAGAATTAAACTTGTCTTTCTCGGTAGTTACTTCCAAAGCTGAACAAACTTCATTGAGTAAACGGGTCAGTTTGTGCAGTATTCTTCTTGCATGACGTGTTCAGGTATACACAAAGGCAGTTGGATTATAAATTTCAAGGCCAAACTAGCTTCCAGTAAAGCAGATATATGAAGAAGCTATATTATATTATATTCTTAGAGGAAGAGAAAATTCTCTTTAAGAGCTGCGTTCAATTTCCCAGTCTCTTGGATTGGATCGTGCTCACCTCTGTCAGCTCCAGGTTTGGCTCTCATGTTCCTGCCTCTAGGTTCTTCAATCACACTCAGCAGTACTTGCTTATAATCGGGTGGTCCTGTCCTCACTCCGTTCTCCAGGGCCTAAGAAGTGGATAGAATGATTTGGGGTTAGCTTTAAAAAAATAACCAGATACCTCATTGATTACAGTCTGTGTAGTACCTTTCTACCATAATGTGTCTCACTGGCTTCAAATCAGGCCAAAGACAGACGTAAAATACTGTAAATGGTACATATGTAAACTTTGCTGAAGAGGCTGTGAGGGTCCTACATTCACTTACCATGTTTGCCCCAAAGTGTCCCTCATTTCATTTTGGTAGTGAAGACCAAAGCTGAATTTCATTAACAATCTATGAATATTTATAGCTTTTTGTGGGTTTTGCCAGTTTTCCCTCTTAGGTGATAAATGGTGGTGGTGAAGGGGAGTTCCATAAATTTTAGGGCAAGAACCCAACTCATTATTCATTCAATTCATTATTTAAATTTTCAGTTCATCACTTCAGCCCCCAAGACTTTAGGAGAAAAACAGGCATTGCCTGTGTATTTGTTTGACGGAAAGTGTCAGAAACCTATCAAACTAACTTAGAAAATGGAGACTTACTGACTTATAGAATTTGAGAAAGGCCTGGGCCACCAGACTGTGGGAGGAGCAGTACCGCAGTCGGCTTGAACGCGGCCAGGACTCTCTCCGTCTTTCATCTCTGTCTCTTTCTGCATTTTTGTTTCATTCCTTCTCATGGCTGGCAACATGGCCACCAACAGTTTTTATTATAGCTTCTGTCACTGAAAAGTTCTCTGAATGCCAAGTTAAGAAAAAATCATAGGCAAGAAACTCAGATCATTGTGTGTCATGTGTCCATCCCTGGGTCATTCAGCAGGGTTAGGGAGGTGGGGGTCATGTAGAAACATGGTGACACGTGTGTGTTTACCCATAGGACTAAAAGTGGGTAGGTGGGTATTGCCCAGGGTAAGACATGCTTGTTGGGAAGAAAATTCCCCAGCATGTGTGCTCACTATAACATGTCAGACCAGTGCCTTTCAAATGTTTTGACAGAAAACCATAGTAAAAAATACGTTTTACATTTAAGCACACACACACACGCGCGCACACACACACACACACACTTAATTGATAAAAAAATTGTGAAACAGTATTTACCCTCACTATGTACAAGGCATTCTGATACTTTCTATTACATTCTATTGTAGTTCATTTTTAAGAAATATTGATTATAATTTACCTAACTGATTTCATGACATTAAGATCTGTAGTTTGAAAAATACTATGCTAGATGTTAAAAGTAGCAGATAGATAATTTCACATGCAAACAGATACTTGCTAGTGGATATTTATTCAGTCTTGTTGAATAATTTATGTTCTAGAGAGATGCTGGGGTCTCATAGGGTGACAAATATGTGACATGAATGCCTTTTCCAGTTTCCATGGTGGATGATATGGTTGTGCTTTTCCTACCGAGGAATATTCTGGAGGCTTTCCCAGCCCTTTGTAAAGTATAGTAAGCAAGACGAGTGCCATATGCAATCAGCTGCACTCCACTCTGTTATGGACTTACCTCTTGCTGAGAAATACTGAAATCCTTTGGACCTAGAAAATTTCCCAAAGTGCTTTCACTTCTCTCTTAAAACAAAACATCAGCACCACTTTCTTGAAAACTTTGTTGTGGCAGCATGAAGGGCAGCTTTCCTGATCATTGTAATACTGTAAAAGGGTGGATGAAATCTTTGCTTATCCAAGAGTCAGCGGAAAAACTAAGACCTCTTGTTTTTTATTTTCTACTGAAACATTTGAATCCCCAGCCTTCTACTTTTTAAGTTGAATTGAGAAATTCAGATGGAAACTTAACAGCAGTAGAACAGAGTGACTCCTGAACGAGACATACGAAAATGCAGAGAAGAGTAGTAGAGTTCCTTCTTGCAAAAGCCCATGGAGATCCTATATAACAACTGATTAGCATATAGCGCCGTGAATCTTCCTGTGAAATGCACAGCCATAAAATGTTTAGAAGAATATATTGGAGAATATAGAATTAGGAATACAGAGAGATTTCATAGAACAAGATACAGAAAGTACTGACCATCAAGGAAAAGATTGATAAGTTTGACTACTGTTGATGAACTTTTATTCATTAAAAAGATTGGAAAAAGTAGATTGAGAAAAGTATTTAGAACACATATAATAGACAAAGGACTGATATTCAAAATACATAAAGAACTGTTGATGGGAGTGTAAACTGGTATAACCATGTTAGGAAAAAGTTTGGCAGTGTCTAGTAAAGCTGAAGATAAGATACCCTGTGATTCAGCAGTTTCACTCCTACTAGATTTATAACCTAGAGCAATAGTTCGTCAAACCTTTTGATCTCACTGTACACTTTTGAAAATTATTGAGGACCTCAAAGAACTTTTGTTTATGTGGATTATATCTGTTGATAGCTACCATATTAGAAAATTTAAAAAAAAATTTAATATTTATTTATTCATTAAAAAAACCATTATGTGTTAACATAACTTATTTTTTATGAAAAATAACTAAATTTTTCCAAAGCAAAAAAAATTAGTGGGAAGACTGGCACTGTTTTACAGTTGTGCAGACCTATCTAATGTCTAGCTTAATAGAAGAGAGCTGGATTCTCCTATCTGCTTTTGCATTTATCTGTTGTGGTATGTTGTTTTGGTTGAAGTAGACAAAGAAAGTGTAGCCTTCCACAGATATGTAGTTGGAAAAAAGAGGAATATTTTAATAACCTTTTCGAACAATTGTGGATATTCTTTTTTGTAAAATCTGAAACCATATCAATATACTTTAATTTACTTAAAATCTTTTAGTTTACCTTGCATGTTGTTGAGTAGATTTTTCACTCATGCCTGATTTTGTAACATCATACATTGATTGTTTGGAAAATATTGTTTAACTGAGTTATGCAGATATTTTCATTGTTGACACATTTCATTATACAATATTAAAATGTCACATTCTTTAACTTTTCTACTGATATCATCAGAAAAGTGTTTAAGTATTGGGAAGCTGTCAAGCACGTAGTGGCAGATAACAAGTTTTCCAAAATTCTAATTTTCACTTGAAAGCCCGAATTTTATCACTGGCACCAAAACTCTGTTGTTTTTCTCGAACTGATTGGCTCACTTGTCTGCTAGATACTCAAGTCTGAATAACCACAGTTTGTCTGACTGTCATTCCTTCAGTAAGAATGGTGTCCCATGAAGCAAGCAGCTACCGTCAGCTCAAAGGCAAACAATTGCCCAAGCCCTCTCTCCAGGCAACCTTCGTCCCTTGGTATGTGGTAGAAGTGCTTTATGTGTACTCTCCCATTTCGTCACACAGAACATTAAAAAGACATGTACTTGAGGGTTGAGATTTAATTAAATTAATATTTTTTTCTGCTTTAGTGGGTGAAGGTCAGGGAAACAATGACTGCTAGTACCATTTGGTGCTACTGCCTTTGTTCATGTCATCCTGAATCCATCTAAGCTTTTCACTGTTTTTCAATAGTGAAAAAGGCAAAAAAAAAAAAAAAAAAAGGCAAATAATGTCTTAGAATTATTATGAAATAGTTTTGACTTTGTGAATCCTCTGCAGGGGCCTGGAGATCCCCAGGGGTCCTAGAACCCCCTCCCTGTCCAGGAATTGGACCACACTTGAGAACTGTTCCCTAGAGAAAGCACAACTCTTGTGCACCAGGATACACAGGATCCATCAGGTTTACATGAATGTGAGTGTGGCGGGGTGGGGGGCATATGATCAAGGAGAGGTGTATGGTGAGGAGGATGCTTCTGGGATGCTGACAGTGTTCTATTTCTTGACCTGAGTGGGGGTGTTTGTTCTATGATATGTGAATCTGTCCATTTTTATTTATGTACTTCTCTTTATGTCTTTTATTTACAAGTCTGATTCTCTGACTTTCACTAGCATTGTTAGTGTTCGTCTCTGGTTTAGCAAAATAAAGGGTGTTGAGAAGGGAGGAACCACCCTCCAGTGCTCCCCTCTTTGTATTGTGTATGGGATGTATTTATCCAGCCTTTGTATTGTGTATGGGATGTATTTATCCTGCATTTTGGGCTGTGGTTCTTTTGGTTATATTACAGCTGAGGTAGGAATTCAAGTACTTCTAGTGTGTTTTCCCCCTCATCGTTTCTGAGGTGGCTAAGGCAGTGAAAATTATGAGGAAGCTTTTTTTCTTTCAATTGAAAACTTTATATAGTGCTTAGTTATTTGAGACTTAGGAACCTTACCATAGAAGCTATTCCCATATTCTTATTTTCTGGAAGGAGAACAAAATGAAAAGTAACTCGAGTAAGGACACAAATGCAGAGTAAAACCATTTCTTCTTTTGCTGTTATTAAATCATAAAACTATGGTGACCATACATGAAATAAGAAGTTGTAATAAGATTTTGGCATTACTGAATTATCTTACTTATGGTCATGCTTTGAGAACACTTTCACTTTAGTTGTCTAATTTTATCTCCATAACACTGAATTAAGCACAGCAAGTACTAATACTTCCATTTCATAGATAAGAAAACTGAGGCACAGAAAAGATCTGTGAATTAATTCAGTAGCAAAGCCAGGACTACTCTAGATTTCATGACTCCTAAGGAATTCAAGATAGTCATCAAAACCTGGGCATTTTTGTCTTTGCCTCGTTAGTTCTCCTAACAAGCCGAGCTCCTCCACTCTTGGTCAGGAACATCAGTCAGTGCTCTGTAGGTACATCAGCACCACCTACCATGCTTCCTTATGCTCTGACACTTGGAATGAGAACATTTAGAAAACCACAAAGACTAAATTAAATTTCAATTTTGTCTGTTAGAAACTGACTCCATTGAGGTGTGTGTTCTATGCTACTAATCATGGCCTTCAACCTGAACCCTCGTGCCATAAGTGAGAGGAGTGTTTATGCTCCTTTTGTTAGCTGTCAGAGTGACTGGAAGGTGGTGGAGCTGGACTGCAGATAAAACCAGTTCACTTTCAGATGTAACTGATCTCCCAACAGTACTGTCTTCTTGTTCCTTGGACGAGGTCCACACATGTGGGATTTGCGTGTGCAAGAGTGCATGCACTAACAGAAAAGAATGATCCCAGCTTGGCTGCAACAGACTAGGCAAAGAACCTAGGCAAAGAGCTCCTGGGCTCTGGAGGATATGGAGAATGGCCCATAGAACCAACTCTGACTTAAACGGACATGTGAAGTCTTCCCGAAAGTGGCAACAGAATCTCTGGCAACAGAGTGAGGCAATTAGAAAAAAATTAAGTCTCTTTTTACAGTTTGTCCAGGTTAATCTTTTTTCTTTTTTGAAAGTAATGTTTACCTTTGTTTAATGTTAGAGTCCCAGGATAAATAGATATTATATATAAATGGATATCATGGGCCCTGTATTTCACAACCAGGACCTACATTTAGTAAATATTTTTCTCATTAACTCCTACCAGAATGTTATTTTTGAGATATAGGTCTTAATCGAGCCTTTCACAAGTGAAATATAACAGAAGTCTTAGAAATGAATCTACTAACTGCATTTTTCCGGATGCATTTCAAATACGGTAGTCTAATTATAAGCAACCCCTACACACAAATGGCTGCTGCTCTTGCCCCACTGTTCCCCTTCTGACCAGGCCCAGGTGCGGCTGCCACGGAAGGCGCGTTGTCAATGCTCAGAGAATCTGTGGGTGGGAGTGGAGGAAGGAGGGACAGTTAAAGAAACAGTGCCTGGGGAACAGACCCCAGGAGCAGAGCCTGTGCCGTCATACTGTGGCAGTTTCCTGTCCCCTTGTCCACAACCAGACTTATTTGTTTTACTTATCCTCATCAAGTGCCATTGGACAGAGTAACAAGTGTGGATTAGCAGGAGTCTTCTTTTTTTTGTTAATTAATTAATTTTTGGCTGCGTTGGGTCTTTTGCTGTGCACGGGCTTTCTCTAGTTGCAGCGAGCGGGGGCTACTCTTTGTTGCTACTCTTTGTTGCACGGGCTTCTCACTGCGGTGGCTTCTCTTGGTGCTCTAGGTGCGTCGGCTTCAGTAGTTGTGGCACACAGGCTCAGTAGTTGTGGCTCACGGGCTCTAGAGTTCAGGCTCAATGGTTGTGGCACACGGGCTTAGTTGCTCTGCGACCTTCCCGGACGAGGGCTCGAACCCGTGTCCCCTGCATTGGCAGGCGGATTCTTAACCACTGCGCCACCAGTGAAGTCCAGCAGCAGTCTTCTTTAACCTGTAGCAAGGAGAATAAGAGCATGAGTCTGGAGTTTGACACTGGAGACTTGAAATTGGGTGTTACCACCTCCCAGCTGTGTGGCCTTTGAGCAGGTTGCTTTACCCCACCTAGTGAGTCTGTTTTGTCTTCTGTGAATGGGAATAATTGTACCTACCTCCCAGGGTTACTGTAGGATTATATTATGACCTGTATGCATATGGTATACATGACCCCATGCCTAAGCTGTATTGATAGTAAGCACTCAGTAGATGGTAGCTCTTTTCATATATGCAGACAAAAGGTTCATTCATGATCCCTACAGCATAAATTATTTGTAAGACAAGGCTTTATTCCACATATCTATCTGAACTCTACTCCCCGGAGGAGCTGACATTTTTTTTTTTTATGAAATAATTTTTTAATTTAATTCATCATTTTCAAGGTATCTTTATTTTTCACACTGGACTTATAACCACACATCCACTAAAGATCAATGTGGATCTTTTTTTTAATTTGAATTTTTGAATTTTGTTTTATTTTTTTTATACAGCAGGTCCTTATTAGTCATCCATTTTATACACATCAGTGTATACATGTCAATCCCAGTCTGCCAATTCATCACACCCCCAGCCCCACCCCCTGCCGCTTTCCCCCCTTGGTGTCCATACATTTTTTCTCTACTTCTGTGTCTCAATTTCTGCCCTGCAAACCAGTTCATCTGTACCGTTTTTCTACGTTCCACATATATGTGTTAATATACGATATTTGTTTTTCTCTTTCTGACTTACCTCACTCTGTATGACAGTCTCTAGATCCATCCACGTCTCTACAAATGGCCCAATTTCATTCTTTTTTATGGCTGAGTAATACTCCATTGTGTATATGTACCACATCTTCTTTATCCATTCGTCTGTTGATGGGCATTTAGGTTGCTTCCATGACCTGGCTATTGTAAATAGTGCTGCAGTGAACATTGGGGTGCATGTGTCTTTTTGAATTACGGTTTTCTCAGGGTATGTGCCCAGTAGTGGGATTGCTGGGTCATACGGTAATTCTAATTTTAGTTTTTTAAGGAACTTCCATACTGTTCTCCATAGTGGCTGTATCAATTTACATTCCCACCAACAGTGCAAGAGGGTTCCCTTTTCTCCACACCCTCTCCAGCATTTGTTGTTTGTAGATTTTCTGATGATGCCCATTCTAACTGGTGTGAGGTGATACCTCATTGTAGTTTTGACTTGCATTTCTCTAATAATTAGTGATGTTGAGCAGCTTTTCATGTGCTTCTTGGCTATCTGTATGTCTTCTTTGGAGAAATGTCTATTTAGGTCTTCTGCCCATTTTTGGATTGGGTTGTTTGTTTTTTTGTTATTGAGCTGAATGAGCTGTTTATATATTTTGGAGATTAATCCTTTGTCCATTGATTCGTTTGCAAATATTTTCTCCCATTCTGAGCGTTGTCTTTTTGTCTTGTTTATGGTTTCCTTTGCTGCGAAAGCTTTGACGTTTCATTAGGTCCCATTTGTTTATTTTTGTTTTTATTTCCATTACTCTAAGAGGTGGATCAAAAAAGATCTTTCTGTGATTTATGTCAAAGAATGTTCTTCCTATGTTTTCCTCTAAGAGGTTTATAGTGTCCGTGTTACATTTTGAGTTTATTTTTGTGTATGGTGCTAGGGAGTGTTCTAATTTCATTCTTTTACATGTAGCTGTCCGGAGCTGACATTCTGAGAGGGGTAGGGTAGTAGGGCACTGTTAGCGTAGATATGCTAGGGAAAAGGGCAGGCCAAGGTGAGAAAGTCAGGAGATGTGGAACATCATAAGGCCCTGGGAAGTGGGGAAAGGAAGACTAAAAGGTGAGACTGGGTACATTCTTCCCCCAGAAAAGGGGTGAATTCTTCCTCTTCTTCCTTCCTATTGAACCACATACACATTGTTGCTAGGACCCCAAACTCAGGCTGAGACTGTTAATACTGTATCTGCCCTCTGGCTGTACATTCAGTGACCTGCAGAGCTTATTAAAAAGGAACCATGCTTGGGCCCTGCCCCAGTCCCTCAAATCTGAATTTCTTAGTGGGTGAGACCCAGCAGCACCTCAGGTAACCAGTGTGCATCCAGGGTGGGGAAGCATTTTAGCTACGTAGGGGTTAAGTATACCTGTGAAGGCTAGCCTGGAAACCTGCCCATTCCAAGTTCTAAACAAGTGGGAACTTTCCACACACAAACACATGCACACATACATACAGACACACACACACGAATGTACATATGCAGTCTTAACTTCAGCAAAAAAACTTTGTCCTTCATTGATTCAACAATCATGAGGAGTGTAGAAGAGATGCTGTTGTCAATACTTTTAAGTGGAGAAATAAGCTTTATCCATGAATAACTGTAAAAATTCCAAGATATCATGAATGCTGTAACAGAGGCCTAAATTAGGATGACAGTTCAGAGGAAGGACAGAGTATCTCATTAGTGCTAGCAGGGACAATCTGGAGCATTGAGGATGAAAAGGGGAACAGCATTTCAGAGAGAGGGAATGTTGTGAGCAAAGACTTGGAGATGAAGAAGCCCAAGGTATATAGAGGAACAATAGGTGGACCAGCTGGGGAGAAAGTTGAAGCTTGTGCTAAGGAATTTGCCAAGTTAGTGCAGGTTTTGAAGAGGAGGGTGGTGTGGATGGAGCTGTCTGTAGGAAGCTGGATCTGACGGTAATGGTACCCTGAGGGGAGAGGACTGGAAATGGATGTATTTTCAAAGACCTGTAGAATTGAACATAGACATAGAGTTGAACAGTGAGCAGTGGGGGAGGGGTGGCACGGAGAGAATGGGAAAGGGGAGGGGAGGGTCGGCAGCTGGAATGAGAGAGGAAACTCATTCTTTCACTTGGCCCTGCTGTTGCCCAACATCTGTCTGTTATTCTGCGAGATCTATGTCAGTCCATCTCTAACCACACTTTGGATTTTACGTAGGGATGCAAAGGCACAGAAAAAAGCTGGAAAAAAATTTTTTGAAAGCTACCCTTTTTTTGCAGTTTTTTTTTTTCTGAAATTGAGTGTAGAATATTGGAGAAATTGTTTAAACTAAGGTGTTTCTGTTGCAACCTGCTCATAACTGCTGATTCTTCCTAAATTATTTCTAAAAACCTGGCAGTAGAAAGACTTCTCTGAAAAACCATCTGCAGCTCTCACTTCCCTGAATCCCATTCTCCCTTTGTCAGGCATTCTTTATCTAATGGCCCAGATAAAATGAACTCTTTGGGAGAATCTGAGTGCATTTCCACTTATAAGCACAGAGAAATACTTTATTTAGAAATAGGAAGGATTTTGTTGCAAGCCTGTTGCAAGGCTGCAGAGAGCTCGTATCCAAAAATTAAGGAAGGAGTGTGGGTGTGGGAGCACCTGTCCTGTATTTGCCTGGATTAGCCCTGGACTCAGAATCCTGAGAAGAGACAGTGATTTATGTTATTTCCAGTTAATATAAATATTAAGAATGAGAAGAAAGGCTATTGTTAGTTCTGCCTTAAAAATCAGATTAATTAGGCAAAACCATACATGAGAGAAGTTTTAATCAGTGAGATTGCAGGTGGGAGGTGGCTTCTCTTATGAAGTTTACTTCACTATAAAGAAACTGAAAAATTGATACAGATAGAAAGACGATAAAAAGACAATAGACTAATATGAGAAGTTTTTATTTTAAGAAAGATACCTAATCGCAAACACTGAACTACTGTTTTTACTTTTGACATTTGCTTTATTCCATGTATGTATGCTTTATATATAGGTATAAATAATATCTATACAATGATGTGGTTGGGAATACGTACTTAAAATATAACAATCATTTGCTTGTATTTCTATAGCATTTTTATCATTGAAATTTACTTAGTATTCTATTATGTTTATAAATCATAATTTATCAAGCAGTTCTCTAATGCTGGATCATTAGATTGTTTCTTGTTTTTAGGTACTAGAGAAACACTGTGTTGTGTAGCTCCTTTTTGCTCTTATTCAATTATTTCCTTAGAATCAGAGTCCTAAGAGTAGATTTATTTAGTCAAAGAGTATAATATCTTTATGGTGCTTGTCTCAGTTCCTTTCTGAAAATGAGTACTTTCTATATCTGCTTATTAACACTCTAATAATAATAAACCTAGAAACTATAAAACCTTCTTTATTACCACAGTTTTGATTTCAGTTTTTAAATCTCAAATTGAAAAAAACTATTATTCCTTTAAATTTAGCATCGCATAAATACATTTACATCTGTAATATAAATTAAAAATAAATGCAGTTCATGAATTTATAATTATCAAAATAAGGTATATCCTTTATTATATAAAATAAATCCCACATACTATCTTCTCTTTTCTTCAGTATTTCCAGAAAGTTTATATCACTGTTTTTTTAAAACTCTAAATCCCTATAAAATCCTAATTTTTCTTTTTTTCATAATACGCTAGGTCAGTTCAATCATATTTATACGCCTAGTAGGTACCAGAGTTTGCTTTAAAAAAATTGATGTTTGTGTATGCACACATTCGCTAATTTTAAAAAGGAAAAACCCAATTTTTATTTGAGTTATTAGATATCAGTCTGGAATATTAAAATATTTTTTTCTGCAAGCTGCAAGTCATCTGTGTTCAGGTAGGTCTTTTTCCAAGGACTTGTTTTCTGTGGGTCTGATATGTAGCTGTGTTAAGACTAAAATAAGCTTTGTGGCTTAGAATAGTCTCCTTGCCAGTCGGTCCCTGCCACACTTTTTTTTTCCCCTTCAGTCCATCCTATTCATTACTCCCGGATTAATTTTCCTAAAACACTGCTTACTGAAAAACCTCACTGGAAAACCTTAATTGACTCCCCATTTCTAGATGAATTGAGTATAAACTTTTCACCTTGGCATTTAAGACCCATGACAAAACATGCCTTTGCAGGTTCACGAGAACCACTGGCCAGATTAGTGAGCTGCTGCGGTTCCCCACCCCAGATTTACCTCATCAAAAACTTCTAGGAGTGGGACTCTCCGAAATCTCTGTCTTTTCAAAGCCCCCAGTTGAATGAAGCACCACTGGGCAGGGGGCGATGCACTCTGGCGCCAGCAAAGGGCAGACACAGGCTTACATCGTGGCTCTGCCACTTAGCAGCCCAGGGGTTTCCAGTATGGGTGCCGGCCTCTACACCTAGGCTTTCTTCTTTTTTTCTGTAAAACGGGGTCAAATTGTATTTTGTGAGAATAATCACAATTATGCATACCACGATTGGTATAGAGTAAGTACTAAAGAAATACTGGCCACTACTGTTTTATAGTGACAGTAGTAATAAAAATCGTAAGCTTTTGTTCAGGCAGATGTGGGCTCAACTTACAACTCTGTTCTTCCTCTCTCTAGATCTTATCCAAATTACCTTATTCTCTGACCCTCAGTTTCCTCATCTACAAATAGGGCTAATAATGCCTCCCTTATTTAATATGAGATATGAAATATCAGCACATTGCTGCATAGTAGGCACAAAATGATAGCAGGCGTTTTATTATATGCCAGTTACCGTTCTAAGCTCTTTATGTTTTCTTTGTTTTTAGCATACCTCAGTTTTTATTTTCAAAACAGGGACACATATTCTTGAAGAAACTTAACAGTCATGAATCAACTGAATCATTTGACAAGAAGTTCACAAGCCAATGTGAAGAAAGGGAGAGGGTATGAGAGCACGTAAGCTCTTTATGTTTTAACTACTCTTCCTGTGAACCTTATGAGGTGATACCAGTATTGTCATTATTTCACAGATGAAGAAACTAAGACACAGAGAAGTTAAGTAATTTGCTCAAGGTCACACAGCTAGGAAGCTATGAATTTGGACTCACTCCCCTGACTCCAGAGCCCACTCTCACCCACTGTGCAGTGTTTCTTCTCATTATTATATTGCATTGTTATTGACTTACTTTATTTTTCCTCCACCCCCTCCTCTATCTATACTAGCTCCCTTAGGACAGTGAGTAATTTTTCTTTATATCCCCTACAGCACCTAGCAAGTACCTCATCTGTAGAAGATATTTAACAAACATGTGTTCAATTGAGCATAATAAACATACTCATTTCTCACATCTGGTCACAAATAAACTACTCTTGGTTTCAGGCAGTTGTCTTCTGGCAGAGACCGTCTTCCAGCCAACAAGTCAGAGGACTCTAATTTGTCCACTTAGCTGCTTTCCCAGCCTCTTCCCTCTGAGCTTCAAAAGTTTGTGTTCTGAGGAGGGGAGGATGTGTCATGGGTCATGGGATTTTGGTAGGGACTCTCCGGAAGGACTAGGCACCTGGAAGGCAGCCTTGTCAGGGTGCTGGGAGGTAAGAGGCCAGACTCGAAACAGCTATCTCAGGGGAAGGCAGGTTCAGCTGCCCCCCATGACTCCCCTCCACAGAGACTGCGCCAAGGAAGAAGCTCCCTCCTGCAGTTAACCCTACACCTCATCGGTTTCTGAGAGATGTTGCATTCATTTTCCCAAAGTGTGACCCTGTTTTCACTTGCTGTTTCAAAGGGGCCATTTCTGAGGTGACTGTCTCCTCTGACCTCTTTCCCATTCTGTGACATAATGAGAGTATCAATTACGTTCTCTTTTCATGCTGCTACACTTACTTCTATGGATCTCACACTTACTCCTTAGGACCCTTTTCTTTTAGCTTTCTCCAAAGGAGACGTTTAGGTGTACATCTTCCTTTGTTTTATTACGTTTATTCTGATTGGAGATTTAATCAGAATTGCTATTTCTTGAGTAATCTGAAATCCTGTATTATAGTTGTGATTGTTTTTCTTTGATATTAAAATTTTATCAGGATCTTAGATTTCTGTTTTTCATAACACCTCCTGTTGTATTTTTCTTATTACAAAATCAGTAAATATTCACTGTAGAAAACTGTAAAAGTGCAGAAAAGAATAAGTTAAAACATACAAATGATGTTGCATTCTGGTATTGAGTGCTATTTACTTTTAACAGTCCGACACATGTTCTTCATAAAATTAGCATGTGGCTCTACATACTATTTCTTAATTTTCTTTTATTGTATGATTTAGAAGTATCGTTCTTTGACTTGTTTAGGAAAATAATGGCAATGAATGAAAGGCAGACTTTGTGTACATTGCTGACAATGAGCATTAGGCATTTTTTACTAATGCATTTCTTGGGATCTAGGCAGCCTTTTGTCCGAGCTCCATTTGGAATTCTGTCTCCGTAGTACGAGTGGCTAACAGAAAGTGAGCTCGATAGGGAATTTTGAGGTGGTTCCCTCTGTGGATCGCAGGCACTGGCCTTCACCCTGCCGTTTGAGTCCCATTACTGAAAACAAAGCTGGCTTTGGGCTGTGCACTACTGTATGTGGTACTTGATTCTGTATGCCTTGGTTTTCCACATGCCTTGCCAAATTGGTTTCCTGACCATGACCTTGTAGTTCAGCATTTCCCTTTCCCTCCACCCGTTTCCTGCCTTTACTTTTGATCATCAGGATTCTTTTTCACATGAATCCCACGGTAGTAATGTAGTAGTCAGACCCACAGTCAGGAGACCCCACCCTTGGTCTCCTGAAATTCTTTCTGGAAAAGTACATTTTCCAGGTCTATACTCAATAATTGTAATATCAAAGTACCACACAATTTTTTAAATGTCTTTTATTTTGTTTTTAGTAGCAAATTTTGGAATAGAGAAACTTTTTTTTTCTTCATCAACCCTGGCATTGACATTGCTCTTAAGGAGCATTTTCAGCTCTTACCTGTATGCACGTGTTGACTTCTACAGTTTGTTCAGTCCTCATGTCTTCCCACTGCTCCAGTCCTGTATTTCTGTATGCTTTTATTAGGACATCTCCAGTTAAGTATAACATTGTCACTTTAAGCTCAACCTGTCTCATTTGGACCTCATTATCTTGCATACAAACCTGCTTCAACTACCTTTTTTCTTTCCTGTGGAACCTAATGTTCATTTGCTCTCCCAGAGTACTAACTATTAGAACTGGCAAGAGAAAACAATAAGGTGACCAGATGCAAAGTGAAGTACACAGAATTCAGTAGCTCTCCTATACATCATCAATGATCACGATGAAATAAGATAAATATAATGATGAAAAAACATATATATTTGAAAATATAATGAAATAAAGTCCCAATCACCATGGCAATTAAAACTATAAAATATATAGGAACAATTTGTTTTAAATAATTTTTTTTATAGATTTATTTATTTTTGGCAGCGTTGGGTCTTTGTTGCTGTGCGCGGGCTTTCTCTAGTTGCAGCGAGAGGGGGCTACTCCTTGTTGCGGGTGCGTGTGCTCCTCATTGCAGTGGCTTCTCTTGTTGTGGAGCATGGGCTCTAGGTGCATGGGCTTCAGTAGTTGTGGCACACGGGCTCAATGGTTGTGGCTCGCAGGCTCTAGGCTCAGTAGTTGTGGTACACGGGCTTAGTTGCTCTGCGGCATGTGGGATCCTCCTGGACCAGGGCTCGAACCTATGTCCCCTGCACTGACAGGTGGATTCCCAACCACTGTGCCACCAGGGAAGTCCCTAGGAACAGTTTTTAATAATAATTCTGTAAGACTTTAAAAACTTTCTTTTGCTGAAGGACTAAATATATAGAGAAACATATTCCTAGGTGAGGAGATGCCAGTTCTCCCCAAGGCGATCTATAGATTCAGTGCAGTTACAACCAAAGTCCTGATGGAATTTTTAATACAATTTGATAAGCTAATTCCAGCATTTCTCAAAATTTGAATAAAGAAGAATGAAAG